>NW_017728926.1:11002042-11003341 GCF_001723895.1 Crocodylus porosus
CATGTTCATCGTGGAGTCAATGACGACTCCAAGATCCTTTTCACGCAGGGAGTGAGTGGCAGAGCCGGGAGGAGAGCCCTGCAGTCCTGGATCACAGTCGCCAAGCCCTCTTCCTGTGCTAGGGGATGACGTGCTTCAGCAAACAGCTCTCACCTTTCCTCTGCTGTTCCCTTTCCCACGTGCCTCCAGAGCCACCCATGCCAGGGTACGCTCGGAGCTGCCTGCCCTGCTCCGCTCAGCTCCATTTCCGACTGGGGGCAGCTGATGGGCCAGGAGAAGCCAAAATGTGGCTGAGAGTCAATGCTTCTCTCTGGTCACCGGGATAAAGGGCCCTGGGGACACAGAGCTGCACTGGGGATGTGAGTACCTCTTTAAATGCTAACTTGGGCTATCCAGGGCTGAGTCTCTGAGCAGCAAAGCCTGTGCAGCAGCAACACAAACTCCCCCTCACACCGCCTGCCAGCTTCAGGTGTGTTAATCTCACGCCAGCGGTTCCTGGGACTTTGGTTCTGGGGGTGCCACTCCACTTATTTCATGTGCCCCTTAGGACCAAAGAGGGAGTGGGGAAAAAAGGGGCTGAGAGGAGAGGAGAGATGCCAGCAGGGAGGCTCTTGTGCATTGCCTTGGAGGATCTTTGAATCAGAGGTGCCAGGAAACGTGCACCTTGGGATTTTAGCAGAGTGGAGACTACTGCAGACACAACTTGCACTGGGGCCATTTATCCTGGTGCACATTAACGCTGCTGGCACACTGCACCAGTGCCTACAAACGGCAGCCGCACCAGTGCCTGTAACAACCAACTGGTTTTAAGAGGGGAGGGCTGGTAGCATGGCTGGAGCACTGAATAGTTTGGGTTTTATTTTAGGTTCTCTGACCACTGTGGCTGACTAGTCCTAGAGCTTTTGGCTGTGTATTTTGGTATCAGCCCAGCCCCAGGCAAGGAAAAAGCTCCTCATTTAGCAATAAAAGTTATACTTTAGAGATACCCCCTAATTTAGAAGAGGTGGGAATTAGGAAGTCCTCGGGCCCGCACTGTTCAACATCTTCATCAGTGATTTGGACGGGGGGGTAAAAAGCACCTGTTCAAATTTGCTGATGACGCTAAGATGTGGGGGGATGTGGGCACACTGGAAGGGTGCAACAGGCTGCAATCAGACCTAGACAGGTTACAGGGGTGGGTGGACGAGAATAGGATGGGTTTCAACACAGACAAGTGCAAGGTGCTGCACCTCGAGAGGAACAGCCGGCACCAGACCTACGGGTTGAGGAACTCCCCTCTTGTCAGCACGGAGGCGGAAA
>NW_017728926.1:11004336-11006711 GCF_001723895.1 Crocodylus porosus
GAACCCGCAATGTCTCCGAGGTGTGCCTGTACTAGCTTGGCACATCGTGGTTCAGGAGACCAGAAAAGCAGCAAAATGCCCACTGCTGTTTCTGGAGCATTTGATGCAAATCAAGAAACATTCATGTCCTGGCAGTAAGTCCTAGTCCGACCTGGGCGTGGTCTGGCACCTTTCATCCACAGGCTGCAGCATGCTGTACAAAGCTGGGAGGCCGGCCGTCCATCCTCCCTGCTATACACAAGCAAGGACACTGAGGCACAGAAGCACTCATGCACTGGTGTGCTCTGTAGAGCAGCCCATCAGAAAAATAGTGCGTGGCCTTCCCTCTCTCTGGCTGGGTTTGGAAGCGGTTACAAGCCTCAGCTGCCATAATTGCAGTGGCAGACCATCAGTTCATATGAGCTGAGAGCCTGGGCTCTTTTCTCTAACAGCCAGATTAGCTAAAACCCACCTAGAGCCCAGAAAGCTTCCTGCCACTTCTCACCTCCAGTCAGCTCAGCTCAGGTCATCTGATTGAGGGTTTACCGACACCTTATGCATCCTATGTGGCCTGGGAGGTTTTGCTCACATGTGGTTGATTGTTACTTACCGCCATCCTGTTGACCATGCATAAGGAGGACTAAAATCAGCTCCTGCAGGGCAAACAGGTGTAGTAAAGCAGCGAGATTGTAGCTGTGGGGTTTTTTTTGTTAGCAGCAGCAAGGAGGCTGACTCTTTAGAGGGCTCTTGGCTTTCTTATATCAGCATAAAGCAGGACCGATGCCCCCAAAGTCAGTGAATTATCTTGGTGTGAAACCAGTCAGGTGCTGGAGGATGGGGCTCCAGGAGCAGAGCTGGTGAGTGGAAGCATGCTCTGTATAGCCAGTGGCTTGTCACACTGGATCCACAGTGCTTTATGCAGTCTATGTCCCTGGGGATGTCTCCCTTGTGGCATCATAGGACAGTATCCCAGGTATTGGTAGTAGTCGTCTAGACTACTACTAATAGCATAGGTGCAGCCCCATCAGAGAAGGGAGGTGAATTAGCCTACAGTGATCTGAACTGGGTAGTATCTGTCCACGCTATATTGCACCGGTAGTGTCCCAAAGGGGGATTAATGCCAGTGTTGGGACTAAACCCCAGATTGCCCACCTGCAATGCTGGTGTGGTATCCTTTGCACAACACTACTTGCTTGGGAGTTCATCCTCTGGTGGTCCCTGAATCTCTCCCTTCCTCTTTCCTTGTCTTCTCTAATTTATATCTTTTCCCCAGCCCCTTCCTTGTCTAAGGTGGATGGTCTCCTGTACCCCAAGTCCTTCTGTTCACAGCTCTGGTATTTCATAAAGTAACTAAAATCCCCACTCATCTCTGCAGTGGACTGATTTATTATATATATATTTTTAAATATCTCAATCCAGAGTCCACAATGGCAGCGTTCAGGGAAAAGATTATCTTGCCTGTCTTTTAAAAATGATTTGACAGGAGTGGGAACATCGGTGTATTTAATAAGTGCCTCCTGCTGTCTGCCTGGCATTTGAATAAGGAAAGCCTGGAGCCAGCAGAAAAGAGTGAATGGTCTGGGAGTAGCTGCCAGTCTCCAGCACCATTCGTTGGGCTCAAACTCCTCTTTCCTGGGGTCTAGTCTTATTAACAGAGACATGACCAATATACAGCAAAGATCAGCTGGATCCTCCTCCCTGGGTCTGGCTGCTGCTCGGGTGCCCCTGTTAGGATCATCTACCCACACCCTAAATACTCTTTCAAGAGTCACTCCTATGCCCTACATCTGCAAGGGGCCAACTTCCTCCGTCAACCCTTTCCCAGCGGGATCAGGACCTAGTAGCAAGTGGGTTATCTCAAGGCAGTGCTGCTAGCCTGGTGCTGGACCTTATCTTTGCAAGTGTGCATGAGTCTTTATGATCTTAAAGTGATGGATCCTTTCTTCTCTCCTCTTCCAGCTCCTCTCAAAACTATTGTTTACTTCAGCATATCTCTAATCCCAGTAATCTTCCCCACCCGGTTGAAATACTCGCTAATTAATTCCTGCCCCAACACACAACCAAACTCTTCATTCCAACAAGAGGACTTTTACAGGGATGACTTTCTCAACTGCCTAAGGAGTGTGACATGGTAGGCCTTGTGTTCCTTAATCACTTGGGTGTTTAGGAAAATCTCCCTTTATACCAGGCCTGTCTAGTTCGTGGCCCGTGGGCTCCAGGCTGGATGTGAGGGGTTAATTTGCTGGCCATGGGCTCCTACCTGGCTGTCACTGCCCCTATAGCTCCATACCATGTGGGGGTATGTGTGGGCATGCTCCTGTGGGGTCATGAGTGTGGGGCGCCATGAGTGTGGGGTCATTCCCCCATAGCTCATACCATGTGGGGGTATGTGTGGG
>NW_017728926.1:11006926-11026859 GCF_001723895.1 Crocodylus porosus
TTCTATGATGCCAAAACCTCATATATATGAAGAGCCTGGTTCTCAGACCCGTTGGCTGCAGGGCACAGGGGTGAAGCGACTTTTAGCCACCTCTGCAGTGCCTCCCAAAATAAGGAGTAGAAGCAGAGGGCTAAGATGAGAGGAGTGACGCCAGCAGGGAGGCTCTTGTGCATTGCGTTGGAGGATCTTTGAATTGGAGGTACCCAGGAACATGCACATTGGGATTTCAGCAGCAAGTGGAGACTACTGCAGACACAACTTGCACCAGGGCTATTTATCCTGGCTTTAAACAGGGCGGGGGGAAGGCAATGCTCAGCATGCTGCACCAGTGCCTATAAGCTGCAACCGCACCAGCGCCCGCAGTGCCCCAGGGTAGATGGTTTCAAGAGGGGAGGGCCGGTAGCATGGTCTGAGGTTGCTCTAACAGGCTGTGCTTGGGACTGCACGGGAAGAAGAGCACATAACCTGCACCCGTGGCATGGCCCTGATTTGCCACAGAGTCCTTACGCCAGCCGGAAAAGTGTTCTTGGATGGGGGTCCGCAGCCTGCGTGCTGGATTTGGCTCACAGAGCGGCTAGATCCAGCCAGAGATTGGGTCAGGGTCCTTCCCTTCTGTGTCCCCAGTGCAGTGGTTTGGGACCTTGCAAACTAGAGAGAGCAAACCTGGACCCAGCTTAGCAGGGGCTTCAGACACGGCTTTGTTCCAGGGTGACCCGAATTCCCCTAGGGGTGTGGGATTTCATCGGGCGCCACCGACCTGCCCTCCCAAAGGCATGCAAACAGCTCATATTAATCAGCAGATGGCCCTTAGACAGATCCTGTTTGCCTAGAAACCATTACTGGGAGGCCTTTTCTCAAGGGCTAGCGGTGGATTTTTAGCACGGGCTTTTGTTGTAAGCCGGCCAGGTCACACTACCGCATCCAGAGTTTTGGGGGGAGGCTGGCGGTCTTCTCCCTCCTCTACGGTATTTCCCAACCCAGCGTGACGGAGCTTGTTGGCAGGATCGGTGCAAGAAGACAGGAGGGAGAAAGCCCCAGAAGGACAGCAGGGAGGTGCCTAGGTGTGTGTGACCAGAGATGCTGGCCTGGGGTAGCAGCAGGGGCCGGTGGCCAGGATGGAGGGGCACTGGCTGGGGCGGGTGAGGTTCATTGTTGTAAGTTGGCAGATTTATCTCGAGAACGACTTCCTATATCTGGTGGGGGACGATTAATGGTGAAAGGGGGGTATGTGTTTAACAGACATCTGTCTCCAGGCTACCCAGGACGGGCTATGTTCCCTGGGTACCCGACCGCAGGAGTTTGCTGGTTCTCAGCCTTGGAAACCAAGTAATGCAAAACTCGACGTCTTAGTTCAGAGATGATACCTTTTATTAGACCAACTGAGAAACTGAAAAGAAAAATTACATCCTTGGAAACCGAGTGGCATTTAAAACTCCCAGACTTCCCTCTGGGTGCATCCCCAGGGGCGTAGCAGCACTACCCAAGGCAGCTGGGCCTGGGGGCAATGCAGACGGGCCCTTTGCTCGCTCCTGACGCCCCTGCGGGGGTTGTTGCTTTTGAAGGGGAGGGTGGTATGGGGCACATAACGGGTTAAAAAGCAGAGGGCCCAATCCTGCCTTTGTTTTCCATCTGGGACCATGCGCCGGCATCGAGCAAGGAGCAGGACGAAGGGTCCTGGGGGCAGGGGTGGACAGCCGGCGCCACCGTTCCCATCCCTGGACCTGGGCTGACAGCGGGCCCTCCCCTGAATATTCATCAGTATTCATAGCGGCAGGGCCTGATTGGCTGCCTGGGAGGCTGATGGCACTGGGACCAGCTGCGGGGTCCGGCTGAGCCTCCTGATCAGGGAGGGAGGCTCAGGCCGCGCAGGCAGGGCTGGGCGCGCGGGGCTGCAGGCACCCGGCGCCTGGGCATCCTGCCCGCTCCTGGCTGATGAGATCCTGCAGCCCGTGGGGCATGGCCGGGGGAGGAGGAGGAGGAGGAGGAGGGAAGACTTAGAGCAGCCCTGTGTATGCCTGCGTCTGCCTGCGCTGGATGGTGCGCCTGGCCATGGCCTGCTGCCGGGAGCCCCCGCCTGCGCTGCCTGCTCCTCTGTAACATTACAACAAAGGCTGGCGGGGAAGGGGGGTAAGTGAGCACTCGGATTTCCGCCGCTTTCCTTCCAGGGCTCCCAGGCTAGAATAGATGTGTCAGGATATGTCGATGGCGTGTGTTGCCACAGCCTGTGGCCTTCCCGAGAAAATGCCGATCCTAGACAGCTCCAGCCGCAAAGCCGTGGCCCAGACCTCCCATCCCATCCCTGGCTTGGGAATCCTCTTGGCTTTGGGGCACCTATTTTCCCTGGTGTGTGAATCCTCTTGGATTTGGGGCACCGTATCTTCCCTGGCGTGTGAATCCTCTTGGATTTGGGGCACCTATTTTCCCTGGCGTGTGAATCCTCTTGGATTTGGGGCACGGTATTCCCCCTCGTTTGCAAATCCCCTTGCATTTGGGGCACCGTGTTCCCCTGGTTTGCAAATCCTCTTGGATTTGGGGTGCCGTATTCCCCAACCCTTCCCCTTCTCAAATGCCGGGCACAGCTCTGCAAACGCGGGTGTAGAGCAAGAGGCACCCACAACCTTTCCCCATGCCAGCAAAAATGTAAGGCCCTCACCTTCTACCTGGACCATGTTTTATATATAACCCCCCGAATGTAAATAATGCAGGGCACACGGTGCGGGGAGGGAGGAAGGAAATGGGATGTCTGCATGGATGGCTGCATCTCTTTGTGGGGTGGGGGAGGTTTCCTTCTCTTCTTCCTGCTATTGTGGGCACAGCTCCAGGCGAGGGGCATTGCAGATTGATCCAGGGTAGATAAATAAGATCCTGGTGTTGCTGAACTCCTGGAAGGAAGGGGGGGGAAAGAGTTATTCATTTTTTTAGCATGCTCTGTGATAGTTTTCATGACTGTTCAGTGCCCGGGAAGCAGCCAAGGTGCTCTCTGGAGGGAGCAGGTTAGTTGTACCTTTTGGAAACATCCCCTTATTGCTCCGCTGTCGGGCTACAAGCCTCTGGAGGGCTCCTTTAGGGCTCGGGTGTGGGGTTCAGTCTGCCTGTGGCGTCTCTCAAGGACTGGTTTAGGCATGGCTTTGGCAGTGGTTTAACTAGGTTATTAATAAGGGGTGTGACTTTTCTTTTATGAAATCTATTAAATTGGTACAAGGGCGGAATGAAATCACACGGCAAATTACTTTCTGAAGTCCATGCCAACTTTAGGCACTTCTTACCAGGGTAGCTAGACCTATTAGCTGCTCCTAGAGGATGTGCAACTTATCCCAGCAAAGCTAGACCCTTACCTCGATAGCTTTATCCCTCTCTCCCAAGCAGAAGAAACTATGGAAGTAAATAAATTCCCAGTTTTGCCTGTAGGAGTGTGTCTGCGCTGGAGGCTTCTGCTGGCTTGGCTGTCGGTCAGGGTGAAAGCTTGCTACCCCCTTTGCTGACACTGTTCTGCCAGGCAAACTTTTATTTGCAAGGCTAAATTGGTCTAAAGGTGCCTTTAAATTTGAGTTATGGCCTCTGCCCTGGGGGTTTGCATTGCTTTCACCTGGCTGGTTTCAAGTCGCGTGGCTCTCGTGACATGTCAGCTGTGTTCAGGCAAGCCCGGGTTGGTGATAGTTTTTGGGGATGTGCAACATGGGACATCCCCAAACCTTCCACTTGCCCAGCAAGGGTTGTTGGCTAGCTACAGGCTGGTACTGGCTTTTGGATGCAGTCTATGTTCAATGGCGCTGGGACCTCAGTGGGTTTCTACCCTTGCGCTTTCCCAGACACGCAGGGCTCAATCTCTGCAGATTCGAATCCGGACCTTGCTTGGGAAGTAAGCAGAAACAAGAGACCTCGCGCTATTGTTCGCCTGTTGTGGAAGGTGCCTGGAGAGCAGGGATGTGCAGGAGGGGCTGTGAGGGTCCCTGTCGCTATCTGGCTGGTTGGGACCGAGGTGCACCGATGCCACCCCATGCCCGTGGATACTGGTTTAAGGTAAAGGTGCATTGTAGGAACTGAGGGATAGCAAGGAAGGGAAGGCTGTGTCGGCGGCAGATAAAGCAGGTGCAAGGGCCTGTCTGGGCAGAAGGCGGGCTGTGAACTGCAAGTGGGACAGCTGTTCCAGACAACACGTGTGGATGCTCCTCGTGAATCAGAGTGCACATACCCACAGCTATTCTGGAGTAACATCACATGCAGACGAGCCTTAGGATGTGGTTTTGTTATGCAGGGGTAACAGTCAGAGTGAAATCAGTATCCCGATCCTGGGCTAAAATCAGGCTGTGCTCCCCTGGTAGTGATGTGTGGAAGGTGAGCCATCGAATGGGGTTGCTGCATGTCAGGTGAATCTCTGTCGGGGTGTTTAAATGGTACCGCAGCATATTGGTGTCTCAGTTTTTGATGCATTTACCCTCACAACAGCCCTATGAGGCTGGGCAGGGCTATTGCCCCCATATTACAAAGCAGGAATTGAGGCCCGTATAGGCAAAGGGATGTGCCCAGGGTCACATGGGAAGTATGTGTCAGAGAGAGGAAGTGAACCAGGATTTACAAGCCCCTTAAATAGCCCTTCCTCTCTGCTCTTGCCTTCTGTTATACCCAAGATGTGCACTTGATTCTAGAAGGCTGCATTTGTGTGTCAGACGGATGAATGCATACTGAATTATGTGACTGTTGTACCCTGGATCATAGATCAGGCATTGCCTTGTTGCACCAATGGTATTTGTGGTTTGGCTTGGGTATGGCTGCAGCCATACACCCCACAATATGCAGCTATGTCTCAGAAACAGCACAGAAGATGTATCCTGTTAAGTGCTAATTACATCCTGCCCCAAGACCTGCATATGCCACACCATAACCACCCACCTGGCATATGGTGCATAGGCCTGATTTAAAGCAGGAAGCCGAGCTGAAAAACTTTAAACTCTGCTGCTAGAATCTGCTCCCAACACAGTTTAAGAAACTGGTGGCTTGTGATTGCAATGCACCTGAGATCTCCCTCTGTGTTTGACCTTTCTCATTTGCATTTTGCAAAATTTTACGCAAATTAGCACCCGTGACAGTTGTGTGTGAGCAGGAAGTAGAGACTGAATGGGTGCGCGGCATTCAAGGGACTCTGTCAAAGCTCATCTACTCCGCTCTGGACTGCTCCCTGCTATGAATGCCGCTTGCATCTATATCCCAAGGGTGAAATATCCCAGTGCATGGGCTGCATGCACACACAGTCCTGTTTTAAGGCTTATGTGGGAATCGATGTATAGACTTGATGCAGAGCCCCAGCATGTGGTGTTGGTTTGTCACCCTACAGAGCTCAATCCAAAGCCCTTTTGAAGTTGGTGGGAAAGACCCCCATCTCGCAGACTTCAGTGGGTTTAAAGCAGGGTCCGTATTCTCCGTGCAGAGCTCGGGCCCTGTTTTTGCTCAATTCGTTGTCTGTCTTGCATTTGTGAGTAACCATGCACCCATGGGTACATATGAGTGCACACTGGTCCAAAGGGCCCTCAAATCTGGTGGCTGTTATGCAATACACAGCAGATCTTCTCTCCCAGGTACCGGAAGGGAAGGTAGCTGGGAAGTTGCTATAAGGCTGAGAAATTGTTTTGGAGGAATACCTAAAGGCTTATCTCACGTGGATGTACTTTGGCCTCCAGAACAAGTGACAAGCCACCATAGTGGAGTCCAAGTAAGCCCCTAACCCTACAATGACAGCCCAGCACAGTGTGTGCAGGATGGAGAGAAAACTGCTTGGAGAGGACAAAGCATGTCTGAATATCAGGCTGTCCAAGAGTTAAAAATGAGGAGAAATCCCTCTAAAAAAAAAAGAACAAACAAAAAACACAGCGCATGTCAGAGCCTGACTGCAGTCCAGGAACAAGGAGTCCAGCCCAGACATCGTGGTGAGGATCCTGCCTTGTAAACAGTCCACTTGCCAGGTAGCAGCTGGGAGATATGCCGGTAAATATTAGTCTGCCTATCTTGCAAAGAGGCAGTGCTGCAAAGGAGCTGCTTTTACACTTGGAGTGCAACAGGAACAGCCAGGGGAAGGAGAGGAGGCTCCCGCGAGCAGCCATCTGTGCTGGGGAAACCCCTGACAATAGGGTAATCAATCATGCACAAGCAGCCAGGCGGGGAGATGGAGCTCAGCTCGTTGGCTACATGAATTCTTCTGGGGACCTGGGGATGTCAGGTGACAGCAGGACTTAGGCAGGGCTCTGAAGCTCGTTGCAGTCTATGGGAGTCTTTCTGTTGGTTTCCAGGCTCAAAGGGCACATCTACACATGCGCTTTAATGTGCATTAGCTTATTTTAATGTGCATTAAAGCATTGCTAAACCCCTCCCCCCCTGTTAATGTGCATTAAGACAGGCTAATGTACATTTTCCTAGTACCTTATAATGGAGGCACTAGACTTAATGTGCATTAACTAAAGTGTGTTAATGCACATGTAGACGTACCCTTTGGGTCTGGCCTACCATGGTATGGGTACTTGGGGGGAAGTGGAGATGCATGACCAGCACAGGCTGTCTCTGCACATGCCATCCTGGTTCTGGGGAGATGCTGAGTCAAAAGGCTTTTTGTGGTAGGATGATGCAGGGTCTAGGGGCTGTAGAGCTCCCTTCTAAATACTCCAGCCATGACATGGCCCTGCTCCCTTGTGCCATCAGCCTCCAAGGCAGATGCCTACCTCTTTGATTTGACTCTGCAAATGTAGGGCCTGCCACTTAGCTGCACACACGTAAATGCGAGACTGGCAAGAGTCAGGCCCCGCTGACTGCACTGGTGCACTGGTGGGTTTTCCTGCAGCAAGGCACATTCATCTGGAGCAGGACTTCAGCTCCTGGTGCTTAAAAGTAGGTGAAGGGGGCAAGTCTCATTGTAAGTAGCATCGCAGCAGCATGCAGAAGCTGTGGCTGAGCTCAGGGTCCCCCTATCAACGTGTGGTATCTAGGACATTGACAAAGGATGGCAAAAAGGAGGTGGGTATGTTTCCAGATATCCCTCCCCCCCACCCCCTTTATAGTTTGGCACAGCACAGGGAAACCCAGGATTGGGCTGGCATTGGCAGACTTTTGCTGACCTGTGCCATACCCTGTCTGGCTCTGATTGGTGCTGTTATTACCTTACCTTGTGATAAGAGCAAAATTCACTCATGTTGGATGCTTCCTTTTGTTAAATCCCTAGGTTTTCAGGCGGGACTTTTGACAGTTTTCAGCACTGGCCTGATTCTGTTCCTATGGGAATCAGTAGTTGCCTTTTTGCTGGACACAGGGTTAGACTCGCACCGTGCTTTCTTGAGAGTCCCAGCCCACCCGTGTTGTGTACATGTGTCAGGTGTGGTGGGAGTGGTCTCCATATCTTCTGTGCTCCTGTTTAGAGCCTTTCTTAAGTGACCAGGAGTCTTCACTCTGTCTTTTTGCAAGTGACTGGGGGTTTAACTGTCCTCTCCCCTCTCCAGCGTGGAAGGAGACCTGTGGCTTAGAGAGTCTGGAATTTCTTTGCCTTGCTGTTTACAGGACATCGGTGCATACTGCGAGGACCCTGAGCCTTATCTCTGATCTGACGCCTCTTCAAAACAGTTAGTCTCCAAGGTGCCACTCTGCCCTGCTTTCTGCTTGAGCTTGGGCACCTGAGAGAAGCACACATTGCAAACCCACTGGAGAAGGGCCCCGATCACTCCAAGCCTCTTTGCTTTGAATGTGATCTGAGACCGGGTCAGACAGCAGGTGCGTTATCCGCTCATAATGTGCAGATGGCTGTTTGCAGCTGCTTTGGCCAACGTGGCATTTGTTTGTGTTGGCATCAGGGTGCTGCGCTTAAAGGCCTGGGTGCAAAGCAGGGGTGCCCCCAGATCCACATAAGAAAGCACAAAGGACAGGGATTTTTGACTTGGGAAGGCAACTGAAACCCAAGGCTTTCTGGTGTCCTCCATCCCTTTGTTTTCAGCAAGGTTGCGAGGGGCTGTGCTAGGAATGTGTGGCAATGCTTGGATTTGGCTGGGCTGTCCAGCAGCCCGTCCGGCCTCCTCTTCACGTTGCGGCTATTTTCCAGGCTCCAGCGGCTGTGCATTTTCAACATGACTAATGGATGCCAGAAAAACAGGGCAAGGGGGAGGGATATGAACCGCTCCGGCTTCTGGAGAAGCCCTTATAAAGCAAGCTGACTTCATGCTGCATTTGGGGTGAGATCTCTCCTCCTTTTGGTACGGATCCTATCCTTCCTCCCTTGAATCCTGTCCCGGGTCAGCAGGAGGTGCTCCAACTGGCAGGTTAGCCGTGGGGCTGGAGCGTGGACCGCAGCGGGAACTGAGGGATGCTTTGGAGACTTTCTAGCAGTCCTAATTCAGGGGGAGAGGCTGAGTTTCAAGATGCCACCGTGGGTCATCTCCAGTCCTTTTCTGCCCCCCTGGAGTCTGCTGAGCATTGCCTGGCTCTGCATATAAACTCCGGTGGGCTGGATTCTGCTATCTATCTGCTTTGCGTGGCTTCGTCTGACGGCTCAGATGACGGCATGTTATTACAAAAGCGGGCATCTTTCTGTCATCCTGGGGCCTTGACCAGGGCAGAAGAAACTTGCACTTGGGCATCTAGTAGGTGGCACAAGTCCTAGACCTAAACGGTGAGATTCAGACTGGGCTTCTGCCCTGTTCCCCAAACCAGGCTGAAAATGTTATCGGGCTTTTCCTGTAAGATTTGTGATCCTCCTTGGTACAGATCAAGCTTGCATACCTGAGGGAGATTTTTTTTCATTTCATGGGGTGTTTTGCAGCCTCTGGGTTTTTAGGGCTGTTTGACATGAGAAATGCAGATACAGGTAAAAAGCGAGTGTGTATAACCTACCTGCACATCTTTGGATCTTAAAGCTAGGGATCAATAGGACTTTCCAATAAAAGTTGAACAGATTTCTTGACTGGTGGAGAGAACTGGCATTTTAGCTATACTTAATGTCGCAGGAACAGGGCAAATCGTGACCTTTTCAGTTTTGCTGATGAGGCCAAACTGTGTGCACACAAAAAAAAGTTCTTTTAGTTTTGGCCCAGAATGTTTCATTTATTTAATTTAGTTTTTTGTTTTGAGCCAACTGAATTTAAATAACACAGATGGAAACACTGGAGCCCTTTCAAATGGAGAAAGTGGAATATTTTGTAGAAGACATTGAAGCACTTTGAAGTTGTCCCCCACACCCCCCCTGGGATTTTTAGGTTTTTGCAAAATAAATGAACCTGGATAAACATTTGCCAAAACATTTTAATGTTTCTGAATCTGTGCATTTTTGGAGAGGGGGAATGATTTTTCCCCCCCAGCTTCAGTTGTAACCTTCTGGGCTTGGGTTTGCTGATGTGAACTTTGGAGGGAGAGAGAAATTTGGTGGGTGAACTTTTCTTGCTGCTGCTTGTTCTGCGGTGTCGCCTGAGAGCTCCAGACAGGAACCGAGGCCCCCACTGCGTTAGGAGCTGTACAAATCCAGGCGAAAGTGTCAGCTCCCTAGCACGGATAGTTTCATGAGGACAATGGTATCACGTGGAGGCAGGCAGGCAGGGCAGCAGACCGTTCCAGGTTTTGCATGCTGAAACAGGACGCTGGGCATTTAGCTATCGGGGCACAAATTAGCCAGACATCCCAGACCTGATTAGTAATGCAGCCAGGTCCCAGCCCAGCACAAGATTTAAGGCTGCCCTTTAAGCACATACATTTGGGCACTTGACGTCCATAAGATGGGATTAGTCGCATGCTTAAGTGCTTTGGAGCAGGGTGGTGAGTTAAAGTACGTCATTATGTGACATCTCAGTGCCTTGATTTAAGAAGTTTCCCAGTTAACCTTGGGTAACTGAGTGAGATCCACCAAAGCATGTCTTCCATTCAAAACTTTGTCTAACTATCCCAACCACGTAGTTAGTCCAATGAAAAAGATTTCTCCACCCTAAGAAATCCTTATTGCTTCATAATGTTGCGAGATGCTGGCTTACTCAAATGCTGCGTAAAATCCCAGTTCTGGCTGAAACGCGTTGTTTTTCTTATCTCTACTGGACTGTGATTCGGGGAGTGTCATATATTAATAGCCGTGCAATCAAGCCAAACCTGTCTCCTTGTTGCCTGCTATAAATATTTAGTCATTACTGGGATAGCTGACATGGGTGGTGCAGTATAACTAATTAGCACTGGGATGCCATGTGTGTTCATCATTTCTCTTAGCCATGCTGCGTTCGCTAGCTTCCGAGGTTTGAAAATACAGTCTGGGAATAGCGCGGTAAGTCAGCCTGGAAAATTAACTGCATGCTTGTCTTTCCGGGGAAAAGGAGCATACGCTGTGAAAGTGGAAAAGGAGTAGAAAACCAGTCAAGGGAGAACTTGCAATGTCCATTGCCTGCCGTCGAGACCAGCAAGGGGTTGGGTTGTATGTACAGAGACGTCCTGGCGGGTCACGGTCTGCTCAAACACTTGAGACCAGGGGTACAATTCTTACTGGTCCTATGACCCATTTATGCTGCTAAGTGATGCCTGCTTCCTGCCCCAGCAGTGCGCAGGGCTATTCAGGCAGGTGAGAACATGATCTAGGATCTGGTTCAGGGGTGTATTTGGTAGCCGTGTTGATCTGAGATGGAAAGAAAAGCAAAACTCTAGAAGTCTTGGTCCAGAGAGGATACCTTTCATTAGACCAACTAAGACATTTAAAAAAAAAATCTGTTTTCTGCAAGCTTTTGGGTACACATACCCTTCCGCAGGCTCAGGGAAAATTACAGATGGGTGTGGGAAAAAGTCCCCCTAGGTAGAAAATAAACTTCATTTTTGCACAGAGACAAAGAGGAACAGACTTCCACCTTCAGCTTGCTCTGTGCAAAAATGAAGTTTATTTTCTGCCTGTTTCTGGGAACCTTAATGCTGATGAAATAGAGGGAGTTTTAGAGAAAAGCAAATTCCTGGGGAAAGAAAAGAAAATTGAGGTGGGGGGAGGGGGAAGCAAACACATTTTGTATATAGAGCTGGGCTATTTAAACAAGGGCTGTGGGGCGAGTTAACATAAATGTCCCTGGAGATCTGGAAGGCACAGATTGCTAGCAGGGAGACGGGAGATGTGTTGCAAAGGTGACATTAAGGTGCAACGAGGAGGTCAATGAGCATGGGGAGAAATCACCATTGGGCCCAATCCCGCCAACCTGAATGGTGTTGTTTTTCCCACTTTTCGCCAGCTATAGGTGAGAAGCCATCTGTTTTGAGTCTTTAAATGGGTCCTGATGGCGGTAAGCTTGAGCGTTGCAACGTCAGAATCTTTTAGGGACATTTGAGATGCTTAAAACTGGACGAGATCAAGTGCTGAAATGATCCTGCATTGGGGAAGGGGGGAAACCGGTCGGCTTTTCCCTTCCAAAATCAATAGTCCAAAAACAGCTCATCAGATTATGGGGAAATAAATAGCCCCGGGTGCCTCTCTGGGAAAGGCTCAGTGTTGAAACAGCCAATAGTGGCAGGAACATTTCAGATCTGGACAAAAACCCTGTATTACCCAAGCTGTTTCCTTGGTCCAGGCTGGCTAATAGGGCCTTGCAGGTCTCTTGGACTTGAGTCTGAGCTGAAACCTAGGTTTGGGTCCAGGTTTGCAGCTCAGACTTCCCTTTCTAAGAGATGAGTGTGAGCAAAGCAGCCTCTGTCTGTTTGCTCTTGCAGGTGCTCAGCTCTGGGCAGAGAGTCGGTTTTATATCCCTAAACCTCTCCTGGTTTAGCCTTTTGCTCAGGCCTCTTGCACGGATACAGGTATTTTGAGTCTGCCTGGCAGAGCAGCTCTTCCCAGGACGGGTGGTAGCTGGCTGCTGCCCAAGCGTCCCCCTTTGTGTTCCTTCATCTCTCGGGGTTTTCTCTCCGGAAAACATCGTCACCTCGGCAGGACATGGGCAGAGCAGGTGCCCGCTCTTCCGCTGGCCCATCGCTGACTCAGATCTGTGTGAGATGCTTCATCTGCAGCAACCAGGTATTTTCCCACTTTGCGTCTGTAATGGTAATTGCATGTTTATCTGCTGGCTTCATCCACAGATGTGTCAATTGGGTCCTGTTGCTGTATCTCCAGCCTAGGCTTGTTATCCGTTGCTTCCCTTGGTAATCAGGAAATGACTCTGTGTAATTTCTCCCAGCTGTAGGCCAGACCTTGGGGAGGGACGGTATTCTTATGTTTGTCAATCAGCGCAGTCTTTTTGCTGGCCCGGTCTTTGGCTTTGGAGCCAATACGGCAGGAAGTCGGCAAAGCACGGCAGCTTTTCTCAAGCAAATACTCCCAGATGCTTGCCTCCTGCCAGAAGTCGGATACTAGCAGGGTCTTCCAGGCTGCTCCTTGCAGTGGCAGGGTTTCGGCCTTGTCCATCTCACTTTGCAATCTGTAAGCTCTGGGCTGTGCACAGTAAGGGGGTTATTTTTTTTTTCTGGGCTTGTCTGGCAGGGAAAGGGGGTCGCCTTCTCTCGGTCACCCCAAGATGGTTATTCAGTGCCTGGCCATGGGGAAGGTGCATCTTCAGCCCCTGTTCCCATGTAGCTGTCGAAGTCTGGCCACATCCCCTTCCCGAGCTCAACCACAGTTACAGGGAGGTGCCTGCACTCCAGACAGACAGGGCTGAATATCAAACCCATTTCTCTAAACACTATGCCCTAAAGGAGGGAGCCGCGCGAGTCCACCTCCCATTGCAATCTGTAACAAAGCTCCCGTTGACTTCAACAGTGCTTGGAGCCCGTGTTTCCACTCGGCACCATGAGTCGCTGGAGACCCCGAGGCAGGTTCCCTTCATGTACGTGCACCATCTGGTGATGCAGGGAGAAGGTGCGGGATATATTTAATACCCGCCCTGGTTAAAGCAAGTCTTCCTATATCGCTCCCCATCCTCCAGCAGGTGGGATGTGCAGCGGGGAGGTAATGCCCCTGCCCTACAGCAGGAGAAAGTTGCTTGTGAGCGAGTGGTGAAGTCCTCCGTCACAGTGAGATCCTCTAACCCCGGCTTTGCGCCTGCCCGTGTCCGTGCGGTGCCTCCGGCTGGGCACCGCAGGATTCGTATCACACCACTTCCATTGTAGGGATGCTGAGTTCGGTCTTTCGACCCGGCACCTCCAGATTTCCCGTAGCGCTTGGTGCGGCGCTTTTCGAGAGCACTGAGCGTCGACCGACCCCGTTGTCTGTGCAAACGGCGCGCCCGGCTGTTCTGAAAGCGTTCGCCTCATTGTAGGCAAAGGCACCCAGCTAAGAACAAACCATGAAACCCCCTCCACATATTGCTCCCGGTCTCTCGCACCGATCGGGGTGGCTCAGGCTCCTTATCGAGCCACAGAGGATGCTCTCGCTGCATTTTGCAACCTGCCTCCTCCGAGCAGGTACCGGCGTGCTGAGCAACCGGCCTATTTATAACCGAGGATCAGTGTGACGCAGGTATGTGCAGGAGGTGTCATTCCAGGAGCAATTGTACCTGTTGCTGCTGAGTCTGCGTGGGGCGCTTGCTTTTTATAGAAGGGATTCAAGCTTGAAGGTGGAAACCCTTCTTTTATGAGCTGTGGCCTCTAAGAGGGACACCATCTTGCAGATGCACCAAGTGTTGCCTTGCCTTATTTTCCTTTTGTGCAGGCTGCAGCTAAAATTAAAGCAGGAAGCTGGCTGGAAAGCCCTCTAGGCCATCTGAATACAGCTTCAGTCATTGTTCTGTTCACATGCCTTAAAGGACACGGTGACTTTTTTTTTTTTAATTGTTGATAATCTCTTTGAAACACCAGGCTAAAGGGGTAGACTTGAGCTCCTGATGCCTACCAGCTTAAATGAGCATGCCGCAGGGACAGTTTAATCCAAAATGCCTTTTTATTTTTGTCTTGTTTGCTCTTTGGGAGAGCACAGGGCCAAACTTATCATGGGGGTTATTCAGAGTGCACTCGATTGCAGATCCTCATCTGATGTAGATTAGCGTTGCTCCTTGGGCCGAAGCAAAGAGGTGCTGATTTATATCGGCCAAAGATCTTGCCCTTTGCACCTCCAATGGAGCAAAATCCAGTGGGCTGCAGTATTGTCTTGATGGCGTGGTCGAAGGAGAGCTCATGGTATCGAGGATGTGCACAACTAGTGTTTGCTTCCTGTGTACCTTGGCAGTAAGCATCAATGGAGGTGTTTTTCTGCCAAGTCCTTCAACAATTAATCGGTGATGTGGTATTAAGGAATAGAAATGTAGCTACTACTCATGTGCCTCCGGCCACTGAGGTACCTGAGCACCTGACACACACTGGGCATGTCTACATGTGCGTTTTAATGCGCGTTAAAGCATCGCAAAAAAGTGCTCTTTAGCTGATGCAACTTAAAATAGGCAAATGCACCTTTTTTTAGTAGCTCATGATGAAGGTACTAAATTTAATGTGCATTACCTAAAGCGCATTAATGAACATGTAGATGTGCCCATTTATGTCTTTGCCTTCAGAGCCCCTGGGATACAGGAGATGCTATTCTCCTCTTTTATTGCATGGGGAATCGCAGCCTGAAGAGGCAAGGCCATTTGGTTTTCAAACAACCTCAACATCCACCAGCTTCCTTTTTTCAGACATCATCATCTGTCCAGGTTTCCCCGCCCAGTGGGAGAGCTCGGAGCACCCACTCTCCATCTCTGACCTCGTGCACTTGTTCTCAAGGAAGATCTATGCAGCGCCTCCAGAGATGGGTCGTGGAGCAAATGCACGCCTCTATAGGCCACCAAAAGGAAAGGACTCAGCACAGTGGTTTTATGGCTCATCTTACCTGCTTTCTTTGCTAACCTCCCTGTGGTCCACGGGTAGTGATGGCTTTATCCCCCTTTGAATGGGCTTGCTGTCACATAATTAAGGTCATCTCTCTTGGTTCGTGTTGCTCTATAAGTTTTTTCTGGTACCTTGTTTTTCCACAGGTTTACTTCGCTTTGCTAAAAAAGGTCCACTTCCCTTTTTACTGAGTTTTTTCCTTTACACCGGCGGGGGTGCAACAGAAATGGTTGTTCTACCCGGTGCGTGGCTTAGGTTGCGTCTGCTTCTTTCCCAGACCTTGACGTCCAAAAGCTGGTCTAACAGCTCTCACCTATGAAGTTGGTCCATTAAAAAAAGATTGCCAAACACCTCTTACTTCCTGCCTGTCCTGCCAACCAGGGTTGGAAATCTGTAGCACGCCTGCCACAGGTGTCATGGACACTGTTACCAACTCTCGTGATCTTTGGCATTGTTCTTAAAGGCCACACTTCGGGGATGTGAAAAACTTAGTTTTTTTCTTTTATATATATTTATACACACATGTGCATGCGCGTACATGAAAGAGCTAAGTTTTTCACATTCCCAAAGTAAAGACTTTAAGAACGACACCAGAAATCATGAGAGCTGGCAATACTGCATGGGCAACTTGTCTGGGAAGTGAAAGGTTGGCAGGGGGAGAAGGCAATGGAGCGGCAGATTGGGTAGGGAGGAGAAAGCAGAGCAGCAGATCAGGAGGGGGTGTCGGAGTGGCACTTGGGGAGGGCGTGGGGCTTAATTTGTGGGACACCAGTCAAAAGGTTGGGCCGCTGCTGCCCTGGATCATCATGGCTTCAATCCTACTCCAGCCTTTTCTTCAGTGTCCAACCCAGTGGTTTTGGCGTCTGTCAGTCTTGAAAGGCAACGGTGTTAGTGCCAGCGTGGTTCAGACACCGAGTGCCTGCAGGGCATACGATGAGCTCCTTTGAGGATCTGGCCCATCAGTGACTAGCTCAGGCTCACGTGGTGAATCTGGAGCTGAACTCAGCCCTCCAGATTCCCCGGCCAGCACCTTAATTGCAAGATCACCCATGCTGTTTCCCCAGCGAATGGTGCCCCAAGCAAACGTTGCCTGTTTTTTGTGAGCTGATGCAGATTCCAGCCCTCGGTCTCTCCTCCAGCTGGCTGCTAACTCGATGATGGACCGGAAGGAAAAATCCAGGAAAAATTTCCAAATCCAGACTGGAATTTCTCAGCTCATCCTTCTGTCTAGAGCTGGGAGAAATCCTCAGCCCGTTAGAGGAGCTTCGCTGTACAGCCCACGCCACTTAAAACTGTAAAGCTGGATTGCAAAGGATATTTAAAAATGGGCCATGTTGTTTGTTGGTGTCTTTTATAATGAACAGACGGGGATTTTCTTCTTTTTTTTAAAAAAATGTCAGTAATATTGAATCTGGCCGTCTCTGGTTTTGCTGTAGGGCGAGGTATCGGAGTTCTTTCCTCCTCTATTGAATGGATGGGGTTTTTGAGCATTAACAAAGATGTCTTTTGAATCCCCAGTGTTAATCAGTCATTGAAGTTAAATAGGTATTGGTAGAAACAACAATCATGGATTTTTTTTTTTTTTTTCAGTCATGCTGCTTAAAACTTCCTCAATTGCTCAACTTCCATTCCTGGTGTTTTGCCACTTCATTAGGGTCTTGTCCAGATGCGGGAAATTTGCGCAGAGGTTTTCAACAATTGATGCTTCCAGAGCAAAATTGCATTTATTCCTGCCCATCGTAGCAGGGCTTCCCAAGTCTTCTCAGTCCATCTCTGGAAGCACACACTTCAGGAGGGCTGTGGCTCTCTGCTGCATCTCATCCATCCATCTTCTGGCTGGTGGTCCTCTGCTATGCTGACTTATCAGCGTGCGGTCCATAATAACCCTCTTAAGGTCTTTCCACCCCTATGACCATTGCAGCCAGAGTGTAGAGTCTGGAGTCTGTTGCTTTCCAACAGCAGCATCTGCCTTCCTCCAAGAATATTTCTAATGTGAGCAGGGCTCTAGGTTGTAGCTGTGTTGGTCCAAGGACATAGGCAGACACGGTTCTTTGGGTGAATCTTTTATTAGACCAACTCAAATAGTTGGATTCACCCAAAGAGCCCTGTCTGCCTCTAATGTGAGCAAGCTTTCCACTTCTGGTGCATCCCCTGGATGGAGAAGGGGATACACATGCATTGCATGCCAGAGCCTTCCATTTTGGGCTGGTGCTAATAGGATTGATCTTTTTAAATAACAAGAAAGGAAACCTTTAAAAATGCTTTCTTGGACCTTTTTCCACCCTCATGGCATAAAGGTGCATTGCACACAGCCATGCTGCCTGCTCCCTGTGAAAGTCACCTTGCAATGCTCCAGTGTGTCTTGCTAAACAAAAGCTTTGGGTAGATCCTGGCAAAGCAGGATTAGCAGGAAGTGCCATTGGGCAATCCAGCTGGAAGGCAGATTTAAGTGGAGTCACATAGCAATAAATAAGATTTTAAATTAACCCCTGGTTCTTGGGCTGGTGGTGAATGCATTTCTGGTTGAGGCCCAGCCTTCGTGGCAGTCTGAAGCGGAGACCCAAAAGTCTCCATTGCTATTGGACACCCAAATACCCAGCTGCATGGGCAGCTTTAACAGCTGGAAGCTGTCGCTTAAGCACAAAGGCTAAAAATGCACTAACAAAGACAGATACTTCCCAGCTTACTCATAGGAGAGTCTGAAGGAGTATTAGTTCACCCAGGCTGCCTAGACACAGGAGCTGGTCCCACTTCCCTGCTCCTCTATTTCTTCCCCTTCAATTGCTGGGGAGAATTTGTTGCCGTGAGGTGCAGAGGTTTTCCCCTATTACAGCTGTGGCAATGTCATGGGTGTCGTACCTCCAGCCCCCAGCTCAGCTCTGGGTCTCATTGCTCTAGGTGCTACACGCACAGACAGAAGGGATAGATGATAATGCCCTTATGGGTAGGGAGAGATGATAATGGTTTATGGACAGGGAAACTAAGGCACAGGACGGATCCGGGGACAAATTGTTGGCACTTAAATGCCTTTAAAAACTCTTTGGGTGAATGTGATCGCTTTCATTAGACCAGCTAAATAGTTGAGAAAATTGTTCTTTGAAAGCTTTCAGGTACAGACACCAAATGCTTGCAAAGAATATTTTTTTCCATCTGTTTAGTTGGTCTAATAAAAGAGATCACATTCATCCAAAGGACCTCGTCTGCCTGTGTCTTGAGACCAATGGGGCTATGACCAACATCCCCTTTAAAAGCTAACCTTTTGTGATTTATGCTCACTGCTGCCACGGACGCATCGAGGCCACGAACCTGTCATTGCCCCCATTTTCTCTCCTTCGATGCACATCTGGATTACCCTCACTGTGTCATCTGAGTCCTAAATCCCCATAGACCCGGGGCAGTGGCAGGCCTCTGGAGCAGTCGGTCTGGGACTTTGAGAAGCTGTCTCTGGGTGGCTGGACTTCGGCTTTTCTTGACAACCACAAGAGCCAGAGACTTGTTTTGTTTGACTTGAAGAGTGGGATGTTCAACCGGATTACCTCCAGGGGCTGGGCTGTGTCCAGATGTGGTGCGCCTGGGCCATAGCGAGCATAAAGCGCTATCAGGTCAGAGCAGTGGTAGGCTGCAGCTGCTTAGTGTTGGCGTAAAACGACTTCACAGTGCAAGTTGTGGAGAGAGTCGGGGCTGAGGTTTATCTTGTCCTGTTTCTTTCCCTCCCATACAAACATTTGCTGCATTTTGCAGTCCTTCTGCAAGGGCTGCGTGTAGCCTCTCCTGCAAGACTCTTGTTTGCCATCCTGTGCTCTCCATTACGTCAGCCACGTGGGACAGATCCAGCACCCAAACCCCATGGAAGATCTATGTGGCAAATGGCACATGCTTCAGACACCTCCACCGTGGCCAGTCTCCTATGCACAGCTGCTACCATGCGTGCGGGCTGGATTTTACATGAATAAACTTGCTATAGAGCAACCTGTTTTCTGGAGCAATTAAGAGATCTTCACCCATCTTTGCTGAGAGAGGAGAGCATGCTAATTCTCTTCCATAACAGGCTTGCTTGCAGAAGCCAGATGGCAAAATAACTGGCTGGAGGACAAATCGGTCTGTTAGGAGCTTATGCTGGCTGTCAACGGGAACTAGCCTTCCGCACCTCTGCTATCCCAATGAAATCAAGTAGGCTGATCCTGCCCTGGCTTCTAGTTTTTTTTGTGCATACCTTCTTTTGCTCAGATTTTTTTCGGACACAAGTGAAAATGCTTTGCTTGTTTTTGCTGGAAGAATAAAAAACCAGGGGATTAAAAACACCCAGCAGGGGAATATTTTTTTTTTTGGCTGAGATGCTCTCAAGTCTAAATGTTTTTCCTTCCAGGACTCTTTACATTCCTCCTTCCCCTGCCACCCATACGGGGCTGCAAACGATCTCCCATACAGGGATCCAGCCCCCGGTCCTTGGGGGAGACTTCGCCAGTGCAATGGAGCACAGGTCTGGTGCTGCTGCTCTGTGGTTGCTCGGCAGAAGGTGATGCACTGGATGTGGAGGTCATTTTGGGGGGTCTCTGGCACAACTGGCATGGGAGTTCCTGAAGGTCTCAGTGCCCCACTGTGTTTCCATGTCATTTTTAGGGTGATGTCTTCAGTCCCATTTGGAAAACCTGCAGCTTCATCAATGTAGGGAATATGGTAGCTGCATCTGGGTGGTATTGAGCTTGCTAATGCATACCTCTGTCCTTGCATCCTAGCCACTGGAATTGGAAATGCTCCAGTTAGTGTCATGGTCCATATACTGTCACCATGGTGGACTCTACTTTTGTCTGTAAGCTTCTGTGAATCTGTCTCAGGTGACAGGAGCCTTGCTTTTGCTGAGGCAAGATCTGCATTTAATTCTCAGTTTCCCGTAGGTCTGAGAGCTCTTAGCCTGGATTTAGTCTTCCCGGACTTCCGGAAAGCTTTTGACAGTCTCTCACCCCGTTCTCATCAAGGAACTGGGGGCTGTGGTGTAGACACCCACACAGTCAAATGGGTCGCCAACCGGCTGGAGGGCCGCACCCAGAGGGTGGTAGTGGATGGGTCCTTCTCAGCCTGGAAGGACGTGGGCAGTGGGGTCCCCCAGGGCTCGGTCCTCGGGCCCGCACTGTTCAACATCTCAGTGATTTGGACAAGGGGGTAAAAAGCACCC
>NW_017728926.1:11027517-11077644 GCF_001723895.1 Crocodylus porosus
GACCCTAGAAACTATGAAACTATTTACAAACAAAACACAGTGATTTGGAGAGACCTCGTCAGACATTCATTTGGGGAGGCGCGAGCTCAGAAACAGGGGAATGGCATGTTTATGATACACTTAGTCAACAATATGCAAGGGATATAAATATGCACAAGATGATTTAAACATCACTCCTTGGCTGGAAACATTTCCCCATATATGGGACCAGGGAACAGAGTTTAGAGAGAGGAAGCATCCCTGAATAAATCACAGCTAACATGTTTGTGTCGGTAAGCAAACGCTCGCAAAAGGGTCATTAAGAAAATATTTGTGGGCAGAATTAGCTTTCGAGAGCAGTGCAGAGGGAGGCTAAGTCTGTTTTTGAGCCTTGCAGGGAAGCAGATGGATTTGCACATTAGTGTAAAAGAAAACTCAAGAAGTTGGGCTTTTTTATCTAGGAAATGTCAGGTGTGTTTATTTTTAATGCCTGCCTCTTATCAGCAATAAGCAGGATGCCTTTAAATAAAGAGTCTGCCACCCCTCTGTCTGGGGTAATTGCCGTCTGTGAGTTGTCTGCAGAGGAAATGCAGAGAACAACCAGAAAGAAGCAGCCAAAAAAGCTAGGGCAGAAATTTGGATCGGCTGCTCTGGTGTTCAGAGCAGCTGGAAATGCCTCCCTAGCTGCCCTCCTCCTGTCCCAGGTTGCTGCAAGCACAGGGAGTCTCCGTCTTGGATGTCAAAGCCTGTTCTTCGGCCACCGGAATAGCTAACCCTGGACTGCGCGAAGTGCACGGTCCCGCGACAGGGCACGGATCGAAAGCACCCTTTCTTGGCATCTCGGGGAAGGGGACCCACAGCTTGCAATGCTCCCTGCAGCCCTGGTTGACCCGGCGTGCATCCCAGGGTGCTCATCAGGGTTGTCTTCTGCACCTTGACTTCTGGCAGGACACCAGGGGGATGGGCTCAGTGGACCTAGTGGGTCACTTGGCCGTAGTGAGCAGTCCATGGGCACGCACACGCTTGTCTGACTGGATCACACACGCTGCCCGGGCTCAGCTTCATGTGGTTTCTCTTCAGTCGGCTTCTAATCGATCAAATCTATCCTGAAATCAGCTTCGTTTCGTAGAGGGAAGGCTAGCATCCGCACAGCTGACACGAGAGCTTTAGAGGCGTCCGTCTGAGCCAGCGTGACACCACGCGTGCCCGAGCCGTGTTTGGGATGCCGGCTAGAAGCGCTGCGGGCCCGCTTCTTCCCCCATCACATCTTACCTCCTTGTCTAGAGCTGTGCTGCACGGACCGGAGGGACCTGGCGTGGAGTGGTTCGGAGCCGGCTTCCGCAGAGCCGTGCCGTGGTGCAGGCCGTCAGGCCCGGGTGCGGGGCCTGCCTTTGCCAACCTGCTGTGTGACCTCTGTGTCCCTTGAGCCTGTCTCAGGCGGGAAGGCTCCCTTGACTCCATCCGAATCCTGAACAAGACCCTCCGCCGCACCCCGCCAGTGACACCGGGGTGCCCCAGTCTGATACGTCTGCTGCAGCATCCCCCATCGCCTGTGGCAGGTGCATTGCCTGCTGCCGGGGAACGCTAATGCCTTCACCGCCGGTTCCCGCCTGACCTTTGCAATTCCTCCCAGGCTCCTCTCTTCCCTCTGGTTTGGAGCACGTGTCTCTGCGGCTGGCATCAGGCCTCGCTGCAAATGCAGCAGCTCCAGGCTTTCCACCTGTTTCCTATCCAGCCGCCCGTGGTTTCTCCTGCCGCCTGCAGCCATGCCTGGCTCCGGATGGCATGAAGACCTTCTTCTTTCCCGCTCGGGGTGAGCTCGGTCCCTTCCTCTCCCCTGAGAACGGAGCTGCTCAATTGTGCAGGGCCAAGCCCATGGGGCTCTGTTTCACCCTTGCTCCGTGCACGTCCTAGCGAGCCGTGACCTGCAGGGATTTCCCGGGGCTGCGTGGATCTGGTCCTGCTGTCATTTCCCCTCACCCCATGCTCATTCCTGAACTTTTGAGCTGGAAAAACATGTCCTCGTTGGAGCTCTGCAGCTTTTGGACCTGCTTCCGTTTCCGGCCTGGCCTCTTGGTCAGTGTTTCCCCGATTTCCTCTAGGTTTTCCCAACTGCCAGCTGGGGACTGACTCAGCGGAAGCAGCAAACCCAGCTGCTTTTGGCAAGGGCTCCTGCGGGGGGGACGTGCAGCTGCGGAGGGCCTGGCTGCAGTTTAATGCATGCAGATGGGAGTAACCTCTGGCCTGCGCTTCAGCTCGGCCCTATGACCCTGACCTCCCCAAAAGCGCAGTCTCTCTAACAAGCTGTCATTATGGTGCCGGCAATGTAGAGGAAGAGAGCAGCAGCTGGGCTTAACCCATCGTTTTCCAAGGATCTTGTCATGCCCTGTGTTGCCCTGATCCCTTTTCTTTAATACCGGTTGTCTTGCACTTCTCAGTGCATTGCTGGACCCCTAGAGATATAGGGCATGCATTTGGAGGTGGCACCTGCTGCTGGCTTTTTTTCCCTCTGCGACATGCTCCCAAGACTCAGTTACCTGCACTGGTTTTTGCAGCCCAACAGCAGGATTAATAATGCATATTCACTTGTTTTGGGGAGAGTGCATGTGTCCCTGGATAGCCCACCCTTCTGGGAGTGAGGGCCCTTAGCTCTGCAAGCTGCAGAAACAAAAATGAAGGGGCTGTCTTTGCTTTGGAGAGTCGTCATCCCTTCCCACCGCTGAGGGGAGAGCATGGGGGTCTGAAGAGCTATTTATGAAGCACTCGGACAGTGGGTTCGCAACCTTTTTAATGCACGCAGATAGGAGTAACCCCTGGCCTGGGCTTCAAATCGACCTTCTCCTTCCCAAAAAGGTGGCCACTTCCTGGATAGACTTGTGCTCCCTTTGGAAAATGCTAGCTCTTAGGTTTTTTTTCTGGGCAGGGGGAAGAAAATGATGGAGCAGTTTCTCTTGCAAAGAACTCGAACCACAACTATGACTTCCTGTTTGAAATAACCGGGTTTATCTTGTGAATCTTGCTTGCAAACCAAACAGGGCTCTCATTGCCCGGTGCCCTTGAAAGGGTCTCGGGGCACCCTGGGTGAGCGTGACTGGGCTAGGAGATGCCGGAGGAGCGGGGTTATTAAGAAAGCCCAGGCTCGTTTGGTACAGACTGTGCCCTGCAAGGGCATTTGTCCAGATGCCTCGAGACTCTCGCCTCGCCTGGTGTGGTACGTGTGTGCCTCCATCTCCTGTGTCTCGCAGCTGGAGATGCAGCCAGAAATTGCCTCCATCTAGGTGGTCACTGGAGTCGATCTGAACAGCCACGTGGTGTTTATATCGCAGATCTTGGGGGTTGTGTTTTGCTGAGTGCCCCTTTCCTCCCCCAAGGTGACTGGACAAAGGCAGAGGGCAGTCGAAATGACCTTGAAGGCCCCCGAGCAGCTCTGAGAACAGCGTGGCCGTCTCCTTCCTGCATGCCCAGAGTGAATCCATTAGAGCACCGCATCTCTTGATGCTTTTTTTGCGGCCAGAGAGACCTGTGCCGGGCCTTGCTTGCTTGCCCTGCTGTTAGCTTTGTCGGCGCTCGCCTCCCTTGCGCACCGAGCCGGTGGCTGAGAAGGGGTTAATCCCACTGATGCTCTGAGCAAGTGGGAGTCCCTTTTTGGCGCAGGCTGGAGGGGGGCTTCTCTTGCATGGTAATAACATTGATGCTCCAGCTTCCCCTTCCCCCATGCCCGTGCCCAGTTGCCTTGGCTACCAAAATTAGCCCCAGCTGAGCCAGCTCCAGCCCCATTCAATTGCCTGGGAAGCCGTGTCAGGCGGCAAGCAGCATTCAAACAGCCTGTGCAGCCAGGCATGGCGGCATTGTGAGCTGTGGGGACCTGCTCGCCTTCCCAACAGCCCATGTCCCAGCCCCGGAAAAGCAGAGAGGCGGGGTGACGGCAGGAGCTGCTGGGGTGCAGCGACGAGGACCCCAGCGCTGCGGATGGAGGGGTCTGGTGAGGCTGCGAGGAAGGTGTCCGGGCGGGGGGTTTCCTGGGGTAGGTAGTGTGGCGTCCGTTCCCGGCAGCCTCGGAGGAAGGTATCATCAGGGCGACCAGGCGGGAAGCACTCTGGCCTGGATTTGCATGGTTGCCCCCTTTGCTGTCTGAGCTGGGGGTGCTCGGAGAGCATCGGCCCCATGCAGCTCTGCAGCCTGAAGGTCTGGGGGTCGGTGCAGAGGTGTCACCACTGCGGGAAACTCTCTTCCTGGGCTGTGGCTGCGGCTGGCGCGGGTTTGCGAGGGCTCTGCGGACGCCTGCGTGCTCTCTGGGGTGAATGGGAAGGCCCGGGCTTTGCATGGAGCTCACTTCCCCGTGCAACGTTTTGATTCCTACCGCAGGCCGATTGCAACTCCTGCCTGAGGGTTGCACAACTGCTCCCTGCCAAAGGGAGCGGTGTGACACAGGGCTCGTCTTCGCTTGACCTGTCCGTCAGGGGCTACACCCAAGTCCTTCGCTCGTGCGGTAGCGCTGACCTGGAGTCGGCTGGGCTGGCGGCGAGTTATCCCCGTTTGTCAGTGACGATGCCCCTCGCACCCCCCGGCTGCAGTACTAGGGGGAAGTGCTGCCCTCGAGGCTCGCCCCATCTCTGTAGGAGGCCCAAGCCCAGCGTCCAAAACCCCCAGACTTGGGGCAAGTTCATCTCCTTAACCCATTCAGGGCTGCTCTTGTCCCTGGTGGAAGTGGGTCCTTGCCTGTCGCCAGCATTTACCAGGCAGTCCGAACAGCTCTGAACCGGCTGCCCTTGGTCCTGCTGTAGCCCCAATTTGTCTGCCTTGGTGCAAATGGTAGCATTGCCCTGCCCTCGTTTAGGGGAAGAAGGCGGCTGGGACGGACAGGCCATGCCTGCTTTAATTGGGGGTTGTCGTGTGATCTCTGTGGCAAGCCCGAGCGGTAGTGTGGGTTAAATGTCACGGGTTGCTCACGTCAGAGGGGCTGAGCCACCGGGGGCTCAGAGCAAAAAATAAAAGGCCATTGAGTCCTAGCAGGGTCTTTCTGCCTAAGCAGCAAGGACAATGTTCCCCGCTGGGCATCGTGCCAGGGGCCTGGCTTTGCATTTAATCACCTCCAAGGGAGGGCCCGGGCTGCTTTCCGGCTGGGCTTTCCACCCCCTTCCCTCCACGAATCCCGCCGTGTTGCACACTGGGGCAGAGTCGGGGGGCTGCTCCTGTCCCAGCCCCCTGCCCAGCCTCTGGTCTGCCTCCGCTGGCAAACTTGGCCTTGTTTGAAGTTGCAAATGCTGGTGAGAGTGGGTAGAAGAGGTGCACCCCTGGGGTGCCGTTTTAGGAGCAGGGGTGCACTGCTACCTCTGACCTGGAGAATGACCTGCTGAGCCCTCTGAAGACAAGGGCTGTATAGGGGTTTCCCCCCCACCTTATCACGGGGTCTCACCATCAGCGAAGCCCTGTGAGATGCGGGGGGCTGGAGAAGGGTGCAGGATCCTTCCCCTCCTGCCCTAGGAATGGGTGCTGGGGGTCCCTTCTCAGCAGCTGTCTCCTCTCCTTGCATCCCCAGGAAAGCAGCTGCCCAGTCGCCCGGCGGAGCATCCGGATTCGTAGCAAGAGTGAGATGGCTTCCTCCAACCCAGCCCCGAGCCCTGCAGTAGGTACTGTACCCGCAGCCGTCTGGGTGTGGGTGGCCCTGGGGGTGTGGGCACTGCTTTCCTGGGGGGATTCCTTCTGCCCACCCCAGTTCGAGTCCTGCAGGAGCGGCTGCTGCTAATGGGCACCTTAACTTGCCTTCAGTGGGGCTTTTCTAATGCAAAGCTGCCCTCCATGCAGGCCGAGGGGGATGGACTGTCATCCTTTCCTTGCACAGCTTGTGGGATTGCACTGGGCGGCCCCGTGCAGCTGTGATGGCTCCCCCTGCACCACACACCCGCTCGCTCTCCTCTGTGCCCAGAACACCCCGGCCTGCCCGGCCCCTGACAGCAAGGTCCCAGGGATGGGCTATGGCAAGACAGGCGGGTACCGGGCTCTCGTGCATGCCGAGATGGATGGGGAGCCCCAGCAGCTGCAGTGTGTCAGCCCTGCCTCAGCAGAAGACCCCAATACCCCAAACTACAGCCTGGTGCTTTAGGGGAGGTGCACAGGTGCTGCCTCTTGGTTTTTCTATCATGTGCATAGGCGTTGAGGACAGGGACACGGCACTCGTGGTACAGACAGCAGGACCCCGTGTCATCCCAGCTGGTGCTGGTGGCTCCCTGGGGAAATCTGGTTGAATCCCAGGCCGTGCTTCGGGCTCTGTAATGGGGGCAGCCCTGGGGAGCTCCTGCCCTGCCGGAGGTACCAAGAGGAGCTTTCCCTTGTTGTGCGGTGGGGAGCGATCAAAATGCGCTGCTTGAGACCTTCGTGTACTTGTTGGGCAGGCGGCAGCAGATCGCCCAAGGAGCTGAACCTCTGTTAGCACGAGCCCTCCTTTCCTGAGCTACGGGACCAGAGTCGGGGCAGGCGCTGGATGCAGAGCATCCGTCTGATCCACGACAGACTTGTGCTGGGGGAGCGCTTCCTTCCTTTGTGCCTTTGTTGTCCCCGTGCAAGATCCGTCTGGTCCTAGTTTGGTTAGGGCACTTTGAGAGGTGCTGATAGGAAGGGCGATACGAGCTGGGGGCTGTTATTATCCTGATTATATCATCAGCATCGATAGTCAGAGGCAGTAGTAGTCTGACTTGCAGTACATGCCTTAACCATCGGAGAGCCATGCGTAGCGCGGGTGCCCCAGTGCTGGCACGTTGTCTGCTGGGGCTGGCCCCCAGAGAAAGCAGGTGAAAGATGCTCCAGCTGCTCTGGGCTGTCTTGTGCCTGTGCCCCCACCTGTGCCCACCCCTGCCTCTCCTTGCAGGGGTTGGCCTGGCGCAGGGCGCCCTGGAGGCCTCAGCCGAGGGGGAGGAAGAGCTAGGGGAGGCGTTCGATTTGGAGGAGAGCGAGGAGGAAGAGGACTCCATCGTGGGGGCGAGCAGCACTAGCACCGAGCCCAGCGTGGGAGCTACCTTGCAGGCCCCAGGCCAGAGGCATCAGTCGGGAGTGGGGGTTGAGCCCCCGGCTGCAGCCCAAGAGAGGGAGGGAGCCTCCCCGGCGGGGCAGGCACCGCTCACCGACTCCGACTCCAGCATCAGCGCCAGTGAGTAGGGCACCGGACCCATGCAAAGCCAGGGCATCCCTGCGAGGTTGATCCATCTCCCCCTGCCCCGGGGGGGATTAAACCCCATGCTGGGGGAGTCAAGCCTTTGGTTGAGGTCTCCAGTGAGCAGCTGAAGATTGGGAGATTGCCCCACTGCTAATTACAGCCACGTGATGCAAAGCTGGGTGCATCTCCTCTCAGCCAGATCTTCTTTGCCCTCCCGGGATATCCAATTTATCCTGTCCAATCTGTCCAGGAGATGGAGATGGCTCCGTTGTGTCTGTAGGTCTGCCTGGGGTGGGATGGGGCTGGGCCCATGCCACAGGAGATGCCCCCTCCCAAACCTCCACCTCCTATTGTCTCAGCCGTCCTAGGAATTGGGTGCTCACCTTCCAATTTGTACCCGGAGCTCCCCCTACAACTCGTACCGTATCCGGGTAAATGGACTCTGAGATGCTGATTTGATTTCTTTCTGCTTTTGTTTTTGACAGACTCGCTCGCAACACAGCTGCCTACAGAGTAAGTGAGTCTGGACTCGGTGAGCCAGAGCCCTTGGGCGTCTGTTGGGTGATGCCAGGAGGGGGTCTCGAAGGGCGGGGGTTGTGGGGGGAGAACGGGCATGGATCCATTAGGTTATATCAATTGATATAACCCAAGTTGTTTGCCGGGAATGGAGAGATCAACTCACGCAGTTGCTGCATCTTGTGAACCGGGGGGCAACCAAGTCCCGGGCCAGCTTGGCGTGCACTGTGTCGATCACCTCCTCTCCCCTTTCCCTGCTTGTTTCCCCAAATTCGGGCTTCAATAGCTTCCTCCCATGCTAAACTTTATGCCTAGGAAGTCAGTCTGCTGCTCTCCCAGCAGGATCCTGGGCCGTACAGAAGTGCCATTCTGCCACGCACATACATGTAAAGGTGCCTCAAATCTCTCACCTGAGCCTGGGCTCTGCAGGGTGGCTCCTCTGTATAAAGTTATAAAGTTAAGCCAGCTACCGCAAGCACGAGGGGTTGATACGGCCGGTGGGATGCTTGTCTGGGTGTGTGATGGGAAGGGCACAGGGGTGAAGACTGAGTGGGTTTTGCTTCTAGGAAACCTCTATGTGGAGTGAGGATTGGTGTTTGGGGCGTTGGCGCTGACGTCCTGGCCTGAGTGATTGGTGACCCTAATGAAGCATTTGCTGGGCTTCCCCACCATGCTGAGGGGTCAGGGGTGGATGCTGGTGTGAGCTGACCTAGACTTGCCATTCATTGGTGTTGTCTCCTCTGTATCCTTGGGGTTTTGCTTCTGCTTTCGCTGGGCTTCTCCAGATCTCAGCAGGTCGGCCATCTGATACCACCGCTGTCCCCTCCTCCCACTGAGCAAGTCATCTTGGAAGTGGGGCTGCTACTCTTCCCTGCCCCCGGGTCTCCAAAAGAGAGGCCCAGTCTGTGTCCCGCTGCTGCCCAGCTCGTGCCTGGCCAGTTGCATTTCTGGTGGGGAAGGGGTAACTGCTCCCTCTCTCCCTCCTGCAGACAGGTTTCTGAACCTCCTTCCCCCCAGAGTCAGCTCTGGCTGCACATTTCAGGCACAAAGGGTTGTAACCAGCAAGTCCTCCCCCCCGACTCCCCCTCCCCAGTAACAGAGAGCACTTCTGGATGTGATGGGGCAGGTACCAGACCCATTGCAGTGCCCTGGAGGCAGGTGCTGAGGCTTTTTGCATGCTGCTCGGAGCAGGCCGGCTCAGCCTTTGGCACTGGGGCGGCCGCACCGCTCTTGGCTGGCACGTTAAAGCTGCGTCATGTGTCACCACTTGGCTCCAACTCCAGGCTCGGTGTCTGGGCCGGAGGATCTGCAGCAGGGAGCGGCTGGAAATGGAGCTGTTTGCGTCTGGAGTTGCATTGGGATAATGGGTGTTGGGGAGGGAGGTGGCCAGGGATCCAGCACTATTCAGGTTTTTATCCCTCACTGCAGTATCTGGATGGGGTGTTGCTATACATTGTATTTGGTATGATTGCTCCAGGAGGGAGGCAGGGAGGGCAGCACCTCCTTGTACTGGGTGCTGCACCCACCTGAACAGGAGGCGGTCCCCGCCCTGGACAGTCCTAACAAACAGGGGGTGGAGGCAAAGGAACATGAAGTGACTTGTCCAAGGTCACCCAGAAAGTCTGTGGCAGAGTTGGGGCTTTACCCATCTCCGGACTTGCAACTCCCACCGTCTCCAAACTTCCCCCCGTCCTTAAACCAGACCACATCAGCTGCTTTATCTGCTGCCTGTCCTCTCCAGCTAGCCCTCAGCCTAGGCTTCCACATCTCGCTTGGCTCTTACAGTTGCACGTGGCCTATCTTGCTGGCACGGGGAAAATGCAGGGTTTTCTGTTCCAGGCTAAGCTCCAGCCCTTCCTTCCTCGTGCACTTCTGCAGGAGAAGAGGCCTTAGGATCCTGATCTCCATTTATAGCAGTAAAAACCAACCGATGAATACGGCACCTGATAATAGGACCTCTTTTACTGAGTCAGATCAGCTGCCTCAATAATATGAATGCATAATAACAATTGATTTGCACAGGGGTAGCACAGAGGAGCCAGGGTCTCTCTGTGCTGAGTGAGTACAACTCTGCTTGTAGGCAGCCAGCCCCGTCCCCTGTAACGTGGCACAGTGGCCTCCCTATCTCCACGTCCCCCTGAGCTTTGGGACCGGGGTGGTCCCATGGCAGTACGACTTTTGCATTTGAGGGCCTGTTTCAGGGGCCAGGTCTCTGCAGGGAGATGTACAGTGTCTGGGAGCGTGGCGGGGGGAGGCATACTTCGCACGCACTGTGCACAGTCTGTCACCGGAGGATCTCCGAGCACGTGATGTGTGGCAGGTCAGGATCCTTCTCCCCCTCTGCCTTGCACAGGGATCAAGTCCAAATCTGATCACACACTGGCCCAGCTTGAGAGCTGTCTGCAGCCTTCATCTCTGCTCCCCCGTCAGCACGGCTCTCAGCAGGGTTAATGCAGCCTGCCTTCTCAGCCCCATCTGTTCCTAACCACCTGGTTTGACAGCCCCAGGGCTGGGCCCTTCCCCATCCCAAGGTGATCATCATTTAGGGGAGCTGAGAGGGGCCTGAAGCTGGGCAAATCCTGCTGGAGCATGCGCTTGAAATGCATGCTCCAGGAGAGGTCCTTGCCTCTGTGAATGCATGGATCTCTCCCATAGCTTTGCCTGCAGGTATGTGCCAGGAGAGCTGCTCTGTGCCTGGCTATTTCCTGATCCAATATCATGGGGACCCTCTCAGAGCAGCAACTGCATCTCGACTTGATGCTACATCTCTGCAAGAACCTTATGGTACATTTTAGGTCTCTCTCCCCTGCAAAATATAACCTTCTGTTACTAATTTGCCCCCCCTCCCCCCTGCTATTTGGGTTCCCACACATGAGAGCAGGCTCTCTGCCTTTGGCCGAGTATCAAGCAATATGTGAGCAAATGCTTCATATGCTAAAAATGCTCACAAAGGGCCGCTCCAGAGTCCTCGCCCTGTGCTGTGAATAACCCTGCTCTCACTGGGCCCGAAGGCTTTTGATCTCGCCCACTCCCTGCTATTTATACTGTCTGTCTGCAGCTTTTGCACATCTGAACAAATTATCTGTCACTCTGAGTAGTACGGCAGTCCTGAGGTCAAGGCCCCGTGGTGTTGTAACGTGCATGGAGGCAGAGCATCTCTGCCCAGAGTAGCTTGCAGCTGGAGCAGACACTGCCGTGGGGAAGGGGAACCTGGGCAAGGTTAAGTCCCCTGGGTTTCCTGCACACACCTGTGAGGTTGGGTCTGTCCCTTGTCAACCCCTTCCCCCTAGGCCAGGGGTGGCATGTCTTATGTGACCGCAAATAATTCACGGTGGAATTGGGTTTGAAGGGTGCCAGACCCTCCTTTCCTCTATGCAAACCCCCATCTCTTGGGTGTTCCCTGCAACTTGTCACTTCTCTGTGCTGTGAAGTTGTAAAAGAGCCAGGACACCTTGTCAGGGCTCTTCTATTTGCTCAGAGAGACAAGTATGGAGTCAGAAGGAGGAATTGAGCGAAGTCCATGCCCTGTTCCTGACCCCCTGTGAGAAACCCATGCCGCAGCCTTCTTTGGGTCTCAGTTTCCTCATCTCTAAAATGGGAATAATTCTGGCCTGCTGCTTTAAAATGCACTGGGATCCTCCACTCCGTCTGTTTAAGTGAGACTGGCTAGTTGCTTTCATTTCGTCATTAACCTTCAGACTGATAGTTGCTTGGTGGCCATAAGGCAGTGACAGCCCCATCTCTAGTTAGATCAAGCTCATTAGCACTTACCGGTAGCTGGTGGTTACCCTGGAGTGTATTGGCCTCAGGGTGGGCTGCTAGTCATGACTTGCCCCCTGGGGTGGGTGACGTGTGTTGAAAGACCCCCTTTCCCTCGACCTGGTGCTGCCGTTGGTAGGGGCTGGGTCTACGTTTGGCTTGTTTTTGCAGCGGAACGAGTGTACCGTGTGAGGATGAAGTCAATTAAGCAACTATAGCTTTGTTCACAGTCCTTCCTGCACAGGCTCCATGTTGATGCCCCTGTGTTTCTGAGCCCATGCTCCTGCTGTGAGAAGCAGGAAATGCTGCCAAAAGCAGGGGCAGAAGGCCCGCTTCTGGGAGCCGGGAGAGAAGTAGTGGGGTAGAGGGGCTGGGCAGCTTGAGACGCGGATCCGTGAGCCTGCCCCTGAGCACCCTGCTTTCCTAGGTGCTTCCTTTCCCAGTCGCCGTACCCCTGCCGTTTGTGTTGCTGCAAAGAGCTGCTGGCACAGAAATAGTGTTTCACGTGGCTCTGGCTGCATAATACACGGGGCAGCTGAAGGATCAGGCACGTGATGCCCATTAGCAAGCCTGGCAAGAGGCATGTTAGAGAGAAGTGGTGGAAACTGGTGGGGCTCTTAGCCCCAGTTTTTTTCCAGGGTGATTCTCCATCGTTGGTGTAGGTGAAACGACTTTGTTTTAGGTGGCTTGGGCTATCCGCTCGCTCCTTTCGTGCAGGATTTGAATGCCCATATCCGTGCCCTTAGGTTTGCATATTGCTGCCCCTACGGATGCAGCGAGTGCTGCTGGCTGCACGGAGGCAGCTGGCAGGGCTGTCTGCACAGCTGGGCGTTGGGCACAGCGGTGTGTAGAGATGTGCGAACTTCTGTTGCTTTCCAGCCCAGCCAGACCAAGTGGGGCACGATGGATAGATATTCTGCCTTCTCGCCATCGGCGCTGCTGGGAATAAATCAGAGGAGCCTGGGTGCTCTCAGGACACAGCTCGGCTACTCGCTGGTTTTGGAGGTATCTTTTCTTCCCACCAGTCAGCCGGTATCCCCCACCTCTGGGGCTCTCCCCGTGTCGGCGCCTCCCAGCTTCTCCCTCATCTTTCTCAGCGCTTGCGTTTCACATGGCGAGGCCGACCCTGGCGCTGGATGGGCAATGGGCAGCGATGCTGGAGGCTAGGGGTGAAAGGAGCATTATGGAGCATGCTTCGCTTCTCCTGGTTAACACCCGGGGTGCGACTCCTGGATTCAGACCCAGGTTAGTCATCCCACAGGATGTTGTTCTCTCGGGACACTTATCCAGCACATTAATTCTGTCCCTGCTAGGGCTGGGTCTAAATTGCAAGGCTTGGCTTCGGCACTGATCTCTCGCAGACTTTTAGCACGCTGGGGACGGGGATTTCTCCCTTCAGGAGGTGCAAGAAGAGCATGTGCTGGGCTTCAGGCCTGCAGACTGCATGGTCCTTTCTGAGCCGTGGGGCATTGGGCTCCTGGAAGAGGGTCAGAGGTACAAAAAAGGCGAGTCTGGCTTGGGAGGGAAGATCGTGCCTAAATCCTGACCCCTAATGGCAACCAGACTGAAATGGCCCTTGACTGACGCTGGATTTGCTTTCTGCTGTTGTAAAGATTTAAGTTTCCGTTGTGGGCAAATGTCTTGTTTCTTAAAAGCAGTGCTAACTGTGTAGGAGCTCAGAGAGCATTCCTAGTTTGTAGCATTCATCAACGTTCATAGAGGTACAGGGGTGGGGGCTGCATTTAAGGACGCCGTAAATGAGCTGCATCAGGCTGCACAGCGTGGTGGAGAGAGGAGGACTCGGCGGCTCAGCATGCAGCACTTTCCTGTGCCACCTTGCAGATGCAGCTCAGGAAGTCGCATGCCCTTGTTTTTGGTTCGAAGTGGGCACGCAGCGTGCGGTTATGCCACCCCGGGAAAACACGGCGTTTCTTTTCCTTTCCAAGGGGGCCGGGAGTGCTCCCCCGGTGCAGCGCGAGTGTCAGGATATGGATGGGGCAGCAAGGTGGGGACTTGGCAGGTGAGAGAGAGCTGCTGTCGAACATGCTTTATGCGTGGGTGTTACTGCAGTAGTGCCCGCGGTCCCTGCTGAGGACAGGTCCCCGGTTTCTGAGACGGTGGCAGAGCTGCAGCGTTTCCCCTTGATGCAGCCGTGTCCTACCGAGGGCAAAGGGAAGCACAGCTACGGAGAGGAGAGGAGTGATGACTTGCCCTGGGTCACTCAGCCTAGGCCTGCAGAGTCCTGGCTCCTTCCGTCTGCTCCCAAATTGGGGTTAGCACCACGCAGCGCAGCCGCGAGGCTGCACGCCAGCATCCTGGCACCTCTCTCCAGTCCCGGCGTCTCCAGAGCCTCCTGCCTGAGCAGCTCCATCAATCCTCACAAATGTGTTGCTCTCCCTCCTCCTGCCAAGAAGTGCTGTTACAGCCTACCGAGGGAGCAGACCTCCGCGGAGGGAGGCGAGGCGGCTGCGCAGCGGGTCCGGCTGTCAGCGCGACGATGCCCCGTGGTCCCGGCGGCGTTGCGACACGCAGGGAGGATGCAGCCGGGGAGAGGGAAGCGGGAGTGAGTTTGCTCTCGCCCAGTCAGCACAGCCGCGCGCCTTCGACGCGGGAGAGGAACCGGCGGGGCTGGGGAGGCAGAGGAGCGGCTGCCTGGAGCTACAAGGACATCGCCTCCACGCCAGGCAGGAGCGAGGGCGACCGCGGGGGGCGGTGGGCGCTGGGGGTGTCCCAGGAGGTGGGGTGGGGGCTGCGTTTTTCCTGAGAGGGGCGGAGCACTTGGCTTTAAAGGTACAAGAGGTGGGGGGGGCCGCTGGCGGGGGGCAGCAGGATGCTGGGGTACAGCAGGTGCCCACACCGAGCTGCCTTTCCCTGGCTGGGGCAGGACTAGCTCCTTGCTCATTTACCAGGGTCTTGAAAGGAGGCATGGAGAAGACTGAGCCCCACCCTTGCAGGCCTGTCATGCCTACAGCAGAAATTTGGGGTGAGCAAGGGAGGGAGAGGGGAGCAGCCGGGCACGTGTAGGTCTCAGTCTTTCCCGCTCTGAAGGAAGACCCCCCCCCCCCCATTGCTCCAGCCAGGGCGCCAGGCTCAAAGGAGGGAGCTTGGTGACTTCAGACCGGCTCCTCAGCTACATGAGCTGCGTGGGTCTCCCCGGCAGGCCAGACCCACCCCTGGGGGGACAGGGAGCCTTCAGCCTGCACAGGAGCAGGTGCTGGTGCACTGCTGCCCACCCATCTGCCTGCCGGCGGGGGCTAGCCCCCCGTACAGGTGAGGCCTGACTGCCTCGGGTCCCCCGGGCTGCCCCCAGACCCGGCACGTGAGCCGGGGACGTAAGGCGACGCGGTGGACATCCCCTTTGGTTATGCGCTTGCACCACGATGGGGAATTGAGCCCTTCCATCCGCTCCTATGGAGAGCGATGCCGACTGGCTTCTGAGGTTGCTGTAGGGCCGCAGACAGTCACAACACCGTGCTGTTGTGATGCTTCGTAGCTGAAGGGAGCCTCGCCTCTTCCCCCAGGGTAGATCTGCCTGGCCGAGTCGGGCTCCTGCAGGGCTGGGGGGAGAGGATCGCTCCCCGAGGAAGGCTGGGAGGATGCAGGGTCCCCCGGGCACCATCAACCCCTGCGTCATCTCATCACTATTCTCGCACGGTCTCTGTTCGTCCCAGCCTCAACCCTCTCCAGTGGCGAGATTTCAAACCCGGCTCCCCTTTGAGTGCTAATGGGACTTGCACAGACCCTTAAAACACTCTCAAGCCCTGTTGTGCTGGCTGGTGAAGCTGGCGTGCTTGGCAAATGTATGGTTGCAGCTGGCATGCCCTGCCAGGGCCTAGAGCTGAGTCTCCTGGAGGGTAGCGAATGCCAGTGGCAGTCTTTTATAAGGAATGGGGTTTGTGCCTAGTTTTTGGCCTTGCACTCAAGCTGTGTTAGGACAGAGACCAAAACTCAGTTCTTCTGAGTGCCAGTCCGGTGCTTTAGCTGGTATCCATCCTCCATGAGGCATGATGTATGGCCACTGTGGTGGTTCCTGGCCATAAAAGGGACCTGCTTTCTTGGTCCTATCTGAAGTGTATGCTAAGACCTTTCCTGCCCACCTTGGAAAATTAGCTTCCCCACGTTGAAGCGAAATAGCTTCACAGGAGACTGGCAAGTGCTTGGTGGCGGGGGCTGCCTCGGTGGCACATTTGTACAGACCTAGCACGGATAAAGATGGCGCGTGAGACTCAATTTGGAAGAGACACAGACAGGTCCTGCCCCGAGGAGCTAACGAGCCGCGGGAGAGGAACAGGGTTGATTTATCGTGGGGGGAGAGAGTGCATTGGAGGAGGTAAGGAGAGTAAAGCAACACGTCGGTGGGCAGAGAATTAGGCAAGTGGAGGGAAACTGCTGCCACGTGGGTCTGTCAGGAGCAGCGGTGGCAGCGTGGTAGAGGCAGGCGTGCAGCCGAGATCTGCCGTGTAGCTCCAAGCCTCTGGTGCGGCACATCTAGGAGCCAAGCATGCTTGTGGGGACATGTGTAACAAGCTGCCCTGGGGCCCTCAGTGGGCTTGAACCCAGGCCCTTTGGAGCATGAGGAGCGACGCTCTCCACTGGAAGCAGGAACAGGCTCGTTTAACCTTTGTGGGGAGCTGGTGTGTCTACACTGTAGGCAGAGGCCAGCTCGGACACCAGTAACAGTGAAGCCGCTGCAGGGCTAATGGGCTGGCCAAGCTCACAACAAGGGTCTCAGGTGGCCTGTGCTGAATTTGCATTGCTGTGCTTCCCTGCTACCAACCTAGACGGTGCCCCCCCTTCAGCTGGGTACCCCCAGGCTGCAGTCTCCGTGCAGCACCTGTGCCCTCGTGTGGGCTGTGCATGCTGGTGGAGCTGGCAGTGCTTGCTGCCCGGCCTGCCCGGCTACCACACCGCTTGCGTGAGCGGTGCTTGCTCTGAAGAGGCCCCGAGGCTGCTGGATTTGCTCCTGTCCAGCTTCAGCCAGCCCCCTGCTAACTCAGCCTGACCCGGCGCTTTGCTTTTCTGCTCCAGGCTCCTCTCGGTGGTCAGCAATGGAGATGTGGTGGGCAGCTCCCAGCCGAGGACCCGCACCTTCAGCTGGAAGAGGAAAAGCTCCCGGCGAGGTAGGGGCCAGATTCCTGCGTGGACTCATGGGTGGAGAGCGCCGCACCTTCCTTGATACGGAGCATCCGTAGGGGAGCTGGCAAGGCTTTTCCCATCCCTTTTCCTCTTCCCCTTGGGTGGTAAACAGGCAACAGTCCTCGGGATAGGAGGGCTATGGGGCATCTCTGGGACTGGGACTCGCGGGTGGGGCAATGACTCAGGGCCTAGATGCTTCATACCATTTAACTTCCCAACTGGATGTACTTTATGCTGGTATCTGGAGAGGAGAGATGACCAGCTCTCGCGGAGGTAGCTGTCCACTCCTTGGTTATGTTGGAGCAAACGTACCCCCGGACCCTTGGACGTCTCGGTGTTACTTTGCCTGGAAGAAGGTGTTGAGGGCTCAGTGGGTGAAAATGGGGAAGGGTCTGAGCCCAGAGGCTAGTCTCTATTTAGGTATCCAGGTTGTAGCCATATTGGTCTAGAGGAAAAAGCATTCAGGACTCATGGTTGAGGTGATATCTGTTATTAGACCAACTGGATTGTTGCAAAAATTCAAGAATTATTATTTATTTATTTATTTTGGGGTGCAAAAATCTAGTTGGTCTAATAAAAGATATCACCTCTACCATGAGTCCTGAATATTTTAGTCTTTATTTAGGGCAGTTTGGGGCTTAGATCATGTGGGGCTTGATCTCTCTCCCTCTCTGCCGAGTTGGAAGGCCCTCACCTGAGCACATCTGACTTGGCAGCTCCAGCCCCCCACTTATCAGAAAGGAGACGGAGCCAAGCTGTAAAACCTAGATACAGAGCTGGAGTAATCCTTGCAGAGGGGTCTGACACAAGGGTTGCGTTTAGTGTTAGCAAGATACTGTTCCCCCTGGCATTGAAAAAGCACTGAGAGCAGCGTGCTGAAAAATCAGGTGTTCATCCAAGGCTGAGCCATCTCCATGTCCTGGGTGCTGCGCACGCCCCAGCGAGGCCGTCCCTGCCCCGGGGCCGATGATCTAACAGGACAAGGGAGGGAGATGAGTCACAGGGAGGTGAAAGAGCTTGGCTGTCAGAGGCAGGAGCAGGTCTCGGGGCTCCTGCCTCCCCATCCAGCGCCTTCCCCATCACGCCGCGCAGGCTCCTGGCAGCTGGGAGGACAAGTCGGATGCAGAAGGAGCTCTTACATGGGTTCCTCTCGCTGGCGGCGTGGGCTTAGCATGTCCTCTGCTCCTGCTTCTAGGCGACCGTTTTGAGTTTCCGGCACTGGAGGAAGATGTGATCTACGATGACGTCCCCTGTGAAAACCTGGACTCGGATCAGTACGGTATGAAACCTCCCCAAATGCTCCCTCTTTCTCAGCTTACCCCCTCCCCTTCTCCTGTCCACCCTCTCATCACTAAAATGGTCCCATATCTCCGGGTCTTGGTGCCCTGATGAGGGTGCTGCCAAGTGGGCAAGGTGGTGTCTTATGTCTGGGGAAAGGGAGGCAGAGGGAAGGGAAGTGGCTTGTCTCGTGTTCGGAGGATCCCACATCTCTGCTGGGGTCCTGACTCCCAGCCCATCCCCTCTCCTTCAGACTCTGCTTTAGCGCTGTTGGCTTCCTTCAGCCGCGTGGTGCCTGGTCGGTCCCTCCGGAGGCAGGGCCCGCAGCACGTGTAGGCTGGCATAGCTCGGACTTGTGCAAAGCCAGGCCGGCTCGCTTCCGGCGGGACGAGGGAGTCCTCGGGGTCTCCAGAGGTGGTGATTCACTCTGGAGGAAGAGGCTGTTGGCTGTGGATGGGAGGTGGAAACAGCCGTTGGGGATCTGCACCGCTTTGGAGAGATGCGTGTGGGATGGAGCCATTGGCTTTTTCATGCCATTAATATAATGCAGCGCTGGGTCTGTACCGGCAGCCAGCAGGAGCTGGATGGACCCAGCTGGAGCCCATCTGCGGCGTGAGGGCTCTCTGGGTTGTGTACGTGGCCTGGGGGCGAGGAACGGCTGCAAGGATGGAGGATGCCTGGTCTTGGAGCGACAGTGGACGGGGGCTGATGTGCTAAGATGAGCCATGACACTAGTCCCATCCCACCCCCAAAAGGGATTTTCCAGGACCGTGGGTCGAGCGCTGTCTCGCTCCGGGTGCAGATGGCTCCCAGACCTTTGCCACCACCGCTCAGAGCATCATCCAGCGGTAATGAGGCTGGGGTGAGTCCGCAAGGCAAAGGTGGAAGCAGGGCTTGGCACTGATGCTGGGGCCTGCAGCTGGCTGAGAGCTGAAAGGCGAGAGGGAGAGGAAATGCACCCTCAGCACTTCTGGCTTGCACAGGTGGAGATGCCCTTCACATGCATCCTGTCCCCCTTGCTCGCATCCTGAGGACCCCAGCTCCGGAGGCTCCAGCGGGTCTGCTCCCGGGCAGGGGCAGGGAGACAGCTTGTCAGACGGCTCCATCGGCCCCTCCCCAGGTTAGCGCCGCCCTGCCTGCCCAGCCTCGTCTCGTTAAGCTCACAGAACAAGCTGGGGATGGATGTGGGCTAACCAGCTGCTCCGCGGTAAAGATTTTGGTGTCGGATGGTCCCCGTCAGCTGCCGAGCTGGAGCTGACCTTGCAGATCTCCCTCTTCGGTTTCCAGGTGCGTCTTGTCTCCTGCTAACAGGAATTCGCCCTGCCGCTGCCCCTGCCGAAGAGCCAGCCTGAGTCTCCGCACCAGCGAACTTGCTGATACAGGATCTTCTGCCTCTGGTTAAACAGCACTTGCTGGAGGAGGAGGGGGCGATCCCAGGCAGCCCGCGCCAGATGCTCAGAGCAGCGTAGTTATACCTCGTCCTTGAATCGTTGCATGCAGCTTGCCGTCCAGCAAGCTGCTCTGTAGGCCCCTCCGCCACCCAGAGCTCCCTCATTTGGCACATGCATCCTCTTCTCATCCAAATGCCGCTGGCCCAAAGCTGGCTTGTCTTCACAAAAGCTTGAGCTAAACTGGCAGAGGCTGGACGAGAGCCGTTCTTGGGATGCCTCTTGTGCCAGCTTGCTCTACATACCTGGCTGTGAGGGGCGTCTGGGTCCCAAGAGGCTGGCACCTGGGGCACCTGTACTCGCCTTAGGGTCTAATGAGGCACGTGGATGAGATTGTAGAGATTTGCATTTGCTTCTGGGCTCTGCCACAGATGCTCTGGGTGGTCTTGGGCAAGTTACCTAACCTTTGTGCCGTGTGCCTTGGTTGTCAAAGGAGTGATAATATAATATTGCAGCTTTTGTCTGTTCAGGTGTGGGGGGCAGCCTGTGTTTGGCACGGGTCTTGTACGGTACGGCTCCGGTCTTGGTAAAGGCCCCTAGGTGCTGGCTTTGCCCCTCCAGTGTGAGGCTCAGTGGGTGGGAAGGCTATCGTGGCTGCTCTTTCTTTGTGCCTCTGTGTCTGGCTGCACCGGATACCTTCCCAATCTTTTAGGGAGTTGTTTATCTGCATTTAAAAATAGTCCGGTGACTGCAAACCCATGCTGGATGTCAGCTTAGCATTCCTGTCCGCCCTCATTCCTTCCAGCGCATCTCTTCCTCCTGCCGGGCTGCAGACGGAGGCCGGGTCCCTCCCTAGCCCCTGGCACAGATGTTCCAGCCGTGGAAAAACCCCAGCTGTTTCCCTTAAGCTAGAAAACTGAGAGCCCATCATTATCCCAGAGTACAGGGAGCATGTTGTATTGGGTGCATGTCAGGCCTGATGCCGGTTTTGGTCTTCCTCCATCTCTCCTCCTCTCCCGCATGGTGGAGCCCGCTCTCAAGACCCTAATGGAGGTGGAGGACCCTGAGTGCAAGGAGCCCGTGCACCTGGCAGTGTCTTTGCTGCTGGAAGTTGCACTCAGCTGACCCTGGCGAGTGTGACGCTGCAGTAATTTGGGGCGTCTTTTTGTCCTGTCTGCACGATCCCCAGTGCAGCGTGGTCCCGGTCGCTGGAGTTCAACCAGCACAAAACACTGATAGTTTAAACCAGTGCATTCGGTGTCACTCACTGTAGAGGGACTGCCCAGCGCTGCCCAGGCCGGGTGGTCAGGACTCGGCCGTAAGTCGTAATACCTGCCATCTCAGCCTTTTCCCGTGTTAACAGGCCTCTGGGCTCCCACTCGCTGTTTGTAAAGGCAGGATAAGGAGCCTTCCTTTGTCTGGCTGCTCTATTGAGCTTGCAATGTCTTTGGGCCGGGGGAGTGTTTCTTACTGATTTGCTGGTAGAGCGCTCAGTGCAGTGGCATCTCCCTCCTGTCACAATGGTCTCATCATGATAATTAATAATAATAATGGTAATGATACGCCTCTCCCGAGATGGAAATGATGCTTTTCCTGCCTCCTCCCCCTGCCCAAGAGGCTTCCCCGCCCCGGGCTCTGCAGACTTATCATCACTTATTAGGCTCCATCTGCAGTAGCTACAGCTTTTCCACCCCAAGAAGAGAACGAATCTGCGTAATTGTGGCGGTGGAGTGCCCTCTGCTGTCGAGCACGCACACGCCCGCTCCCGTGGCACAGCACGGCGTCCTGCAGTTGTGCAGCTATCATTGTTTGAGTGGGGGGGACCCTTGGTTTTGTTTCTTTGTGCAGCCTTCAGCATTGCTCCTGGTGAGCTCTCTGCATGTAGAGGGGGGACTGCCCTACCTGGGCCTAACCCCCGTTCAGCACACCTACCTCTCTCATTAAGTTTCTTACTGCACCCCTTTGGTATGGAGGCCCATCTAGGCAACTCGGGAGCCTTTTTGGGTGCAAATCACTCCCACCCTGATCCATCCTTGGGGTACGTTGTGTGGCTGCTTGAGGCATGGGTGTTAAGAGGACAACCCACCTGCTCCACCCCACACTGCCTTAATGCAAGCCCTGCAGGTGCTGGCATGAACAGGCAAGAAAAGACCACTGGACCAGCTTGTTCCCCTCCACTTCTTTCCCCTCCACCCCTGCTGCCTGTAGGGCTGTTCCCCTACACTACATATCAGTCCTGTGTCCATGGATCCATTTAACGGCGGTTAGGAGATTCTCTTTGGTTTTGCCTGGGCATGATTTGCCAGCGTCTGTACCCATAGACCAGGAGCCTGTCCTAGGTCTGGAGTTTGTCTCCCAAGGGAAGGGAGTATAGTGCGAGCCTAGCTGTTGGTCAGTCCCAGTGGGAGCTCTGTAGCCAGATGTGGGAGGCACAGACACTGAGGCATTTAGGATGCATCTACACATGCACTTTAATGTGCATTAGCCTATTTTAATGCGCATTAAAGCATCATGTAAAAACTTAATGTGCATTAAAATAAACTAATGCACATTAAGCCTCACTTAAAAAGCATGCACTTTAGTTCATGCTTATTAAGGCAGGCTAGTACACATTTCCCAAGTACCTTGCAATATAGGTACTAGATTTTAATGCGCATTAACTGAAGTGCATTCATGCACATGTAGACATGCCCATAGTGTTGAACTGCATCCATGCAGAGAGTGCCTGATGAAATGCCTCCCTGCGTGCCTTTGCCAATGGTGCGGTGGTCTCTCCCCCTCCAGGGACAGACAGAAACCTGATTTACGAGGACGTGCATCGGGAGGAGGGGCAGCGAGACACCCAGGATCTAGGCTGGAGCTCCAGCGAGTTCGAGAGCTACAGCGAAGACTCCAGTGAAGAGATCAAACCCGAGGCTGGGCCTGCCAAGCTAAGAGCATCCTTCCAGCCAAAGGTAACAGGCAGGTAGCATGCCCCTGTCCTGGATGGGGTTGGGACTGGAAGGGCAAAATGGCTTATCAACCCCTGTGTGACAGCTCTCCTTCATGGGCAAGGGGTGGGGGCATCGACCGCCCAACCTGGAGCAGCACAACGGGGTTGGATTTCCTCGGCTGTATCGAGCTGTGTTGGCTTGGGAATTGAGGAGCTTTCTAGCCTGGCTTTGTGTCCCTGCAGCTCCAGCAATCCCTGTGCATGGAGGGGGGTGAGGTTTTGGGAGCTCCGCAGCGTCCCAGAGACGGGAAGCAATTCTGGACTAGGACCCCCGGGCTCTTCCCCCAGGTTTGTCCTCGGTGCCCCAGCAGGCCAGAGGCAAAGCTGGGGAATGAACCCAGGAGTCCCAGGGTGCTGAGGTCTTCTGAATAAAAGAGCACTGTTTTTCGAGCGGATGGAGTGTTATCTGGGAGGAAATGGCTTGATTGGTGGGGGGGGGTGTTGTGCGTGCACATGTTAAACACTAGTCCAGACAAACTGAACTGGGATAGAAAATGAGTTGGTCTTGAGGAGGCCACTGCTGTCCCCGATTTAACGGAGAGTCTGGCAGGGCAGATGCTGAGCTGCACTTCCTAAGAGATGGAGGCTTGCTGGCATGTCCCCTGCTGCCTTGCGGGAGCTCTCAGCCCCTCCGCGGTGCGGCCAGCTCCAGCCATCCAGGGTGATGGCAACTGGGTCCAGCTGGCTGCAGGGCGTGAGGCCCACGGAGGTGCCCGTGTGCCCGGGGTGGCAAGTATCCTACCCGTGCAGCTGTGGGAGGGGATGTCCCAGGGGCTTGGTGTCTGGTGGTCTTTTCTTCGTAGCTGGTCCCTGCAAAACTCCTTGAACCGACTGACCAATACCACTTCTCTTGCTGTGGGCCCGGCATCCTTCAGAGCACTCCTAGGCCCCTCGGGGTTGTCTGGTGCATTGCAGACGCCCCCAGGAAAGCTGCTGGGCATGAGATACTCCCCTGCACTGACCAGTGCATCGGCTCTCTTGGGTCTGGCATGTTGGTTTCTTGAAGGGGGCAAGTGAGGTTTTGGGAAAGGAGAGGAGCATGGACCCTGACCCTCTCCAGAAGCATGATTGTGGGGTACACTGGCCTGCGGCTGAGAGATCCTGCCTTGAACCCTGCATACAGCACGAGCCCACATTTTCCCCCTGGCCCTGCATGCACTCAGGCTGCTGCTTGCACTCGCCTCCGTCCTCTGCCTTGCTGCACGCGCTGCGCTATGCCGCACGGCGCCCGGGGCAGGAGCTGACGGCTTGCTGAGCACAGCTTCCAGCTGCTTTTCTGGGAACGTCCCCCCCTCCACCCTCTTCCCCTGCTTTCTCAGCCCCTCACGGCACCAAGGAATTTGCCCTCCCTCCTCCTCACTGTCCGCAGGCTCTGGGCGGCAGTCGAGTCCCTGCAGCCCACCGCCCCACGTGGGGGGATGTTTCTTGCATCTCAGGTGGGTTTTGCAGCCTCACATGGCTGCATTAGCTTCTGTTGCAGGGGGTCTACACCCTCTATTGCCTGGCTGCGGGGTAGACCCCCTGCACTTGGCTCTGTGTGGGGAGCACCTTTAACATCCAGAGGCTTTACTGGGCCAGTGGGGCCATGTCTCGCGAGGAGTCAGGACATGGAGGTGGCTGCTGGGCTGGGTTTCTACAGGGAGAAGTTAGGACAACTCCAGCCTCCTAGACAGCACGTCACCATCCCAGCGTCTCTCCTGGCCTCTGGAGGAGCACCACTGCCACGAGCCTACCTGGCCTTTGGGGACGGTGGCTGGGTCTTTTACTAACCTGAAGCATCAACTGAAGCCACTAGAGCAGGGCAAGGACCATGTGTCCCAGCCCGTGTTGGGGGTATCGTCTCAGGCTGTCTCCCCTCCAGCGTGGGGGCCGGCAGAGGGTGGAGGTGATGGGGGTTTCCCATCGGCATTCGGTCTAGCCCTGCCGCCCAGGCCAGCGAGCCTGCGGCGACCGCTGCTCCGTGGATTGTTTCTCCTCCTCTCGTGTTTGGCTGCTTACCTGAGTCTCTCTTCTCTGCCTCTCTTCCCTCCTCCTGTTGCTTCTCCTTCTACCTGATTGCTTGGGGCGCAGCTTTCTCCAGACCTGAATAGGCTAAAGGAGAGATACGCCAGGACTAAGAGGGACATTCTGGCTTTAAGAGTTGGGGGGAGAGACATGCAGGAGCTGAAGCAGAAGTACGATTGTAAGGTACTGTCTCTCCTTCGGACTTATATATATATTTAAACCCTCTTCCCAACTGCACCTGGGTCTCAGGCTCTCTCTGTACAGCAGTCTCTGCTCTTCTCTCTCTGCATCGGGGACTCGCTTCAAACCGCGTCTCCTACCGAACTCGGGGCCTGGGCACACGACACCGTTACATCAGCATAACCCACCTATAGTCTGGTGCAAAGGGAAAAAAAAACCAGCCGAGTGGGCACATGAGGTCCAATTCTACCCCAGTGTAACTGGCTTAAATCTGATGTAAAATTACCAGGGGAAAAATTGGGGTAAAACTCCACCGGGGTCAGTGTTTGGCCACAGCTTTTCCTGGGATAGTCTCTTGCTCGATGCGAGCTCCCTGCTCCCAGGCCCTGCAGTGGGGAAGTGCTGCAATGGCTTCTTGCTGCTTGCAGCTACCATGGGAGCTGCTGCTCTGTCTACACTGGTGACCCTAGCCAGGACCCTGGTACATACTGGGCAGCCTGGTTTAGCTGGCCCTGTATGTTTGATGGCGCTGCAGGCTCGCTTGGGATTGCAGCGGAGATGTCCCCACGGCGCGACCAAGTCATAGCAGCTTTGCGCCTTGGTTTAACTCCGCAACAAAAAATGTGGGGACTGCTTCCCTGCCTCCCCAGAGCCTTGCTGGACCTTTGAGAGTGGCTCTGGCTCTGGAGAGGACTGTGACAGATGGCTGAGTGTCCAGGTTTGAGCCCATGGGACAGAAAAGCCCAGTAAAGCCAGGGGGTCTTTTTTCCAAACCACTTGCCCTGCCCTCTTGCAGCTGGATCTGTGTGTCCTGGTGGGCCATTACTTCACAGGCATCATTACTAATAGCAAGGCTTCAATGCTTGGGTTTCCCCCCTACGGTGGAATAGGACCTGTAGTCCCTCTCCCACCTGTCTTGCCTCCTGCGGGACTAATGGGAGGAGAGGAAGAATTGGGTTTTCAGGGCTGCTGCCACTGCCAAGCTGGCTCCGGGGATGGCTGCAGTTGTGTCTGCACCCAAAGCCCCTTAGCTCATGGGTAGAGGTGCTTTTCACTCGAGCGGGCCGCTCTGTCTAGGCAGTGTAAGCTGCAGCCTGAGGTAGCCCAGCTTGTCCTCTGCTAATCTTGTGTTTTGTACAACTAACACAACTGCTCCACGCAGCCTGATTAATGCATGGGCAAACCAGGCACAGGCCTAGGGCCCCACGTGAAGAAGGAGCCCAGTTGTGCTTATTTTGCATATTATAATTATTGAGTGGAGAGAGATCTTGGTATCGAGATACCTCTCCAGTTAATTATAATATACATAGTATTAAGTGTAGGAGCCCATGAGGTAGTTTGCCTAGGGCTCACCGTGGGGTTAATCCGGCTCTGCATGCAGCTCATGCATTTTTCTGCAGCCTGGCCCCTCGCACTCCAGCTAGGCTAGTTCCAGCCCCGCTCACTTGGTTGTGCAGGGAAAATGGGGCCAAAGTGACTGGATGCAACTGTGATACTTGGAGCCATTTGCACGTGGTCCATTTTCAGACCCGCCTGCAATGATCTGAGCAGGAGGTCCCCGAAGAAGTAAGTGGAGCACCGTGGAAGTTGCTCTATGGGAAAGGGGGGTGATTTCTCCATGGTCGCTATTGTCAGAACACGCAAAATATTATCAGTCGCACTTCATGCTAGGGCTTTGTTTGTAAAGGGGCAGAGTCCAGTAGGTTGCTTTATAACCATTCGTTATGCCTCCTCCTCCTGCACAAACACCTGCTACTTGTGTCTGCAAGACGCTTCGTGGTAGAGCTGGGTGAGCTTTTTCTTTTGCGAGTGCTCGATCTATAGCAAAAGCAGTTGCAAAGAGACCGAGATGGTTCACAGGTTTGGGTTGCACTTGGTGACTAGTTTTGGCTGGAAAAAAAAAAAAAAAAGAAAACAGTGAGGGGAAGAGTTCAGAAAAGTCAAAATTGGATAAAGTGGTTTTAAAAAAACAGACAGAGAAGGGTAGAGAGAGAGTACTGATGACCTGAAAACAACGCCCGTTCACTTGCATTGACCCAAACTTGCTTTTTTTTTTCTCTTCCCTTTTACTTCGGCTGCTAAACTGAAAGCTCAATTATTCACACCACTCTACTTGGAAGGTTTCATTAATCACTTAGCAAGCCCCTAATGGGCCATTTATCAATCCAGCTTGGGTGTGAAGTGTGATGGTATTGGTATCTGAGCTGTTGCTCAAGACTCCACATCAATATGCTAGTCTATCAGCGCCTCATCAGAGCCCTGTATCCTTGCTCTGCACTCCACCTTTCATCCTTGGTGTTTAGGATGCTGCCTAAAATATTTTGGGGGGTGGATAACAGTTGGGTGTCTCACACCTCCCTTAGGCCTGTGTCCACCTCTGCAATTTCTAAGCTCTCCAAGTTGGCCCAAAACGTCATCTGTGCTGCAATACCTTTCCTCCACGGACGTTATTTGGGGCAGCATCTCAGAACAGACCTGTTCTCGCCCCTAGCAAAGTCTCAGTGTTGTTGTGGGAAGATGACGCCAGTCTCTGCACGGAGATGTGGGTTTGAACCCTGCTATCTATGCTGTGACATTGCAATCCCAAGGGCGCTTGCAAGAGTCTGAATTTCATTGTTTTTGGGTTAGAAAAGCTTCCCTCCCTGCCGTGCTCATTGCATGTCCAGCAATGGCTATTCCGAATGCCTCTGGATGTCCTTTATCCGCTTGCAGTCCCCTTCCCCTGCTTGACCCTGTTCTCCCTTCTGTCCCTGGCTGTTTGCAAATGGGTATTTTGCACAGGCTGCTGCTGGGTTTTTCAGGTGTGAATGCAAGTCTCCTCTGAGTCCAAATAGCAGGTGCCCATGAGGCCTCCCTTCAGCTGGCCATGAGCATTCCCCCTCATTTCCCATAGCATCTATGCTGCATCTGGTGCACAAGCCAGGCTTGCATGTGCTGGGGGCAGGCTCTCTGCTCTACTTCTTTCCCTTTGTCTTGCACAGCTGGCCTCCATGCTCCTTGCAGGAGAGCCCAGAAAGCCACCTTCCCTGCAGCCCCATGTGCCCAGGTGTGGTTACAGGCACAGCAGTTGTGCATGATATTGCACTAGCCGCAGCTGGCAGGGGGCTGTTTGGACACGGTTGCCACATGCCACCTCTTGGAGCAGCCTCCAGATGAGTGCTAGGCAGCTGTTGCACCTGCTTCCTGATGGATTTGCCTGTTTTCCCTACCCTAAATGAAGAATGCTGGCCCTTTTAAGACGTTGGATGGTTGGAAGTGGGGGTTGTCTACCAAAGTAGGAAGGAGGCCCTGAATGGGACACTGCCAAGTAAATGCATCCTGCTCCCTAAAGGTCCATTGCCCAAGCTTTGCTGATGCTGGCCCCAGGCAAGAGACAGGAAAGAAACTGGAGTGCTTTTGTTCTCTGTCCCGATCGGGAATGCTGGAGTGAAAGGCGCAGGCAGGCCGGCAGGTTGTGATGTGGAGTATTTTGTCTGGTCCACGTCCGGCCTGGGTTGGTAGGGACCAGAAGGTGCCACGATGTGCGGGCGATTTGGCGGTGTACCTGGAAGGAGCTCCTAGGTCTTAGTCCAGGTCTTCGAGGACAAGGTTGGTCTCATCAGACAAACCACCCTTGAAGCTGGCCGAGTGAGACCGTGGTCTGTTGTGGAGCGTGCGAGGTTGTGCAGGCCAAGGGCTGAGGCGCTGTTGGCCTGTCCTGGCTCTCATGGACGCCAGCGGGAGTTCTGCTCTGGGCTTTGGTGGCAGCAGAGTTGGCCAAGGTGAGTGATGACAAAAAGAGGGGAAAACAAATCCTTTTCACTTTAAAAATAAATGGAAACCATGGAGCATCTGCCTCCTAGAGGGGGGCCACAGATGAGAGCCTCCTGACATGTATAGAGCATGTTTTATATGAAACCCCTCTTCCAAAAGCATTGCGAGTAGCTAGCTGTTTGTTCCAGAGAGATTGTGAGTCAATAGGTTGCTATTACGCCTGCCTCCAGTTGTTTTGCACTACTCGTGTCCAGCCCATCACATAGCAACTCTTAATTAACCCCTTCATAAATAGCTCCTTGGTCTAAAGTGTAACTTGATTTAAAAAAAATAAAAATAATACAACGCTCCTGAAAGCCGTGAGCAGACCCAGTTCCTTTGTGCCTAGATCTTGGTTGTTTTTGTTTAAAACCGAACTTTAGGTGCTGAACTGAAGTGCCGTGTCTTCCCCCGAGCATCCTCTGTGCAGCCACCCAAAGCACGTCTGTGTGTATATGTACGCTGGAGGGGGGACAGCATCCCAGTGCAGAGGCAGGGCCCATGCCAGAGGACTGAGAAAGATTGTTTGCAGCTTCATTGATCTGTGGTGTTTCTCCTTCCCGGTCCCGCTCAGATGACTCAGCTGATGAAAGCTGCACGCAGTGGCACCAAGGACGGCCTGGAGAAGACCAAGATCGCGGTCATGCGGAAGGTGACTTTCCTGCATCGGAAGGAGGCGCCAGGTAACTGTTGCGAGGCCCGTCCCTTTACAGGGAGAAGTTGCTCTGCACCAGGAGAAAGCCGCTATGTTCTTTTATTCCTAGAGAGAAAGCCTGGTGTCAGGCCACACCGATGAGTTCATTGCCACTAGCTGCTTGTATCCCCCTTGATGCATTTTTCTGTTTCCTCTTTGCGCTTTTCTGCAAACTAAACTGCTCAGCTTCGATTTTTCTCATCCTCTAGGATAGCATTTCCTAAAAGGCTTTTAATCTTTGAAAGGTGGGATTTGGATCCCTGTGAAAAGTTTGACCTCGACCATAGGAAGAGATCGGTTGCGTTGGGGTTTCGGCAGTGCAAGGGGGAAAGGTTACGTGTCGCAGAGGTGGCTTTTAAAGGGTGCCAGCTTCCTTTTCCTCCAAGCCACAGGATCCTTTTTTTCATGCTGCTCCTCCAAACCACACTAACTCTCAGGCACTCAATACTGGATTTCCAAATGCACCCACCTTTTGGGATCCAGTCATCAAAGGCACTCTGTTCACTGCAAAGCGCCAAACTTCAAATGATTGATTGTAGCATGTCGGGTGTTGCACTCTCTAGCAACTTCGGTAATAGGCGTCCAGTCGCTTCAAGACTGGATTCCAGTTCTGGATGCTGAACACTTGAAAGCCTGCCCTTGGTGGTTGGTACTCTTTATCTTCCTGGAGGCAGCAGAGTTGGGGAAAACGAAACCTGGCATTTTTGGCCTCTGACCTATCTGCCACGGGCTTGCGCTGTCTATTCCTCTCTCTTTTTGAGATGAATTCATGTTCCTGTTTTTGCACAGCACGTTGCTTAGATTGCTGTTTCTGAGCTGTAAAAATATGTTGGGGCAAAACTTCTGCTGGCGCAACCCCGTTGACTTGGCTGGAGCTAGTGCCAGCCGCGCATTTTGCCCTCGGTGACTAAATCTGGGTCTTCCCCCTTCTGCCATCTGGGTCGGTCTGTTTACAGTCCTCTGAATTGCTGCTGCATTTCCGCGGGGATGATTGGTGGCAGAGCACGTGGCTTCTTGTAGTCATCTCGGGGCAGAGGAACCGGTTCGGAGCCGGGCGAGGGAGCTGTCATCTCTCGGGTAACGGGAAGGAAATGCAGAAGGCTGGAGGGAGGTGCGGCGCTGGGTCCGGAAGAGGGCAGTGCAGGAGTGCGTGCCGCCGAGAACTGCCTCTGGCAGGAAAACGCAGTTTGGAGCAATGGAGCTGTTTGCTTCTTCCGTGAGAGGGGCTGTGCATGTAAGGGGTTGCATCTGGCCTGGCCTGGAGGCTTGATCCCCACACGTCTGCCCTCCCTACCTTGCCTTGATGGCACTATTTTATCTCCATTGATGCCTGCCTGCCTTCTGCCACCTGCCCCTTGGCTGTAAGCATGTGCACGCCCCATATGGAAATGGAAGGGGTCAGCAGCTGCAGCTGGAGCCAGGCTTGTTGGAGGGTTTGGAAAGGATGCGACCGAAACCCTCGGGGAGTTGGCATGGGTGAGATCTGGTACCGAATTCGGAGTGTGCAGCGAACGGCAGAAGGTCTCCGAAGGCAGCTTCCCCCAGGTCAGCAGCTCTCAAACTCTTTGTGCAACCCAGAGATGGGAAAGGGAAAGCATTCGCCCTCTTGCAGCCCTCCCCTTCAGTAGCATCCTTGCAATGCAGGGGAAGAAGGGCAGGCTGCGAGCTGGGACCTTTGTCCTGGGATTGCTGCAGGCTGTGGAGAGTGTCCCCAAGGGCCTTGAGGGAAGTATCTGGTGGCCTGTCTGGGTGTTCGTACCTTTGCACAGAGGGGCTGAGATGGAGGCAGCAGAGGGATTTTAGCGCCCTGATTCTCATGGAAATGAAGCCCCTTCGGCTTTGCAAATCCCAGCCGGGGGCTGCAGAGATGGGGAGCCCAGCATGCAAACAGCACGGAGGCAGCAGGGTCCTTCCACCGCCATAGTGCATTGCTTTTTAGACATGATTTTCCCTCAGGGAGCTGTTCTGTGTCAGCTGGTCCGGTCCCCTTGTGTGCATGCCATGCTTTACGAACCTCATGTCACTCAAAGAATGTAGTTTAAATAAGGAAACAAAGGGAGAAAAATCCCCCCAGCATACCAGGTGATGACGTTTCCATAGAGGGGACGTGCAAGGATTGCAGAGAAAGGACCAAGGCAGGGGACCAGCAGAGCCAGGCTGGATGCTGCCCGCTACTGGTTCGCATGTAGGAGTGAGGAGTGTGGGAGGAGGGCAGCGGAGATGGAGAAAGTGCAAACCCCTCCGTGCATTTCAAAGGGACTTCCAAAACGAGGCAGGATTTTGGCCCCATGCATGCCCTGGACTCCATCTCGGGGTGTGCCTGGCATGATAAGCTGTGTGTTGGCAGAGATCTGGGGTGCCCACTGGAAAGCGGGGGGCAGCCCCCCTAGGGTAGGGCTGTGCCTGGCATTCAGTGCTCCATATCCATGCTCTTCTCCATCTCCCAGGGGGCTTATCTAGTGGTTAGAGCAGAGGGCTGGGAGTCCAGGTTGCTGGCTTCTAGCCCTGGGCTCATTGTGTGAGCTTCGAAGCAAGTTGCTCCCCTCTGTCTGTGCCTTGTCTTCCCCATCTGAAACGCTGAGACCTATTTCAAGGGGTGGTGGGAGTTCAGGGGGGTCCTAGAGGAGCCCAAGGCATAGCTAGGACTGTCTTCACAGAGAGACTCCCAGGCAGGTCACTGCTGCAGCCCAGGGAAAGTGCAGGGTCTTTATAAGGGACTGGTTGAACAGCAAGGGGTGTCCAAGGGCTAAAGCAAAGGAGAAGGAGCCCGGAGAGCATTTAGGGTGACCTTTTTCCAGGCCAAGAAATGCCCTGGATGGCAAATCTACTTGGGGTAGCGCCTGGCTTGCTTCTGCCACCCCTGCCCGGGGGGTGATCTCCTGGCTGCTGGACGACCCAGGGCCTGGTCCAGCGTTGTCAGGCTGCAGCGTCCGGACCCGAGGAGTTGCCACGCGCGTGGGGAGCACAGCATCGCACTGCTGATAGGGGCTGGGTCTTAAGGCACCGTGTCTCTGGGGCCCTCAGGACCCAGGTCCGTTCCCGTTCTGCCCCTAGCAGGGATGGAAACTCTGGGCAGCCGGTGTTGGAGCAGGGAGCCGGCGAGCTGAGCCTCCCTTCCAAAATTAGGGAAGGAAAAAGGTCACTCATCCGTTTTGGAGCCAAGCAGCTGGTGTATTCCTTGCAGCCCTCTCATCTCCCTGGTTACTAAACCCCCTCCGTCTCTCCTGCCCGTGGCTGCCCAGCGCGTTCCTCCGTGGAGTGACCCTTCCTCCTCCCGGGGTTTCTATTAATAGGCAGTGCGTATACCCCGAACCAAAATGGGAACTGGGTGGGGGGGAAGAGGAAGTCGACAGACAGGCAGCGTTCGAGGGGGAATGCGGAGGGCATAATGTGGAAGAAACGGCACCCCACTGAAAATGGCTCCATTCTGGCCCGCTCCTCTTCCTCCTCCTCCTCCGTCTCGGTCTCAGGTAAGGGGGGTCCGCGGGCTCGAGCTTCCCCTTCGCCGGTGCGACTGCCGCGCGCGCTCTCCGCCTCGCGGTTTCTCTCTGCACGGGGCTAGTTTTCCCTCTCGAGGTTGATTTCTCAAGGCTGGGGCAGCTCCCGCTCAGCCCCTCGCGGGGTCCGGACCTGCCTCGCTGTTTGAAATGGATTGCAATCTGCGGGGAATCCAGGTGCCTGCTTTTAAGGGCTCGACTGGGTGTCTTTGCTTGGTGGTTGTGACAGTGCAGGGCCCAGAAGGTATGCGGGGCAGGGGGGTGTCGTGTCCCCCAGCAGAGCCCAGGCTGGCCAGGCACCCCCCGGAGGGACTCGATCCAGCCTGAGCTCTCTGGTTCTCCCAAGCTCTCAGATTCCTTGGGCTGGCTCACGCAGCCCGGTGGTGTCTGGTGTCGGTGTTCGGGGCTGGGGTCTCCCAGAAGACCTGCTTTGCACTGGCCAGTCTTGTAATGCGCCCCTGCCCTGCCACCAGCGCCGGCAGGGACTAGACCCTGCGCGTCCAAGCTGCCCCATGGCGGCCCCGTCGCGGCTGCGGCCGAGCTTCCGGCGGGAGGGCGAGCGCCCCAGGCAGATGGGGAGGGTGCGGAGTGCCCTGACCGGCCCTGGTGCCGATGGGGATCAGGCTTCACCCGCCTGGGTGCTCCTGTCTCCCATGGAAAGTCCTCATCTTGCAGCCAGGAGGGGTGCGTACCGCCCGCGTCGTGCCTGGAGATGGTCCTGGGGGCAGCCCCTGAGGCTTTGCTCTGAATCGTAGGTGGTGGTGGGCGGCACAGGGCTGATGTGGAGCCCGGGCAGGAGGATCTTCCCTCTCCTCGCCTGCCTGAAACCATTCGCTGCATCCAGCCACGTGGCAGACGTCGGCCTTTCGGCCGGGCCGCGACGCTGTGCTAGCGGCGGTGCTCACGGCTCGCGTGTTCCCGTTCCAGGTGACTCGGAGGAGGAGGACACGGGGTTCCTGGAGGTCACCGTCACCGACATGAGGCACCCGCCTCCGGAGCTGGGTCCCATGCCCGAAGGACTAAGCCCTCAGCAGGTCTGTGCAGGGATGGAGGGGCCGGATGCTGGCAGTGTTGCTCCCCCTGGATGCAGGGGTGATGTGGGGAGGGACAAGGGAAACCTTTGATGCGTTGAGGTTTTTGGGGAGGGCGGGGGCGGTGTTGTATTTTGGGGGCTTGGGTAGAGCTAGGCAGAGGTCTCCTGTGTGGCGGGATGACCTGCCCCACTGTCTCAGCTCATGAAGCATCTTATAGTGGGGGGAGCAGGGGGCATGGAGAGCTAGCACCAGCAGCGGTGCAGCATGTCCCAGGGGGTGTTGCTGGAGAGCAAGTCTGCATCCATTGGGAGCCTCGAGGACCGGTGCCCAAGCTTTCCAACAGGCTGGGGCTTGGGGATTTGGTTGGATCTGGAGTAATCCCCCCTTGTCTCGCTCCCTGCTTGGGGTTTGCACGCAGTTTCCCTGGCATGGGTACATTGAGTAATCGCTTGATCTCACCTCCTCCGCCCTATCCGTCAGAAAGGACAAGTCAGCAGAAATGTTTTGCTTCTTTTGGGTCCTGCCACCAGGCATCAAGATGAGTCAGAACAAGCTCTGCATCCCTGCACAGATTGAGAGCCCCTAGCTTTGTCTTTTTCTTCCCTTTTTTTCGTGTTGTCCGACTCCCTGCCGGCCTCAGTAGTCTGGAAAATGGGTGCATGGGAAAGCGCACGCAGGTTCTGAGCGGGATGGGGCTGCTGGTGGGAGCGGCGTGCAGGTTTTGACGTCTGCCCCAATCTGGGTGTCGCAGGTGGTTCGGCGCCACATCCTGGGCTCCATCGTGCAGAGCGAGGGGAGCTACGTGGACTCGCTGCGGCGGATCCTCCAGGTGACCATGTTTCCCGAGGCGGGTGGACGCGGCCGAGCCCCGCGCCGGGGGAGGACGGGGTGGAAGGGGCAAGTCCCCCTCCCACTGAGGGGCTGGGAAGGGGGAGGAAATGGGGCGGGGACCCTCCTCGAGACTGCACGAGAGCTTCAAAAGCAGGCAGGGGCCTGGTAGCAGGATCATCCCTGGTTACACCATCCTAGCTGAGTCTTTGTCCAACTTACTCTTAGATGCTTCCAAGGCTGGAAACTGCACCCCTCTCTAGCACTTAGCCACCCTCCTGATCGGAAAACTTTTTCCGATATCCAGCCTAAATCTCTTTGTTACAGTATAAGACCTTGCATCCTTGTCCTGTCCCCTGCGGCCCAGAGTCTAGTTTATCACTGTCTATTTATAACTGCCCAGCATGTATTTTGAAATCTGTTATCGAGTCCCCTCCTTACCCCTCCAGTCTCCTCTTCTCCTGACCAAATCGTCTGGAAATGTCCAGAGTTATTGGGAAGTTGGGAGTTATTGGTGGAGGGAAGGTGTGGGGGCATCGTGGAAGAATCTGTTTTATTTGCTTTGGGGATAATGAAGCCAATTCACTTAGTGTGACAGGGCTGGCTGGTCCCAGGAAGGCTTGGGGCTTGTCATGGGTGCTGTGAAACGGTCTTAATAAAAACCATCAAAGTTTGGGAGAAGGATCACAGCACAACTTTGCATTTGAGAGATGTGGAGCAGAAATATGTAGTCCAGGCCAAGACGGTGCACAGATCCGCAGAGCTAGGCACCCTCCACACTGATGAGCCCTGGGTGGCTTGCAGGGGGTGGCGAGGGGCGGAGGGGAGGGAAGGCCCTGCTCTGACCGCCTGGCCTGGCCTGCAGGATTACAGAAACCCCCTCATGGAGATGGAGCCCAAGGTCCTCAGTGCCAGGAAGTGCCAGGTGGTCTTCTTCCGCCTCAAGGAGATCCTGCAGTGCCACTCCATGTTCCAGATCGCCCTGTTCTCCCGCGTGGCCGAGTGGGACGCCACCGAGAAAATCGGGGACCTCTTCGTGGCCTCGGTAAGAGCAACCTCAGCATCCCTCTGCCGAGCTATCCCAGCTCCTCCTCCACCTCCCCCCATTCCTGACACGCATCCCCTTCCTACGTCCGCCGTAGCAGGGTGACTTTTGTCTGCTGCCTGCTCGGAGACGTCCGTGAAGCCCCCCTGCGCCCGTTGGCCGCGGGAGGAGGCCTCGTCGGGCCCGTTTTGAACTTGGCAGCTCCGCTGCACAGCAGGGCGGCCGGAGTTGTCGATGGGGGAGTGCAATGCCGACCTCAATGTCAACATCTTGTGACTCCGGCTCCCACGCGGAGCAGGTGCCAGAGACCCGCTGAGCCTCGGGTTGACTCGTCGTACGAATATAGACATCTCTGGCGGCGCGGTCCATCCCTGCCCCCTTTGGAGCGCTGTCTGCTTTGCGGGGTCACAGTGAGCTCAGGCCTTGGTGGAGGACCTGAACCCACAGTTTTTGGTCCTCGATGCAACCAACCAGCCCACGTCCAGAGTCCTGTGTCACGAGGAGGTGGAAGCCCATGTGCAATGCATCCCGACCCCCTTGTGCAGTCCCGAGCTCCCTTCTTACCCCGGGCTTGATGGCAGTGGCATCTCTGGGTGGGCTTGCTGCATGCAGACGCTGTAGGGGGAACTGGTTTGCAAACTGGTGGCTACTGGGCATCTGCCAAGCTCTTTCTGGTGGTCTGTGGTGAGTCGGGAAGCTAGATGGGGCTGGCCTTTCCCTTCTCTGAGAGCTCGGTAGAGGAGCTTGGCTCTTACTCTGCCCTCTGAATCTCTCTCTCTCTCTCCTGCCTCGGTTTGGTGCAGTTTTCCAAGTCGATGGTGCTGGACGTGTACAGCGACTATGTGAATAACTTCACCAGCGCCATGTCCCTGATCAAGAAGGCCTGTCTCACCAAGCCGGCGTTCCTGGAGTTCCTCAAGGTGAATGGAGGGGCCGGACTCAAGTTTGATATAGCAGACTTCAGATGCATGATGGGTGGCTATCAACACTCATCTGGATGAGATTACACTTGTAACCGGGTGTCATTGGGGCGGGCGTGTTCCTAGACATCCCCAGGGTGGAGTGAGGATGCAGTTTTAAACTGTGTTCACCAGTCTGTAGGCAGCAGGTTATTGCAGCTGCAGTGAATCGCTCAACAAGGGTTTTGACCCGGTCCATGGCGTCAGCGCCGCACTGTTGAGCTGTAGGAGAGCTCCCATTCTGTATCAGTCCTGTGGTTTTACAGCAGGGGCTGGGTGTCCAAACCCTGTCCTGGGCAAAGCATGCACTCCACTTATACCAGGAGGTAAGGAGGTGCCCAGAGTACTGCTGGCGTATAAAGGTTGCCATTCAATGCTGTGAATTGTGCAAGGTCCCTTCATCATCCTTTCTGATGGTCTAGGCTTGCCACCCAGCTCAGTGCCACCTCCTCCCATGACACCTGATTGCATCTTCTCAGGACTAGTGCCTGAATATAGTGCACTCAACTTGGCCACAGTCACTGGGACCTCTTCAGACCCCACCCAACTCTGCGCAGAAGTGCTCCCCTTGCGGTGCATGCATCATGCAGCCAGTATCTGCTTGGGCTCTATATCTGCGAGCCCCAGTAGCTAAGCAAAGAAATGGCCTGATCAATGGTGCACAACCTTGCACCTGGCTGGAGCAGGGTGAAGGGGGTGCAAAGAGTCCTTGCAGCTCTTAGCATCTACTGAGGCAATATATGAGCAAGCAGGAGGTGGAGAAACAAAAATGTAGAGCCAGAGGATCCAGCCAAGACCCTCCCATGGAGATCCTGGGTTGGGTGGAGAAGGGGAGGGAGTAATAGGTGAAGGGGACTTTTGTTCAGAAAGATCCTGGTTGAAGTGCATGTGGTTATGGGTCATTCTCACCTCCACAGAAGCGGCAGATGTCGAGCCCAGACCGGGTCACGCTGTACGGGCTGATGGTGAAGCCCATCCAGAGGTTCCCACAGTTCATTCTGCTGCTGCAGGTACCGTGAACAGGAGCCTGCTCCTTGAGGAGAGGTCCACGGCGGCCGTGGAGGGGTGGGAAGGACACGTGGACGAGGCAGGGAAACGGGGTAGTTGAAGGCTGGGGGACTTGGGGCAGCTGCTCTGGGGTCTCTGATGCCGGCACCTCTCCCGGGGTCGTTGCACTGAGGTTGCGTTGACTTGGATCGGCTGAGGAGCGCTGCTGGAAGTCTGGCCTGAACTCCACCCCGCCCCTGGCGTGCGCCGGCCCACGAGGCTGGTGTGGGCACGGCTTCCCTTCACCGGTGGGGCGGGCGCTTGCCGGTCCGCTCGGCTCCTGTCCGTCTGCACGGGTCTCCCTTGGTTCCTTGCTCTCGAAGCCAGGTGAGGGGAACGGGGCTCTCTCCCAGGCAGGTGGTCCCTGTAGTATGCCAAAGGGCTCCTGCTTGAGTGAGGGGCAGCAGCATCTCACCCTGCTCATTAGCACAAAAGAACAAAGTCTTTTTTTCCCCCTGCTAGACGGTGCAAAGCTGCCCAGGGAGGGGCCTGTCTGGTCTGAGTGATGCCCCTGAGATGCACGTTGAGCCTGTTAGGTGGGAGTGTATCCAGGTACCATTCGCAGTCTCAGCCAAAGGGCAGAGCGCGCCCCGAATAATGGCCAGGTGAACTGGGAGACTCAAGTAGGGCAGATTTAGGGTCAGGGTTAGGGACATCTGCCCTGCTTTCTTCCAGCACAAGTCTTTACAGGCCAGACTGAGCTTCCAAGGGTCTCTCTGTGGTCCGGTGCCTCAATTCCCAGAGGTGTGGCAAGCGGTTAGCACCTCTGGAAATCCACGTGCCTCCAGCTGTACTCCGCGTGGCCTGCCAAACTGGTGCTGGTGGGCATGGATGGGGTGACGTCCCATCACGCTCATGGTCTCTCTTTTTTGTCTCCCCAGGACATGTTGAAGAACACGCCGAAAGGCCACCCGGAGAGACTGTCGCTCCAACTCGCCCTCACCGAGCTGGAGACCCTGGCCGAGAAGCTCAACGAGCAGAAACGAGTGGCCGACCAGGTGGCCGAGATCCAGCAGCTGACGAAGAGCATCAGCGACCGCAGCAGCCTGAACAAGGTGCGTGCTCCTCTCCGGCCGCGGAGGGGCAGCGCCACGGCCTGCTGGGCAACTGCCTGGTTGGGATGAGCCTCCCCATCCCTGCTCTGCCCACTAGGTGACACTGTGCATGCACTGATCGCAGCGCAAGCGCGGGACCCACCTTTGGGCTGCAAGCCTCCTTCTGTCCTCGCTCCAGAGGCATCTTTAGCATCCGTTTCAGGTGCAGCACAAAAGCCACCCTCGTTAGGGAGTCTGCCTGCGTCTCCTCTGCATCGGGGCAGGGCAAGAAGGCAGTCTGCTCCCCCCAGGGTGATGCAGAGGATAGCTTGGCCTGCATTTCTGTAGGGAACTGGATTCCACCTAGAAACACTGCACGGGAGATAATCCCCACTGGGGTGGGCTGCGGTGGAAACGCCCAGGAGGCTTTGCTGGGTCACGGGAGTGTTTCGGTTCTTCCCCAGCCTTTGCTGGCTCAGGCTGCATGGTGAGCCTGCTTGCAAGCAAGAGACCCTTTCAAGCCACAGCCCCATGCGCTCTCCTGGGCAACCCCCGGGACTGCTGTACCCAAATCGGAGGAATCCCCCTTTCGAGGGCCACGGCAAAGCCTTCCATGCTAGACCCTGGGATCTGCAAAGCTTGGGCCACAGCATCCCTGGTCTGTGACCCGCCTCGCACACTCTGCTCAGTCGTTGCTGCCTGGGAATTTTTAGCAGTGATGCAATTTTGTCAGGAAAGGCCGATATGTCAAAACTGAAACTTTCGGGGGGAACATGGTGATTACAGCGTCACTTCTGTCAGGAAGGCTTCTCGGCTGCAGGATGGAAGTTGTGCTGAGACTTGGTGGTTCGGACGCTCGCTTGGGGTGCGGGAAACCAGCAGGGCCGGGACAAGGACCTGGTCTCGTATACTCCTAGAGGCTGCTGGCTAGGCTGGACTGGGTGCATCTGTTTTCTCACCACCATGTCTTTTTAAAGGCGACTTTGGAGCAGACATGTTATGGGAACTCGGCTTCTCGCCCAACATCCTCCTTGCAGTCCCCTGCATAAGCTGCCTTGTTTGCCCCTGTAGTATCCAAGGGCACCTGCCGTCTTGTGTGAAAGCTGTTGTGCGGCTCCAAGGCTGCAGGCTTTAACCCAGAAGCTTCAAAACATCCCTGGAAAGGGGAGGCTGGATTGCAGTCAGGAGAGTCCACAGACCCCTCTCTTCTTGCTTCCTGCTTGCCCTCTGTTTTAATGAGGCCACCTGCTTGCTTTCACCCTGCCCTGGCAGTGCCAGGTGGAAGAAGGCTTTCTCTTCGATACCGTCTTAGGGTCAGCAACCCAGCCATGAGGTCGGTGTTGCCAGCCTGAGCTGCCGCTGGACCCGAGCGTGGACTCCCAGATTGATACCTGGGCTGATTTGTTTTTTGCTATGCCCAGACCCCAATCCCCCAGATTCACATGCACGCTCTGACATTTGGGAGCTGAGTCTGGCTTGGGATATGAACTCTGGAGCTTGAGCCTGTCTCTTTTTAAAAGCCTTCTCAAACTTTCTTGGATGGTGGGTGTCTGCCTGGCCATCTGCAGGGGTCTGTCTGCCAAGAGGACCGGGCATGGGAGCCATCCAACCTGCCAAGGAGAAGGATGGAGATGTCTGTCTTAAAGAAAAAGCTCTGATGTGGGAGCTGGCTAGCTCGCCAAGGGGTGGTGTGGTCTATCAAGCACACCAGGCTGTGGCTTGAAAAGTTCTCCTTTTTATGAAGCCTGAACCCACTTACCAGACAGCCTGGCCCACTTTTGTGGCTCTAACCCCTGTAGGCTCTCCGGTCCCATCCTGACCGTTCAAAGGATGCTTAACATGAGCAGTGGATGGGGTAGGGCATTAGTGCCCGGCAGAGGGGAGTGAGGATGGAGATGGGCTTTTCTCTGTGGGTGCAGGACGCAGGGCCAGGACTAGAAGCGATGGCCTCAAGCTGCAGCAAGGGACATTTAGTTGGGAGATAGAGGGGTTTCTGACTTGGAGGCTGTGCAATCCCCGTCCTTGGAAACTTCCAAGAGCAGGTTGGACAGATGCTTGGCTGGGACGGGTGTCAGGGGTGGTCCTGCCTGGTGCAGGAGACTGGACTAGATCTCATGAGGTCCTGCCCAGCCCTGCTTTCCTATGATTGTTTTAGCTACAGAGAAAGGAGCCCAAAGTAGCCCAAGTGCAGTCTCGGTACAATGTTGGGTCTGTTAGGCTTTTGGGCTGGTGTGTGGGAGTGGGAGCATGGTGGGGAGGAAAGACCCCACTCCCCTATCCCCAGCCAAGTCGCTCCCTCCTCTCTTGCCCCTACCACAGATTAGCTTCTTTGTGTTAGGAAGGGGCAGGCGGTCAGCCTCACGGGCACAGGGTGGGTGGCACGGTAGGCAGGGCACTGGGACGCAGCGAACCAGCTGGGTGAGCTCAGGTCCGGGGGGCTCTTTTGGTTTCCCTGGCTGATCTTTCCGGCCCACTCACCAGCCTGACCTCCCCTTGCAGCCGAGGTTCAAATAAAGCTGGGCAGAGCAGCAGGCTGGCCCTTCAACCTTTCAGCCAAGCGACTTGTGCTGGGCCACTTCGAGTGGGTGTGTGGATGGACTTTCAGCCTCTTGTTTCTCAGCGGGAGAGGGGCAGCTGGAAACAGCGCCCAAGAGCATCCAGCTGAAACCCCCCTCCCCATTGCGTTTGCTCCTTGTGATAAGAGTGAATGCCCGGGGGGGGCTGAGAAAAGGAAGAACCCAGAAGGGATGCAGCGTTTGCAAAACACCCAGCGTTGGGATAGAGCCCTTCTGAAGGAAAGTAGTGAAAAATCAAGGGCGAGGGCCTGATCCTGCCAGGTGTAGGAGGAGGAGCTATTACTGTGGACTCTGCTGGGGGTGGGGGTTTAGGTTTGAATCTCTGACTCGGTGGAGGCCTGGCCTCACCCCGGCGTGGGCTCCTGAGGGTTACAGAGCCCCAGAGTTTCCTATATGACCACCCAGAAGTTGGAGGGAGCGCGGGCCCTGCCAGGCTGAGCGCAGTGCTCTTCAGCCCCAGCTCGGAGGAGATGGCAGCTCATGCAGGCGAGACAATGAGTCAAGGGGGAGAGGGGACTTTCCCAAGGCCGTCAGTGGCAGAAGTGTCAGGGGAGAGCCCAGGTCTGCCTCCATATCCTAGTGCCATCTCTCTGGCATCGTGTGCTTGCCCTCTTTCTTGCAGCTATTGCTTCCTCTCTGGCTCTTGCTGTCGGCTGGGAATGGAGGAGGCAACATCTCCTGGCAGGGCAATGCTCTTGCTGCTTCTGCATCCTGGTAGCCAGGCAGGGAGGAAGGGCACATCCTCAGTGCTGGGTGAAGGAGCTTGCATGGAGAGCACTGGACTGCTAGTACCCGAGCTCGGGTGGGTGTCTGTGCAGCACCGGAGCTTGACATCGTCTCCTTCCAACTTTCCAGTCTACATCTCGGTCCAGAGATGCCGTGGGCAAGGAGTGAAGTTAAGAGGCTGCGTTTGAACCTGGCTCTGGCATGCTGCGTCTTGGCACGCTGCGGCTGGAGAGTCCCATTAGATGAAACTCCTGGTGTGGAAGGAGATAATCGCTGTAGGAAACCCAGGGGGATACAGGGACCTCATGAGAGCCGCGTGGTGTCAGCTGGGATCAAACTCAGAGCTCTGCTCTGTAAATCCAGGCTGCTGCCTCTTGAGCTGAGAGACGCCCCGTTCGCTGCTAGCAGGCCAGGCCTGTCGCACTGATTGCACACGCAGTCGCTGTGGTCATCCTCAGGCTGTACCCACCCCTCTCTTCTCCGGTCAAGCCCGTCTCTCTTCCCCTCCCTCTGCAGCTGCTGAATTCGGGGCAGCGCCAGCTGCTGCTTTGCGAGACGCTGACGGAGACGGTTTACGGGGACCGCGGCCAGCTGATCAAGTCGAAGGAGCGCAAGGTGTTCCTGCTAAACGACATGCTGGTGTGCGCCAACATCAACTTCAAGTACGTGAGCAGCTTTCCCTTCCCCTGGGAGGGTGAACCAAACCGCTCGGGGTTGCACGTATCCCTCGTGTAGTCCCTGCTCGGATTTGGGATTGCAGACCCGTAACAAAAAGAAAACGGAAAGCCCAAGAAGACCACTCATAGCATCCCAGAGAAGTGGGGCTCCATGGCTCGCCTCTGCCAAAGGCAGGATCCACCTGATCCAAACCTTTCCAGATCGCCACACCGGTCTTGTCTATGCAGGGCAGTTCAGCAACTACCGTGCTGAGAGCTGACATTTTTCTCTTCAGTCGTTCTGGAGAGCCAGATTGATCCCTGGTGTCACTCCAAGAGCTTGCGCCATGTGCAGCCATGGGTGGACTTTAAGATACAGGTTTGATTAAACTTTGCCAGGCCCAGCAAGTTACCCAGGGGCTGTTTGAATAGGGTGGCTTGGCCTGGTGGTGTTAACCTCCAACCACCCATCACTGAAGCAGGCTGCAGCCACCTGGGCTTCGCCAGGGACCTGGGCTAACCAGCCTCCCCGTGCCCTTCCTGTGCTAATGCTGCAGAGCTGCGCCTGCATCCCAATGCATCAAGTCCTTGCAGAACGTAGCCCCGGGCACCAGTCAATCATAATTGGTAACCTAATCTCCTTATTTTGCCCATTATTGTCCCAGTCCCTGGTCCGTCTCCTCGGATTAAGGAAACGTGGTGGCTAGAGGCTGCTGGTGCATAGTAATAAACTGAAGCAAATTTGTTTTAGGTAAAAAAAAAAAAAAAAAGACAAAAAAACAACTTTTCAATGTCAGCAACTTCAGGTCAGGCATTTGAGTGGCCTAAATCCTGAGGCACCACTGAAGCTCATTTTAGGTTGGAAAACTTTTGATTTAGGGGACTCGGAATCACAGAAAAGGAGAAAATGAGGGTTGGGAGGGACCGTAGGAGGTCACATCTAGTCCAAGCCCCTGCTCCAAGCAGGACCAACTAGATCATCCCAGCCAGGGCTTTTGTCAAGCTGGGCCTTAAAAACCTCCAAAGGATGGAGATTTGCAGCTCTCTGGTAACTTGTTCCAGTGCTTTACTACCCTCCAGTTTTTCCTAATATCCAACCTCAACCTGCCTTGCTGCAGCCTGAGCCCATTGCTCCTTGTCCTGTCATCTGCCCCCACGGAGAACAGCCCAACTCCTTCCTCTTTGCAGCCCGCTGCAGGGAGTTGAAGGCTGTCATTAAATCCCCTCTGTCTCTTCTGCAGACTAAATAAACCCACTTCCCTCTCCTTATAAGTCCTGTGCTCCAGCCCACGAGCCATTTTCATTGCCCTCCATTGGACTCGCTCCAAAGTGTCCACACCCTTTCTGCAGTGGGGGGCACAGCTGGACACAGGACTCCAGATGTGGCCTCAACAGTGCCGAATAGAGGGGAGTAATCGCTTCCCTTGATCCGCTGGCAATGCTCCTACTAAAGCAGGCCCAGGACTTAATGCAGAGCAGTCCCGGGATTAAAACCTGGGGCTTCCAGCCTGGCAGGACCAGGTTTTCCTTCTGAAGAGCAGAGGGGTTGTAGACAGATCTGGGTGAGGAGGGAGATGAGCTGAAAACTCGTGTGTGCTGGTAGTAATGACTCTTGTTTAACCTCCTCTCTTCCCTAGGCCTGTGACTACAAGGTAGGCTAAGCACATGGTGCCGTCCTTTTGCCCCAGGTGTGCGGGGGTGTCAGCTAGTGTGGTGGATGAACTGCCTGAGTCTGGGTGCTGGGGTGCACGGCCTCGGAGCGGGGTTTGCTTCTGCTTTGGCGTGTTTAACCTCGACGTGCCCCTGGCACGACTGCGGCGGGCGCTGGTGATGGCGAGGTGAAGGAGCCTGACCCGTGCTTTGCCCGTGCTAACGAACGCTTCCTCCCTGCAGAGGCCAGCTGGAGATCAGCAGCCTCGTCCCCTTGGGCCCGAAGTACGTGGTGAAGTGGAACACGGCCCTGCCCCAGGTGCAGGTGGTGGAGGTCGGGCAGGAGAGCAGCACGTACGACAAGGACAACATCGTCATCCAGAACGCGGGGGCTAAAAAGCACGTGCCGACGAGCCAGTCCTCCCACAGTGAGTGATGGCTCGGGTCGCTTGCGTGGGATGGGGTGTAACGTGCCAGCTGGGCGCGCTGCATCCCTCTAAGAGCCGTCTTGCAGAAGACAAGGACCTACTACTGCTGGCGTCCAGCGGTGTTGGTCCTTTGGCACGAGCGGGGGAGTGCTGTTGGGGTGGGTTATTCGGGCCTTACTCGGTGCTGGGTCACTTGGCCGCTGAATTGGACCCTGATGGTGGAATATGGTGCCAAAGAAGGTGGCATTAACCACTGAGGGGGTTCCTCTCCCTTTCCTCCTCATTGCTTTAGGACTCCTGTGCTCATCTCTGAGCAGCACCCAACGGGTGCTAAATTGATTTCTGCAGCAAATTGCTCAGTAGCTCCCAGCATCGTCTAGTTTACTCCGTGCTATTTGTGGGCTGGCAAGGCGAGACCCTAATCCCCCCCGAACAAGGGAGACCTCCCGCTTGCTCCCCAGCATTTCCTTCAGTTCGGAGGCTGGCTGTGCTCAGGACGGATAACAATCGCACGTGCCTTTTGCTTTCACTTTGCCTACGACAGGGGGATTCCTCTGTGTGGCAATATTGGGCAAGCTTCTGTGCCTTTGGTTTCAATCAGTGCACACGTGCTGAAAGTGCGGTTTGTCTCTTCTCGGAGCAAAGCACCGGAGCCTGGAGCCTTTCCTTATCTGGGTTTTTGTTGGCTTCACCGATTTTGCTGCACTCTCCCTTCCCGTACTTAAACCAGAGGCAGATGGGCCACCTTCTGCTTCTTTCCCAGGCACTTCAGGCCTGGATGCTTATAGAGTCGGAGGCATCCTCGAGAGCAGTGGTTGTCCCATGAGAAGCTGCCGTCATGGCACATTCATCTCCCCTAAGCAAAGCCCACCTAGGGATCCTCCAGCGCTGCAGCCCGACTGACCAGATGTGCTCTAGCTCATCACTGAGTTGCGGGCTTGCAGAGAGGACGGCACCAAGTGGTGATGGTGGAGTCTGTGCAAACTTCCCCCCGTGCAGTCCTGACCCTGAGTAGCCAAGCGCTGGCCTTTAGCACCTATTGCACAGTGGGCATGGGGCAGACTCTCCTCTCCTTCTGGGATTTAAATTCAAGTCTTCCAAGGTAAAAGATCAGCGAAGAAACCTGCTAGCTCCTTCTCTGCTTTCTAATGCATGTCTTTCCTCTCAAGACAAGGTGTATCTTGGGCCTCCACGGCTCTTCCAGGAGCTCCAAGACTTGCAGAAGGATCTGGCGGTGGTGGAGCAGATCACCCAGCTCATCAGCACCCTGCACGGCACCTACCAGGTAACGATGTCTCTTCTCTTCGTCCTGGGCCGCGTGAGCTTGGCATGTTAAACCGGTTTCCTGCCAGCCTGGTGGGAACGCAGAGAGAAACAGTCATTTCCTGTTCAGTTCTCCAGGCTCAGCAAACCGCAGACTAGCTTGTGACTCGGAGACGAGCCACCCCAGCCAGGCCGAGGGGAAGCTAGCGGAGGCTGGTTACTTGGGGAAACCTGGGCCCATTTCCAATCTGAAGCATCTAACCTTGGAGCAGTTGACCTCGGTTAGCAGCAGCCGTTTGTTCTGATGTAACGCAGATCCCACCAGCAGACCGTTGCTGTGCCTTTTCTCCAGCTGGGGAGGAGAGACCTCTTGCTTGTCCTCAAGTGGTTGGGCACTGGCTTCTCTGCAGGATGCGCTGGGCTTTCTGGCCCCGGTGGCAGCCGTGGCCCTGCTCAGGAGGAGGTTGGAAGGATGCTGGCGGGGGTGCCGTGCACGACCAGCTGTGCAGTGCCCGGGCTCCGGGGTCTCAGCCGTCTCCTTTCTCCTTTCTCCCCCTCTCGCGTGCAGAATCTGAACATGACGGTGGCCCAGGACTGGTGCCTGGCCTTGCAGAGGATGATGAGAGTGAAGGAGGAGGAGATCCACTCTGCCAACAAGTGCCGCCTCCGCCTCCTGCTCCCTGGGAAGCCGGACAAGTGAGTTTGCTCTCGCATCCCCTCGGACAGAGCGGGGGTGTCTCACGGGGGAGGCCTACTGGTCACTCCAGACAGCCCAGTACAGAACTGCCCCCATCTATATGCCCCAATGCTTTGACCAGTCCCAGGGGTTATGGTCTCAGGTGCTGGGAGTCTGTGCACTTTTACCCCAAGGGCTTGCGCAGGTCTCTAGTCGAGGGCAGCCAGAGTCGGGCCCCAGCCCTCCTGGCACGTGGCTGTTGTGACGGGTTCCTGGTGTGGGGGATATTCCTGTACCCCGTCAGGGGAGAGGGGCACGGGGCCAAGGCAGCTTTGGTAGCTATTGGGCCTCTTGGGTGCCCTGGTCGCATGCCCTAATCAGGCACTGTTAGGTCAGGGTTGACACTGAAGTCCCCTCCAGTCCCTGTTCTCTGCAGAGCCTGGCTCTCGTGGCCCAAAAAACAGCTCCTGCCTCAGCTGTCGAATGCTGATGGAGGGAGCTGAGTGAGACCTGCTTTTGGCAACCCCAAGGGCTGGGGGTTGCACTCGTCTGCAGGGTGAAGTGACCCCCGGACCCCCCTGGCCTGGGCAGCTGGAGGCAGTGGTGGGTGGTCTTCCCCTGAAATGCAAAACGGAGCTGATTTCTGACTTCTGGCTCGGCTTCCTCCTGCTGCAGGTCTGGCCGCCCCATCAGCTTCATGGTGGTCTTCATCACGCCAAACCCCCTCAGCAAGATCTCCTGGGTCAACCGCCTGCACCTGGCAAAGCTTGGGCTCCGTGAGTACCCCCGTGTGCACGGGCGGCTGCATCCCTTCCGTGCAAAGGCAGGGAGGTCCGGGGCTGGGAAGGGCTGGCCGGACTCTTCGCCTTCGGTTTGCAAGGTGGGCTGGTGTCGCGAAGCCTGGCCTGCTGCATTTTATACGGCAGGCGTGTTGCTGGAAAGAGGCCTCTTCCCATTTCAGGGTAACTTGTACTTGCCTTTGAGGCCTTGGGAGCTGCTGCTTCTCTCCTTCTTATTGCTTCATTAGGGATTAATTAAACAGCATCCCTGCGGCTTACTTTTTCTGTGTATATTTGGTTTTACTGCACGGCAGGCATCTGAACACAAGGGCCCTTTCCCCCGTCATGTTTGTTTTAAATGGAGGCTCGGCTGCCTGTCACTGCAGCCCTCTTCTCTGGGAGGAGCAGTTCAGACCCAACTGTGAGCCTGTGCCGTGCTCTCCCCATGGCACAGGAAGCAGCCGTGATGGGGAGCTTGTGGGGAGATGGCTTTCCCCTTCTCGCAGCCCATCTCGCTGCATCAGCATCGAGGGGAAGGTGCAGCCGAGCTGTTTGCTGTGACTCGCGTCCCCATGCTATAAAAGCAGCATCTTAAAAGCTTTTTTTTTTTTTTTGCTCCTACAGCTCAGCGTTTCAGTGCTGTGAGTTGTGCCAATGCCTGTAGGAAATGCGAAGGCTGGGCTGAGGAGCCAGGGAGCCCCATAACATTGGGAAGTGGCTGGAAGGAAGCCCCCTTCCATAGGGGCTGCAAAGAGTCGACTGCTTTGAGTCGCTCGGCTTCTCTTCCTCCTCCCCTGTTTCTCCAGAGCCGCGCGGGCGGGTGCTGCGGGGACCGTGGTCCTGCTGATGAATGTGGGTTTCTGAAGGGAGGTTTCACGTGGTGGGGGAGAGTGTGGGGGGGGTCACAACTCCAAGGGCACTGCTTTCTGGAGCTCCCGATGTGCCGTCAGGGCTCTTCCCGCTATAGAAACAGGGAGCTTTTAAGAGAGCCACGCGGTCCAGGCTACGTAACTCGGAGCAGCTGGGGGTTTATGTTGAGATGTCGGCGCACGGAAGAAAGCAGACGATGGCTGTAGTGAAGCAGCAGCTCTCTGAAACCCTGGCACGGTGCATCGTGTCTGGGCATGGCCGGTGTCTTCACTTGGCCGTCTCTTGGACTCTCTGCTCCTTGGTGCTCCTTTCCGCCAGGAGCCCCATTTGAACCCCTTGAGGGGTGAGACCCAAGCCAGCTTAGCTCTCCCTGTTTCTCCATCTCTCTCGAAGAGTGTGCAGCATCCCCTGGAGGAGCTGGTACCAGTCGGTTGGAAGGTGGGAGACTGGACTGATGAAGCATTGCCCTTGTTCCTGTGGCCAAGTGCAAGTAGCAGGGACTGCATGTCGACAGAGGACCTCCTTTTAATCTCTGGGGCACACTTTGGATGCCTGTACCCTATAGATGGATTTACTCTTGGCCATGTTTGCATCTGCCTACCTCTTCCCTCCATCCTTGGAGGTTTTTAAAGCCTGGCTTGACAAAACCCTGGCTGGGATGATGTAGTTGGGGCTGGTCCTGCTTGCAGCAGGCAGGTGGACTAGACGTGACCTCCTGAGCTCCCTTTCCCGCCCCCATTTTCTATGATTTTTCTGCCAAGCGTGGCTCTGACATTGACCTTCAGGGCGAGACACATCTGAGATCCCTCTTTGCTTGGTATTAATTTCGTGTAATTAAATTACGTAGCAGCCACAATCATCAGCACCCTGGAAATGAGTGAAATAAATAACAGCAGCTATTATCGCCTGGGGCTTTCAGAAACTGCGAGTTTGCCCCGAATGTTAAAGAAATTGCCTGGTTCTTATCGTCACGCAGGAGGCCTCTGGTAGCTTTCCTTCTGGAAACTTTCCTGGCCTAGAGCAAGCGCCGTGCGCACAACGCAGACATCCCCAAGTCCTTGGCTAAGAGGGACATGGGGGGGAGGGGGGAAAGATGCCTCCCAGCACATTGCTTGGCTGTTTTCTACTGTGGTCGCCTTCAGCTGTCGTCTCCTACTCGTGCTGGCAGTCCTGGCTACAGAATAGTTGTCCACGTGGCCTTCTGCAGACTGAGCTGGGTCTCTGCACTGATGCTTTGTGATGCCGTCTTTGGAAAGGCCCCGTCGGCAACTGCTCTGTCAGCAGTAACTCCATGCAAAGACAAGGATGGCAAGGGCAAGACTAAAAATGGTCCCAGGTTTTCCAAAGAGCTCGGGGTTAGATACTCTAATGCTTGGCCCACAGTTCGGGGCTGATCTTCCTAAAGAACTTGATATGTTCCAGCTGCTATTGTGAGCTACGCGGAGTTTGTTTTTGCAAACCTGGGCACTTCCTTTTGGCACCTAAATGGAGCTAAACCCTTCTGAAAAATCAGACCGTAGGAGAAGGAGGGGGATGTTTGGCCTTGGACCCTACCAGTTTCTCTTGTGACATCCAGTGTACCGTAGTTGTAAGTATGGGGATGCTATGTAGAGGCATGTTGCAGGGGATAGCTTCTTGGTAGCTGCAGACCCTAGAAGGGAAGGTCTGGGGATGGGATGGGATAAAGTGCCCTATGAAAGGGAGGTGTCCTCTGCAAAGTATGGCATGTTCGTTGGATCGTGGTGCTTGAGACGAACCAAACTTCAGGCCCAGCTCAACTTCCCCATAGTTTGAGTTGCTTGGGCCTGAGTTTTGGGGTACATTGCGGCCTCAACTTTCCTTGCAAGGGAAGGGAAGACGAGCTTGGGACATCCTTTGAAAATCATGGAGCATCTTAGGGTTGGGCTCATGCAGGACGGCAAAGGTCATGTTGGTGGGAAGGGGCGCTACTAGACTGGCACCGGGTTGTTCTCCTCCTGAACAACTGAAGCATGAGCAGGGCATTAGTGATGCGGCGAGGTCAAGGAGCAAAAACCCGGTATCCTCTTGCTTGCTTTCGGCTCTAGTCCCCAGACTTGCAACTTCCTTTTTTCCCCGCGTTGTGGCTTGGCTCCGCAAAGCTGATTCACTGCTAGCAGCTGTTTGCCCCACTCTGCAACTTGTTTGAATCCATGAGACAGAGACAAACTCC
>NW_017728926.1:11077744-11099801 GCF_001723895.1 Crocodylus porosus
GAGTCCGGCGTCTGCTTTTGCAACCACCCACTTCATATAACCTCTGGTATCTTTTATTAGAGCAATTCAGATAGTTGGAGATGTTCTTCTTTGCAAGCTTTCGGGTATAAATGCCCTTTGTCAGGCTGAGGAAGCGTTGTGTGCTCTTCCTGGGTGGAACGAATAGTAAAGAAGCCAGAGGACTAGTCGTTACTCCCGGGAAGAGCACACAGCAACTGCGGATGCTTCCTCAGCCTGACGTAGGGTATTTATACCCAAAAGCTTGCAAAGAAGGCTTTTTTCCAACTGTTTTAGTTGGTCTAATAAAAGTTAAAAGATTTAACCAAAGAACCTTGTCTGCCTACGTCCTTAGACCAACATGGCTACAACCGCATGCCCCATATAACCGCTTACATCAACAAGGCAAGCTCCAGCCTGCGGATATTGTTGGCCTGCTAATACCCATTTGTTCTTGCACTACCATTGTCCTTTCTCTTAAATAGCTCTCCTCCCTCCCTGACGCTTACTGCCCACAGTCTATTTCTAGACAGCAATCATATCGCCTCTCCCCTCTCAGCTTTCATCTTGCTAGGCCAAAAGAGCCAAGCTCTCTTAGTTTCCTCATATGAGACCAGCTCTCCGTTTCCCCTGATTGACTTGCTTAGCCCTTCTCTGCACCTGCTCCAGTTTCATGTCATCTTTCTTGAGCGTGGGTGACTCCCGTTGTATGCAGGGGGGTTGGTGGTGGTAGCCGGTATGGCCTAAGGACACAGGCAGACCAGGTGTTTTGGGTAGATGTGATTAGCTTTTATTAAACCAACTAGATAGTTGGAAAAATTGTGTCTGGTGCGGCATGCGCCTGCAGAAGGGTGTTTGTGCCCGAAAGCTTGCAAAGAACAATTTTTCCAACTACGTAGCTGGTCTAATAAAAGATACCATGTCGACCCAAAAACCCGTGTCTGCCTACAACTGTGCACAGCAGAGGCCTCCGATACCTTGTGTTGCAACGCGTCAGTCTTGGCCGGTGATATTGCCATTGGAAGCAGAAGGAATCCGTCATGGGCAAGATTTTTAAGAGCTGCTACTGATTTGGGGTGCCCCAAGCCCAAGCCTGAGCATCCTTCAAGTCCCTGCTCTTCAGTGAGTGGGTGCTTGGCTGCAAGATCTTTATTTATGGGGGTCTCAAGTTGCGGCTCCCCCCCCCCCAAAAAAAAAAGGGCTCATGGCTTGCTTTTGAAATGCCTTTGGCTAATCTGGGGCTTCAAGGTGGAGACGCCTCTTGCGGAAGAGGCTGTTTGAAACTCCTCTCTCATCTTGCAGCAGGGAGCACGCCCCTCTGGAAGTTAGCTGCGAGCCGAGGCATAACCCCACAATGTCATTGTTAGAGCTGCTTTTCAGAGCACGGCGACCCTTTGATCTTTTCATTAGGGGCAGAGGGGTGCGGGGGGGAAAGCAGGTGAATTTGTTGCAGGCATCCTTGGCTTCCCTCCGTTCGCTGATCCCCTGTCTGTGCCGAGCTCCCTCATGACGCTTCCAGCCCTTCTTATCTTTATTTCTATTTAACTCCACAAGCCACTGCAGCAAAAATAGTTAAAAAACAAGCGATATGCATATTGTTTATTTTTATATAGTTTTTTTTTATTATTATTATTCTCTTGTTTTTAACAGTTTGGTTTTTTTTATCTAGGATGCCTGGGGGACTGTCTTGTAACCATGAGTTAGAAATAAAAACGCATTAAAGCCTAATGTGAAGAAATGCTTTATTTTTATTTTTTTTTATTGGATTGTTTCTTGTGCACTGCAGTGAGGTGCCGCACTTCCGCGAGAGGATAAACACGCAGCATCACGCCTCCTCCTCCTCTTCTGCGCTTGGGACTAGCATTTGCTGCTGCTAGGATGGCTTTAACCCCCTCTTAGTAGCTGTGGAAGTAGTTGCAAGTTATCTCCACAGGCCAGATTTTTATTCCAGCTGTTGGATGTCTAAGTGGACTTAGATGCTGAAGTGCAATTCTCTTTTACCCTATCCTGGCCCTTGAAAATCTATTCGTGTATCTGCTTTTATAACATGCCATCAACTGACCCTCAAATTTGAAGGGGAGAGTGACCCAGCTACCTTTTGCACTTAATTTGGAAGAGGATCGGGCACCGGGTGCTTTGGGCCTGTTGCTTTTCACCCTTGAAAGAGCTCCGAGTAGCACAATTAAATTGGAGCCGACTGATTTTTTTTAAAATTTCCCACCCCCCACGCCAATGGCGGTGGTCCCCACTGTTGGATTGCATTGACAGGGGGACTGTTTCCTTTGTGGGGGTCTCTCCATTTTGGGGGCTTTGTGCTGATGTCCACCCCTGTGATATGGGGAGGCCCTCCTCAAGTCGGCAGGCACTGGAGAGCACCCCGGGGCAGGATGTCTCGTCTTAGACACCCATGCTGAATTCGTGGAGCTGGGAGGAATTGCATGGAAAGGGGAGAAGCAAGACTGGACAGCAAAGGCTGGTGGAAAGGCCCCGCTGTGTGTTGTTTTAACTCGCTGGGCAGTGTCTGATGGGAAGCCATGCTGTGCCAGGAAGAGGAGGATCAAGATCCATTGCCCTCCCGGGATTTCCTCCACGGAGTCAGAAGCTGCAAAGACCTTCTGGGTCTGCAGACCCTGATTTCTCAGCCAAGTGTATCTGGTGTCCTGGAGTGGGTTGTCCCCTCCTTGAGACCTCCCATCGTGGGCGCTTGTTGCCCACTGACCTCCGCAAGCGCAGAGTCTCAGGCTCGCTGCTCTGCTGCGCCCGGTCCCAATCGATCGACACATGCGGGGAAAAAGATGCGACAGGACCCATCATCTTTGGGCAGGAAGGCACGAGTTCCCCTCCGCTCGCTCTTCTGCACACAGCTTAATTAAGTAGTTTGATTAAGACATAACAGCAGCCTCGTTAACGATCGTCCTCCCAGCAGTTCCTTCATTGCACTTAATTTGCTTCCTCAGATCAATAAAGTTACTAGGAACAGAGCTGCGCTTTACAGGGGCCCCTAAACCCCCTGGGGAAGAGCCAGCTCCAGCTCAGGCTCCTTTGGGCATGTTTATTGTAGCTTAATAGAAGGCACAGATACTCCGACCTTGGAAAGAGGGTGTCTGAACTCAGCACTTGGGAAGAAGTCCACTGGGGCAGCAGGGATTTATCTATCTGATGGTCAAGGTCTAGGGATGCAGAGAGGGCCAGTCTGTCGTGATGCCTGAATCCCACACCCCTGACTTAGGGGAAGCCAGAAGAAGTTGAACCGACTTGACTGGGTTTGTCTTGGAGGTGACTTTGCTTGACAGGGAGGAGTTTCTGATCTGGAGACTTTAAGACGGGGCTGGAAGGGCGGTGGCTGTGATGCTCTTGCTTGGCTGTGCTTGCACCCTAGCATTGTGGAGGAGGCTGGTTTTGACGTGCCAACATCAACGAGCAGGAGGGAGCCATTTACTGTCACTTTTAAAGGTCTTGGTGCTGGGGGCAGCAAGGCACAACCTGGGGAACATGCAACTCCCCATCATGCCTGGCTTTTCCCACCATGGGATGGATTAAGTGAGAGCCGTGATGGGCGATCCTGCCATCCTGTAGCGCATTGAGAGGGTGTCCTGGGCAAACCGCACGTGACCGCCCTCAGGGCCCGGTCCTGCTAGCCAGGAGAGAGGACGTCCGTTCTCTCTGGCTCTCTTTATAGGAGGCCCCTCAATATTCAGACAGTCCTAAAATACCCTCAGTGATGCCAGCCTAGTTTGAAATCCCTCTCGTTGCATGCTGGGTGTGCGCAGGTCACCGCACCTCTCTCTGCTGCATTGTCCTCGTGTGCAAAATGAGGCTTATTCCAGCACAGGGGCACTGTCAGGATACAGATGCTGCTTTTTGGCGAGGCAGGAAGACTCTGAAAGCCTTTGGGCCAGAGCTGAGCATCCCAAGCTTGAGTGGGAGGAAGGCTTTGAAAATCCAAATCCCACTGGCCAGGCATGGGGCACATCCCGACTCCTTGGGCAGTGGGCAGGTTGTCTCTTCTCCTACAGAAATGGGTAAAGCCCACTCCTAGCACTTACCAAGAGCATCCTGCTTGCAGGGTGTGCTTTGGGGAGAGCGAGCTGGGAGCAGATTTGCCCTGCAAAGCCAGTAACTTCTTCCCTTTGCTTTGCTTGCCTCCAGGGGATGAGAACCAGCCTGGGTGGCTGTGCCCTGACGAAGACAAGAAAACCAAAGCTCCCTTCTGGTGTCCTATCCTCGCGTGCCGCATGCCCGCCTTCTCCTCCAAAGCCCTCGACCTGCAGGTAAGAGCCCCTGGCTGTGGAGATGTGACAGGCAGCAGATGAGATGCCGTTGCAACTTGGGCTGTCCTGGATGAATGCGTTTTATTTTTGTTCTTCGTCTTCCTGGTGCTTCTCTTTGCTGGGGAGCCTACTGTAGAGGAGAAGTTTCCTTAGCATGGACAGGCAGATGGAGGGTTTCCACATAGCTTTTGGAGACCCTAAGGCTGAAAACCATGTAAGACTGAAGACTTTTCATCCTAGGGCATTAAGGGGAAAAGGTGGTGGCAGGCTTATTGGGCCTGGTGGATTTATCTGATTGCCCTGCCTGCAGCAGGTCACTGGAGACAGAGGGGCGGCCAGGTCTCACGGTCTCGTGATCAGCAGAAAGGAAGGTGGGTTTCAGAGGAGTGAGGGGCATCTCTGAAGCCTGTGAGGCACCAACTGCCTGAGAAACTTGTCACACGAACTTGGGTAGTTCGGCCCGCTCGTTTGGGCTGCTTGCTCAAATAGCACATAACCTCTGCATGCTAGAATGACCCTGGGCACCTCGCTGCGTCCCTCTGATCACTTCCCCCAAATGGAAATAACCTCATTGCATATCCCTCTGCTCCACCTCTTGCTTGGTTGGGCTGTGATCCCTTTGCTGCGAGGGCTGTACAGCACCGAGCACAGTGGGGCCCTGAGCTTGGCTGGGGTGCTAGGCATGGCCGCAGGGGTGAAGATAACAGGCAGCAAGGCTTTCCCGAGAGCCGCGGTGTCACCCGGCGGGTAGTTGTCAAGCTGATGTTGCATGTGACCCATGCTCCTGGAGTTGAACTGCTCCAGAATAGCCCCCGTGATGGATCCCAGGCAGGGTCCCGGTCCTCCTCTGCTGCCTCTTGTGCTCCTCCTGGATGCTGCAGGCCTTGCAGGTCCCCATTTGCAAAGAAGGACATAGCAGAGGCTCTTGCCTGGGGTGTGCCGAGGCATCCAGGGCAATGCCGGCCCTCGGTGCCTTGGCATGAGCAGCTTGGAGCCTCAGTGCGAGGCACCCTGTCTGCGGTGCGGGGCTAAGCGTGCGCTTGTGTCCCAGGGCTTCAAAGCAGCTTGAGCTGATGAACCAGTTAACTCCCTGAAGTGGGTGCATCTCACCCCTGCACAGAGCTCAACCCAGGAGGAGTCCTGAATATGTCCCGACCCCTCGGCCAGCGCAGCGCCAGGTCGTGGCTCCTAGGGGAGACGTCCCCACGCACCCCCGGCTCGCTGCCTTCCTACCAGACCTCCCCGTTGCCTTTCGTTACGGCTGTAATGCAGTCAGCTCACCATCAGCGGGATGAATTGGGGCTTTTCAATGCCAGGGTTTCATCCAATTACTGACGGTAGCAGATGTGATGCAACCGGGCTGCCGGCTGCGCCGCGCTCGGCTCCCTGCCCCCTCCTGCCGGCGAAGAAGGAGCAGGTTCCTTCTGTTGCCCTCGTTGCCGTTTTGTCTAATTAGACCAAATGGCAGTGAGTGGCTCTCTGGGGAGACCAGGGCTGGGTTTCTTCTTTTCCTTTTTCGCTGGCGCTTTTGCTTTCTCCTCAGCTCCACCATAGATGCTGCTCTTTGATGCCGCGCGGTTGTTTTTCTACAATGCTAATAAGGGCACCAGCTGGAAGAGTCAAACGCCTTTGTTCGCATATTATTGTTAATCTACAAAGTTCCTTTGATGGGGGAAAGTTCTCCCCTCCGCCGCCCGCCTGTCCCCGCAGTGTCAGCGGGGCGTTTGCGGCGTCCTTCGCCTTCAAATGCCTGCCCAGGGCCCCGGGGGCAAGAGTCTCCAGGCTCTTCCTTTCAAAGCCGTAAACTTTCCCGATCCTCGCCAGACTCGGGCCAGGCCCTCCAGGCCCCTCTCTTCCAGCCTGTCCTTGCACGTGGCCTCCGTGAGAGCAGGTTTTTCCACCCGGGAGTGTAGGGAGCTTTGCTCTTACCAGCCCGTAGTTGGCGGTACCGTTCCCAGTGCCAGGGCATCCATACATCCCCAGGGAAAATGTCTGTATGTGAAAGCTTTGAATTCTCCATCTTTTACCACCTGTTCTGCCCTTTGCCCCACTATACGCTCCCTTGGTATCTCTACACCAGTGGCTCTCAGTCTTTTGGGACTCGGGGCACCGCTCAATAGACTCGAGGCACCTTTGGGAACTGAGCTGCACCCCATTTCAATGACCATTGTAGTGCTTGCCTCCTGGCAAAGGGGCTGGGCCACGGGGGTGCGGGACGGGCAAGGCAGGGACACCCTGGCTGAGGATCTCCGCCCTGCACGGCCTCCTACCCCTGTCCCGGGCGCTGGATTCACCGCTCGATACGGCGGCTCCCCGCTCCAAATGGGAGAGACTTAGCGCGTGAATCCCAAACAGATGGGCTGAGCCCCAGAGCCGTCGAATGAATAAATAATGCCAGTAAATTAAAACAGAAACAAGGCTGTAAAGAGCCCCCGCGAGTGACTGCACAGGGTGGTTGTTAACTCGCACGCCGCAGCGGAGCGGGTCTGACTGCCGCCGGGGCGGGCTGTGGTGACGGGAGAAGAGGGACCGCTGCCCGTGGCCCTGCGCTCCTGGGGGGCAGCCTCGGAGGCGCATTGCTGGCTTGGGCGTCTGAGCAGGCCTAGGGGGACGTGCCGAGTGGATGGGTTTCCGGGCTGTCCCCTGCTCTCTGTCACTTAGGCGAGATGTCCCCATCTTCCTCAGCTTGGTTTTGGGGGCGACCCCTTTTCCGACCGAAGCCATGGGAGGAGGGTGGCGGCTGGGTCGTAGTGCGGTGACTGCCCAAACGTGTTCACGGGGAGGTCGACGGCTGTCTCCAGTGCTTTTGGGAAGGGCTGTGCTGGAGGTGGGGGGCTTGAGAGAGGGGGTAGGGTTGTAGGAGGGTCACCGCTGCATTTCTGTAGGGAAAAGCCCCTTTCCTGCCGGGGGGGTAGAGATTCGCCCCTGCGGGGTGGGCAGGCAGTGCTTCCTCTGCTCCCTGCCCTTAAGGGCTGGCTGGAGACGAGGGCCCACATCCCTCCCCAGCCAACATCACCCGGTGCCCTGCCACGTGGCACGGCCAGCCCCTGTCCCCGGGGGGCTTTGCTGCTTGTGGGACCCTCTGCACCCATTCCCATCGAAGACACCTGCATCAGCCCGGGGTAGATTAGCTGGGTACGTCCTGGCTTCTCTAAATTTGCCCAAATTACAGGACGTTTTATGATCGCTATGACTATGATCAGACAGGTCGAAACAGCTCCGTCTGCCTCCCCGATCCCCGTGTCGCATCTTGAGCTGATGTTGCTGTAGTCCGAGGTACGGAGAGCGCCTGACTACGGGAGAGGGCCAGAGGGCTAGGTCCTGACTGCCCCTTCCGCCCCCCTCCAAGCCCCTCTCACTGAGGTTAAGAGGGAGAAGAGGTTCGCCCTCCCGTAGGTGTATTCAGATCCCTGAATCTGCAGTGTAAGGGAGCCAGGAAAAATCCACGTTTGTCTTGGTTAAATCAAGCAAATTAGCTCCAGCAGCTGCCACTATCAACAGCCACTGCCTCATCACCTATTTCAGGAGCCGGACTCGGTTTTGCAGACGGGAAGGCAGCCCAGTGGTTAGAGCTGGGAGCCAGGGCGGGGTGCAACTCCTACTGTCGGGTTTTGTAAGAAACAAAGAGCGGTCCAGCACCTCGAGCAGGCTGCCTAGAGAAGATGGGGAATCTCCGTACTTAAAAACTTTCCAAAGCAGGTGGGAGAGACGCTTGTCCGGGCTGGTTTAGTGAGGGAGGATCCTGCCTTGATCCAGTGGCTGGACTAGATGACCTCTCGAGGTCCCGTCCAGCCTGACTTTCCTATGAAGCAATTGCTTTCGAGTGTAATCCATCTGCAAGGTGTCTCTCTGGGGCTCTGAAAAGCTCCTTCCCTCAGCTGCAGCTTTACTAAAGGAGGAGGTTCACCTGCCCCCCATGTCAGGGCTGCTGGGCCAGGACTGCCACCTGCTTGCGGTAAGCACATCGCTTTGGGGAAGATTTTCCCAATAGCATAAGCTGGTGAGTGCAGTTGGTTCCTGTGTAGACCCTAAACCCTTCACTGGCCTGCCTCTTTTCCTCCATCTGTTGCTAAAGATACCAGCCTACCTCGCAGGGCAGCTGGTGGGCATAGCTCGTCTCAACAGAAGATGGCACCAAATTGCAAAATACAACTGAGGTCCAAGCCTGGCTTTGTGATGTGCGCCACGGTGCAGCTCTTTCCCCTACTTCACTCTCCCCAAAAAGCCTTGGATTGCACTGAGAGCATTAAGCACCCATACACGGAGCTGTCTTTGGGCTCTCCCCAAATCCCTGCGATGGGAGCAGGCAGGTAACCGTTTCAGTGGCAATTGAGACTTTGCGGGCCAGAGAGGGGACTGCTGGGAGGTCTGGGGGAAATGGGAGCAGCTGGTGGATTGCAGCATGTAGAAGACAGGCTCCTTTTGCTGTCTGTGGGCTTAGATAGCGCCCACAGCAACCCCACTCGAATGGTTCGGCCAGCAAGGAGGCAGGTGGAGAGTCTCCTCCGCCGTCAGGGATCTTTGTGTGTTCACAATGCTCTTCCCAGCCCAGCTCTGAGAGCACCCCTCTGTCTCTCTCCTAGCTTGGAGCCGTGGTGCACAATCCCGTCCAGTCCTCGCTGCTGGGCTTCTCTGCTGTCAGCACCTCCCTCCCGCAGGGCTACCTCTGGGTGAGTATGGGCTGAGCTGGTCCACCTGCCTCCAGCATAACTCCCAGGATACTGTGGCTTTTTGGTGCCTTGCACGGAAATAAGACGCTGAAGCTGGACTGTGTTTCAGCATCTCTAAGAGCAGCTAATGAACCCCTGGGCGCTGCCCAGCTCTTCTGGGGCATGGGGAAAAAGGCACTTCCACTGCCTGGAGAGAGGTGCAGCTTGCAGATTTCAAGCATCCCGTCTGGCCCCCAGGTAGCATAAAGCAGGCAGCCTGGCTGCATCACCCCCAGGCATTTCTGCATCACCCCCAGGGCTTGGCCGCGTCACCCCAGCATTACTTCCAGCCTGCATGACCCCAGGCATTTCTGGGGCAGTGGAGGACATTTCTGAGGAAGGGAGGACTGTCCATGCGATGGCCCAAGTAGCTCGCATGTCTCCATCTCCACCCAGGAGGTGGCTCTGCCCGGCGTGGAGGTCACGTCTGCCTCTACCCTGTGACAACGTCGGTGGGGAAACCCAGGCACCTTGTCTGCACTGGAGATGGAGGCATGGGGTACATGGGGCATGGTCCAGCTGGTGAGGGTTGACATGTAAAAGTGTCCCATGTCTCTGCAGGTTGGGGGAGGCCAAGAAGGAGCAGGAGGCCAGGTGGAGATCTTCTCCCTCAACCGATCGGTGCCACGCACGGTGAAGTCCTTCCCCGTGGCCTCCCAGGTGCTCTGCATAGAGTACATCCCGGAAAAGAGCGAGGAGGAGCAGGAGAAAACTGAGGACTCACAAGCGACTGCTGAGCAGGCCTCCACTCTGCACCCCACCATCTGCCTGGGGCTTCAGGATGGCAGGTGAGCTGCGGGGTGGCGGCACTGCCCGTCTTGGCTTTGTCCTCTGCTGGAGAGGCAGGTGTCTCCCTGGAGCTGGTGCTGGTTGGCCCCCAAAATCCAGCTGCTTCCCCTCTAGGCTGAAGGGTCTCAGACCCCAAGAGTCTCCTTTAGGAGCTGGGTTTTGTGAGCCTTGGCCAGCAGGACACAGGCGACTTACCGGGAGGGGGTGTGGAGGGGTGGTGCTGGGAGGACCATGTTACCATGCCAGAGCTGCCTCTTCTCCAGGTCAGCCAGGTGAGTCCCTTCCCCGCCGCCTCCCCAGCCTCTACCCCAGAGGGATGCCTGCTCTAGGCTAAATCCAAGCCATATTGCATGGAGGAGCTGCGCAGTGGCTTCTGCTCTCCCACATTATGCACCTCGCAGAGCTGGTGGATGGGACAAATATGAGGAGTCCGGCCTGGTGGTCTGTGGGGAGCCTGCTTTCTGCAGCCGGATCCCTGATTCCACCTCCGAGCTGCTGCACGGTGGATGCAACGGGGCTGAGCTCTCAGCGGCCAGAAAGCCTGGCCTCCATGTGTATGCATGCCTCCAGCTGCGTGTCACCGCTGTGCTTACCTCTGCTCTCCTCTCCTCCTTGACCTCAGCATCGTGGTGTATGGAAGCGTGGATACGGGGACTCAGTGCTTGCTGACCTGCAAAAGCCCGGGGCGGCAGCCCGTCCTCTGCCTGAAGCACAGCCCCGACTACCTGTTTGCTGGCCTGCAGAATGGGATTGTAGCTGCCTTTGCCAGGAACAGCGGTGAGAGCGGGAGCGGTGCGTGGGGGGGGGACTGTTACTGCATTTGGGACTCACCGGGTCTGTCTGTGGTCTCTTCTCCGCGGATCTAGGATGAGGTGGGGACTTGCAGGTTGATGTCTCACCTCCCTTGTCCCAGCAGTGTGGGGCACAGGGCCAGTACGTCCCTCTAACTCTTGCTGTACCTGTGGTGTGGCCTTTTGTAGCTCTTTGCCACATTGCCCACAATGTGATTAGTCTGTGTGTGACTTTAGGCATCTTCCTTGGGCACCTTCCTTAGTCTCCCTGCGCTTCATCTGCAGAACGGGGGAAAGAGCATTGCCCTGACATACAGGGGTGCTTTGCCAGAAGAGATATTTGGGTTGTGAGGACCTCAGATGCTGCTGCTGCGGGGATAGTAATTATCCCAGGTGCCGTAGCAGTTAGCATAATATCCCAAAGGTGCAGGCGGGATTTGCAGGCTGTTGTTTTTCAGATTGCAATTGCCATTGGGTTGACCACAGTGATTGTGTGGCATCCATGCGCAGTCCCACAGGGGAATATGGGCATCCTAGGGAGGCCTCCAGGGTGGCCATCACAAACAGACCAACCCACCACTGATTCGACTCCGGGGCAGGTAAGTCCAAACGTGCCCCACACCTGCCTTGGGGAAGGTTCATCCAACTTTATTACCATGTGGGTTCTTTCATTTTTAAATAACTTTTATTTCTAGCTGTTACCAAAAAAAAAAAAAAAAAGACACTAATTAGCCCTTGAGAATTGGCTTGACTTTAGACTTCATAGCAGCTGCAAAAATGAAATCCTATTTGAGAAGGAAAGATAATTTCCTATTGATGGTCTGGCAGAGAAGACACCAGTTGTCTACTAAGGAACCCAACTGGATGGCTCTTACGCTTTCCCTCTGTACGTTGTAGAGCAACGGCCCTTCGTTAGGAGCCATTCAAGCCCGTGAGATGATGTTGGCCTGGTGCACTCTTCAAGGGCTGTCAAAACATGCAAAAGGTGCCACGGCCCTCGGGCAGCTGTCTGAATCCCATTTGCTTTTGTCCCAGAAATGGGAGAAACAGCTGCAATGACCAAGACGTGCCAGATCCTGGGCCAGGCGCAGGTAAATGCACTGAGCCTGGTACCAGGGCAATTTCTGGGTGAAACTTGCTGCTTGGCAGGTCTAGGCAATAGGCAAGCCTTCAAAACAGGGGCTCAGTGACTGCCAGGGATCGAACCTGGGAGCCTCCTATGTCAAGGGCTTGAACGCTGCACAGTGAGCTAAGAGACTAGGGCCGTCCAATGGGCATTTGTCCTGGGCTCTTATCCTGTGTGGCTCAGGCCTTAGAGGAGGATGCTGAGCGAGTCCTGCTGCCCGGGTGAGAATTTCCCTCTCGGTGTGATTCGGGAAGGGGGATCGGGTCTTGCGTGTGCTGGGCCGTGGGTAGCAAATAGTCTGAGCCATCTCTTGGAGGTGTCCGCACGGCTCTGCCAGCCAGCCATGCACAAAGGAGCCGGATTCGCTGCCTCTTCACCGCCGACCCGGGGTTACCACCGGGTCTTCGTGTGCCGCTTCGACTCAGCCTAGCAGTGCATCGAGGGTTTTAATGAGCTCCTGACACGGCATTTGTGGGTTTTAATTAGAGGGGCAGAGGCGGCGAAGCCGTCTCCCGGGCCGGCGGGTGCCCACGGGTGAGTGTGAACACACGCGTGCGTCCGCAGGGTGCTCTCCCTAGCAGATGAAAGGGTAGGCGCCGCGCGCAGCACGCCGGCGGCTCCGTCTCTACTTATCGCTCCTCTCCTTTGCCTCGTGACATCTCAATTTACTCCCTGTCTCTCCCCTGCTGTTGGACTTTGCTTTTCTCCAGGAGCCGGCTCCTCGGGAGGCGCATGGATTTCAACCCTGCCATTACATGCCAGGTCCCTTCCCTCCTGTTGACAACATGTTGCCCGTAATTGCTGAAGGGAGGGCAAACAGATAGGGGGACGAGGATGGGTTTCTCCTCTCAGCTGCCTATTTTTGGCTCCTGTTCCCAGTTGCTTTGGCCTGCCAAGCTAGATGCTCCTTCACCCACAGGCAAGCGTTGCATGTAACCTGTGTGGTTCATCCTGGGTCCCACACGCGGGCTGGTCCCATCTAGCTTGCAGTTAAAGCATCGCTCCGGCGCCCCTTCGGCTGCGCCTGTTGCTGGTTTGGCGAGGGAGCTTTGTGGGCGGGCTACAATTTCTGCATTGCAAAGTCCAACGAATTAGGAAAGCCTGTCCCTTTCTTGGGACGTGCCTGGACATCCCCATGCTGGTGGGCTGAGGGCTCACCTCTTTGACTTCATAAATGAAGCAGATTCCCCCCCACCTTTCCAAAGGCCTTTCGGGGGTAACATACGCAAGCTCCTGCCTGTGTCTTGGTTAGATTCATTTTTTTTTTTGCTGGCTCCACGTGCACGTGAATGTTTTGGTGAAGCCAGGCGAGGTCTTGGGAGTACGGTGCTTCATCCCGCAAAGCAGCGACACGGGGCCAGCGCTGCCCGGGGGCTGCAGCTGCATCTCCCAGGGATCTGCGTGGAAGAAGTGCAAGACCGCTGACCTCTCACCCTTTTTGGTATAAGCCACCCAGACAGCAGCATGCTGCTGCTCACTCTTCAGAGATCCCCTCTAACCTACGTTGGCCCGTCGTTCGGAGCCCTCTCGGCTATGCTAGAAGCCCGAAGTGATGCCGCTTGATGCTTGGGCACGAGACGTCGTTGTTTCGGCTTCTGCGTTTCAGCTGGCGACGTGGGAGAGTCGGCGATGGTGCCCTGGCCCCGCGGAGCCAGCTGTTGCCACGGACCTGCAAAGCTTCATGTCGCACGGGCCTCCTTCCAGAGGCAGAGGTTGCTCCAGTGCCGCCGAAGGGGCTCGTATGGATGCCAGCGCTGCATCCCAAGGCCCTCGGTCTGTCTGTGGCCCAGCCTGGGGTGCCGCCGAGCAGCGCGTTCTGCTCGTTGGCATGAAGAGGCCACGAGTCCTGGAAACACTGGTGCTGTGCAAGTGATACAGGGAGGTGCATCCAAGGGGCCCGTTTTGGTTTGCCCCATGGAGAAGGGTGTTTCTTCCTGACATAAGGGAAGGATCCCCTGTGTGCAGGGAAGCCTGAGGGGGCTCTCTGCCATGCCCAGCGTGGATGGATGAGTCAAATGATGGGTGATCCCACTGCCTGGGCATCCGGACCTCTTCTCCATGAGGGTGCCACCTTCTTCCCCGCCGATTGCCTCCTGCGTTTCCCCGCAGCACTCAGCCCACCTTCCCCAGCAAGCGATGAGAGGTCGCAAGAGGAGAGCAAGGGCCTCCTGGTTAACAGGCTCATCACTTATTCATGCCACGCTGTTCGCGTCGGATCCACTCGGTCACTACTGCGTCCCCGCCGGGTGAGCCGGGCGTCAGCAGGGCATATCCAGGCAGGCTCTGTCCGCTGCATGGGATGTCTACGGCAAGCGCCCGCTCCTGGCTCCATCCCACAAACAATCCTTCATCCGCCCTGACCCCTGTAGAGACCGAGGGGATGTTGGTGTAGGAATGGAGCAGGGTTGCAGGGGAGCAACAAACCTGGAAAGGATTGCTGTCTCTTAGAGGGCTGCTTGTTTTGGGGATCAGAGTTTGCTACTGCTGCCAGCTCATGGAGTTGCTGCTTTAGAGACTGTGGCATTTGGTGCTGGATGCATCGCTGTGGTATTGGGGGGGTGGGGGCGGGCATTAGGTAGCCTAGGGACTGGCTGAGCCACCGGGCAAGTTTCTCCATAGGCAACTGCAGCTTGGCAGTGCGAGAGGACCTGTGACCTTGGCATTGCCACAGCCTTGCACGAGGTCATGGCAGCTGTGCTGTGGCTTGTGCCCATGTCCTGGCTGCATCTGGGACTCTCCTTGGAGCCACTCACTATCTATGTCACAAATATCAAAGACCCCCAAGAAGTTGGTGTGGACCCTCCAGGCGCTGGCAGCAGTGGCTCTGGGGTCCCAGAGGCACGAGGTCCAGCTTTGCCAAGGCCGTCCCCGGTCGGTACCTGGCATTCAGCTTGCAGAGTCCAGGCTGGTTGGAGAAGGTGATGAACCTCAGCTGCGCCAGCCTCATGGGGCACTAGGCTCCGGTGGACCTTTTGGCTTTTTTTGGTCCAGTCAGCTGTCAGTTCGTACTCGAACATGACTGCTTGGCACAGGGACCAGCCAGGCTACACCTTGCTCCAGGCATGTGGAGCTGATCTCCGTGCATCCTTGTGTCTGGGTGCTAGACATTGCCATTGCTGGGACAGCCCCCTCATCTGCTCTGCACAGGGTGTCTCGAGGTGGGCCGTGCATCAGCCAGTCCCTCCCACTGCTTGGTCTCCTCCAGGTTCAGCAATTGTAGGGGCCCTGCAGGCAACGAGGGGAGGACTCCTTTCCATCCTCTGTCTGGCTTTTCCATGCCATCGGTGTTGCTTTGAGAGGAGGGAAGAGGGGAAGTGGGGTTGCTGCATTGCTCAGGGCACAGAAATCCTGCCATCTTCCCAAGCCCTCTTCCCCAGGTGACTCCCATCCCGGTCCAGGAAGGACCTGTTTTGCCTGGGTGAGGAACTACCTCCCTTCCATCACTAGAGGGTGGGAAAGAGCCTTGAATCACAGGCTCTTGGCTTGCACCGGCCTTGGTGAGCACGGTGAGCCCCTGCCCCTAAGAGCGAGAGCAGCTCTGGCACCCGCAGTGGCTGCCAGCGCGTCGGAGCTGCTCACCGTTCCCAGCCGTGGGCAGCAACCTCCTCCATCGCTGGTTCGGGTGGCATTCAGTGCAAAAGCAGGGGATGCACACAGAAGCCCGGAGGGAGAATGCACCACCATCCTCGGCTGGTATGAAGCTTTGTGAAGGGAAGTCGCTGCCCTGAGTCGGGCCCTACTGGAGAAGCCGCTTTGTGGGGTTGAGCAGCATCCCGGTTAGGCGCTCAGGCCCACCCTCTTGCTGGGTAAGCAGCAGTCCAGCCTTTCCAGGTTTCAGTGCCCTCCTACGCGTCCTGCTGGCTGTACTTGGGCATGGGGCATCAGTAGGGGCTCACAGGCTCCTTCCCTGCTTCTGCTGGAAAGAGGGCATCGGCTCCGCAGTGGGTCTAGCAGTGGGCTCGGGCTGCCCAGGATGGCTGAAGTCTTGCCCCGTGGCACCAGGCGCTCCGGTGGGGATCGAGGACCTACGGAGGAGTGCGGCAGGGTGGACGGGCATCACCTTTCCAGCTGTGCTGAAGGGACGCCGCCTTTGTGAATCTAAAGCGTGTGAATCTAGGCGTGCCGGGGTGATTTGGAAAGCGCTATGCAAGAGAAGTCGGTCAGAGGGTTAGGGGGGCACAAGATTCGTGCCTGTGTTGAAAGGGCCTGCCCCCTGACCTCTGGGGGGCTGCCGCCTTTGCACTCCCAGCAGGCGTGCCCCGCGATCCCCTCGCGACGGGCTGCGTAAGAAACTCGGGGCACTGCATTGCCACTCCACGAAGCCGCCCTGGCATCGCCCGGCGTGACAGCCATCGTGCCGGCTCGCCTTACCTTCGCTTCTGGGGAGGAGGAGTTGCGAGGCCCGCTGGCAATCGCAGCTCCCGTAGGAAGTGAAGTTTCTTTCTGTTCCTGCCGCCTCCTAGACCAGAAGGGCAGGAATTAGCAAGCGTCTGTTTTTGTCCTCGCCAGCTGATCCGTGCCAGAAGGGCTGGTTGTAGGCTCCTCCTAAGAGTGCCCTACGTGGGGGCTGGCCAACTCTCCATCTGGTGGAGACCAGGGCAGCTTCACTGGCGCAGTCAGAGCGATGACCAGACACGTCAGCTCTGTCTTTCGAACCCATGGAAATTGCTGAAGCGACCTCCTGAATTGCTTGCGATATCCCTTGGCCCGTTCCTCTGCATACAGGAGAGAGCGAGGGCTTCTGGCAGAGCGTGTCGGCACGTGCCCCTTGATGAGGGCTGGTAAGGAAGGCAGGAGGACACCCATTTCCATAAGTGCTCTTGAAAACGCGCACAGGCAAAGGGGGTTAAAGGTAACGAGGCCGCTGTACGTTTTAATTAGAAGGAAAGTTTCCCAAACCAGCTCATTTTTTCTTGCAGAAGAGTTCAGAGGGCTTCCAATACCATTGGAGGTGTGGGGAGCAGGCCTTACAGTGAGGGACTTCAATAGATTAGGATCATTAGCTTACCAAAGGCAAGGTGAAGAGGTGACTTGATTGCAATTTATAGGTGCTGAGGAAAAGATCTCTGATGTTAGAGGGCCCTTTAATGTAGCAGATGCAGGCATAAGACCCAGCATCTGGAAGCCAAAGTTAAAAAAAATTCATACTGGGAACAAAAGGCACATTTTTAAGTGAAGGTAATTAGCTATTGCAACAGTTAGATGGTGGTGGTGCATTCATCACTGGCAAGCTTGAAATCCCAATGGCCTGTCTTCCTGAGAGAAGCACTCCAGTTCAGCCAGCAATTAATCGGCTCCGTGGTGTCACTTCGGTAGCAGGAAAGCATTTCCTTCACTGCCGAAATGACTGGGGGGAAATTCTCTGCTCTGAGCTTTGCAGAGACTATTTGGCAGCTCAGAGGCATTTCTTTTGGGCTATAAAATATGTGAATAGTTGCAGCAAGTGCCTATTAGCTTCACACTCAGGAAGACCTGCACCAGCAACCTGATTCGAGGAGCTATGCTCATCCATTCGGGGAGTCGGAGTCGAACCCTGCCGTAGGATCTGTGTCTGCTCAGCACGGTGTGAATTTTGAAAGCATCTAATGCAAGAAATGCATCTAATGCTTGCGGTGGAGCTACGGTGGGAGCGCTATTTGCAGCAATCGCCGCGAGAACTTGTAAGGACAGGTTGGAGAGCAGCAAATTCTGTGCAGGGCGAGAAATGGGAGGCATCGGCAGAAGAAATGGGACCCAGCGCAAGTTGCAGAGGCGCTTGGTTTGAGAACGTCCTGCCTGTACCTCAGCCGTGGCCAGGTTTTGAGGATTGGGGGTAGATCCACTGCAATGGTGGAATTAGGGTTTGGTGCTGGGATGGTGCTACCTTCTTGAGGACCACTTGCACTTTTTCCCTTTTGCCATTGCATTTATGCATGCCATATCCTTAGCCCTTGGAAATCCCAGGGCCTTCTGGTCAACCTCCTCCTTGCCTTGGCCAAGCTGTTTGGTTTATCTGACCAGGAAGGAGATGCTGGCCAGGGAAAACCCCAGTGCCTGTAGGGTCGTTGTCTTTTTCCTTTGTCGGTGCAGGATTTCACTGGACAACATCCTCTGGATGTCTCGGGAGCAGCAGGCCCTGCTCCGTGTCCTTCCTTGGCACCCTGGCTATTACCCTTTGCTCCTTTCCCTGCTTCATCGTGGGTTGTCCCAAGACATGACTTGCTAGCTGTTGAAGAGGGCTTATAGTTCCTAGAGGACCCCAGCCCCCTGTCTGCACAACAGGTAGGCTTGTATTGAAGCAACCCTGAAATGGGAGCCCTTCCTCCTGGAGCAGACTGGTATTTCTTCCATGCTACAGCTGGGCCTGACCTGCCTTTCCAAGAGGTCAGGGCTTTGGGGGTTTACCTCTCTCTCGGCTCTCCAGGATGGGGGTGACCCTCTCGGAGGCTGGTCAGCTCGTGGCACGAAGTGTTCAGGGGTCGGCCTCCCAGCCTGGCACCGGGCTGAGGTCTGGGACGCCACGCGCAGCCCAGCGCGCCGCTTGGCCTTGGAACAGACGCGTACGTATTTTCTCCTCCTTCGGCCTCCAGTTGCATCCTCCGCCCGGAGTCGCTTTCATGCGAGCTTCCTGGAAGTACCCGCTTCCCAGTGCCGCCCGCCTCGTTGCTAGCTCGTTTGTGCAGCAGCCGATAATGCAGGTCGGGGAAGCAAAAAAGGGATCTTTTCATGGTCCGCATCACGCGGGCACGGAGAAGGTCGACTTGCAGCAGAGGCCACAGATCAGAAAATCCTCGGGGCGGGAGAGGTCGTTCCCGCCGCGCGTTTGGTGGGGAGAATTGGCGCAGTGTGACGCCCTGATGAAAGAGCCGAGGCGGTTTCGTTTCTCTTAACGAAAGCCCGGGCCTGTGTGATGGTGAAGGGCTCGGGAGGGCCCCGCGCAGCTCGTGAAAGCTTTGTGCCAAGTTCTGTCGGCTTAATCGCGTTTCAAAGCGCCCGAATTGGGAGCTGTGGCAATGCCATTGCCGCTGGAAGGACATGTGTGTGCGGGAGTGCACACCATTGCTACGGTAGCTGTTAACTGGGAGGGGGTGTGTGTGCGCGTGCGCGTGTGTGTGTACACCACTGCCATGGTGTTTTTAACTGGGTAGGTGTGTGTGTGTCTGCGCACAACTGCACATGCCTACCAAGTTGTCTTTCACTGGGAGGGGGTGGGGGTGCGTGTGTACTACTGCCATGGTATCTTTAACTGGGTAGGCATATGTGTGTGTGCACAGCCCTGCCATGTTGCCTTTAACTGGGAGGGGGTGGGTAGGTCTGTGTGTATGTGAGTGCATGTGTGCACACTGCTACTATGTTGTCTTTAATTTGGGGGTGGGGGTGTACCATTGCTATGGTTAACTGGGTAGCTGTGTGTGTCTGTGCACACCCCTGCCAAGGTGTCTTTAACTGGAAAAGGATGGGTGGGTCTATGGGGGGGGGGTGCACATGCACACTACTGCCATCATGTCTTTAACTGGGAGGGGATGGGTGTTGGGGGTTGCATGTATGCGTGCACATTTGCACACCACTGCTGTGGTGCCTTCAATTGGGAGGGGGTGGATGTGGGTGTGTGTGTGTGAATGCAGTACTGCCATGGTGTCTGTAACTGGGAGGGCATGCATTTGCGTGTGCATGTTAATGTGTGCCATCCGTGCTGATTTAAAGACCCATTCCCTTTCCCAGCCCCCTAGCCCTAGCTTCTGTGACCTCCTCCCTTGCCTCCAGCCCTGTCCGTTGCCTCCACACCCCCACGTCCCTCTCTCTCTTTGGCTCGGTTTGCATAATGAGCAGTGCCCGTCGGTGTGCCGGGCTGGGAGGAGACCAGGTTTATGGAGCCTCATGAAATTAACAGCCCGGCACATGCCAACCCGCTCCTATGTGCTCTGCCGAGGAGGCTGAGAGGCTGCTGGAGCCTGTTGCCTGGTGCAGCATCCCCCCTTGAGCCATCCCTGTGCCCGTGGGATGCCAGGGGAGAGGAGAGCAAATGGGTTCGTTGTGTGTCTGAGGCTGCCCCGGCTGCAAGGGTGCTCCGGCGCGGGCGCTGCAGGATTGAAAGCAGAAGGTGCCGCCTTGCTGGCCTCCGTTCAAGGGCGATCCCAGACTGCCTGCACCTGGCCACCTATTTAGAAATAGCCCATGCATCGTATTGGGGCCACAGCATGCGCCTCGCTGCAGGGAAGGGAGATGCGTGTCTTTGTCTGGCTGCAGCAGTGAGGGTGTTTTGAAGCGTCGGTTCGCGGGGGAAGGAGAAGCCAGGTCTCCCGAGCCAGCTGCCAGCAGGCTAATCCCAGCCTGTCCACCCTGACATCAGCCCGGCTTCGCAGCCTCTGGCGGGAGCTCCCCTGAGGGGTGATGGGATGTCCGAGCGTCCCAAACCACGGCCTGTGCCAGTGCTCCCTGGATTTCTGCTCGCCCACAGCTGTTCAGCCTAATTGAAACGAGCCCTTACTATGCCGAGTCCCTTCCTGCTGCGACGTTGCCATGTAAGCAGCAGCTGCGGATGCTCTGGGGTGGCGAGGGAGGGGAGCGATGGGTCCAGGGGATCGTGACTCCGTCAGCCAGGGCTCTGGCCAGCTCCGGTGCCCTGCACTTCTTTCGCACAGGGAGTTTCGGGGTACCAAATCCCAGGAGCAAAGGTCTGGGTGGCCGGTTCAGAGCGGGTTATGTCCAGGTGCTTTTTCCCCCCTCCTCTGGTCTATTTGGATCCACATCTGACTCTTCTCCTCTCTCTCTCTTCCCGCAGGGGGGCTGTGGGATCTGGAGGCGAAGCCCACCTGTCTGCAGGTGGGGACCGGGCCGGTGAGGGTCCTCCTGACCCTGGATGACACCCTGTGGGCCAGCTGTGCCAACCAAGTCACCGTGCTGGATGCTGCCAGCCTGAAGGCGCAGGTACTGCCGCTCGCTGCCTGTTCGGTGCCCCGAGCAATGCCCAGTGCTGCTCCAGAATAGGGATAGCCAGGAGCCCCTGGGGAGCAGCTGGGTGTGGGGAAGACCTCGCAGAGGAGGTTGCCACTACACTGGGATGGCAAGCCTTGCTTCCTTCCCCTTCTCCTGGGGAGCTCGCGCAACTCCCGGCATCCCTCGGGCAGCGGCTGTGTGCAGCGCTGCATCCGGGGCGCGACGGGGTGTCAGGATGAGAGCCAGAGGCATCCAGGTCCGGCTTCCTAAGGAGCCTCTGCAAGGGGGGCGAACAGCCATCCCCGCCGGGGCTGGCAGGGATGGCTATAGAGATACTGGTCCCCTAGCGGGGGCTGCGAGCCCAGAGGGACGTTGGGAGGCGGGGGACTAGGCGAGTGTCAGGAAACGACTCGCAGGTGAGTGAAGACCTTTATCTGAGGAGCAGCTTGATCCTCTGCGTCCCCCGGCCGGCCCTGTCTCAGACACTGCTGCAGAGCTGCAGGGCTGAGTCTGGGGGCTAGCGCACGGCACAGGGGCCGGACCCTGCAATCTCGCTCGCTCCGGCTCCGGCGCGACCGCCGGGGGAAAGGTGAGCATCCGGGACAGGCGCAGCCCCACCGTGCATGGTGCCATTGCCGCAGTGATGTCGGCCGGACATCCCTGCGGCTGCCTCAGCGGGTCCGCTCCCCCCTCGGCACCTAATGGCAGGAGTGGCGCCTGCGAGGCCTTTAACGCCGCGGGGCTTTTCTCGGTTGAGCGCGCTCCCGGCTCCTGCCGGCCTCCACCCCGGATCTCATTCTGCTGCTCGCGTGCAGCCGCGCGCCTGCCGCCCGGCCTCCCCGCGCGCCTGGTGGGCTGCTCTTCGACGGGGAACGGCTCTCGGCTGCAGGCGCAGGTGGGGAGGGGGCCGCGCTCGCTCTGAGGCTGTTCGTTAACTCGGCTTCCCCGCTCGGTCCCAGCGAGCTGCGTTTGCTGGGGGAACAGGGCAAGCAGGCCGGCCCCTTCTGCGTGCCGGGCTTGGTGTCGGATCCCCAGGGTCAAGGTGGGCTTGAGGTTTGTCCTGGCAGAGCCCGAGCCACGCTGGCACCCTGGCTACATGGGTGCTTGTGGGTTGTCTTCCAGCACCAGCCCTCTTTCTCCTTCTTTTTGCCCCAGGCTCGGCGGCGGGGTAGGACTCGGAGCTCACCCTCGTCTTGGGACTAGAGGGGGTTGGAGAGAAAGAGAAGCAGATACTTTTAGCAGAGGCCTTTATATGCTGTTACTGCTCCTGACTCTCGAGCAATTAATGAAAAAGATGCAGGTCCCCTAGAAGATGGTCCAGGTCCTCAGAGGGTTTGGGAAGAAGCAGGGGCACTGCCAGGAAAGCAGGGTAGCTGACGGGGTGAGGGGCACATGGCACAGCTCCGATGCACCGGAGCAGACTTGGGTGAGGGGGGCCAATGCACCGGAGCAGACTTG
>NW_017728926.1:11100041-11167560 GCF_001723895.1 Crocodylus porosus
GTGAGGGGGGCATGGCACAGCTCCGATGCACCGGAGCAGACTTGCCCCCTGGGTGAGAGGGGCATGGCACAGCTCCAGGGCTGCATGGATGAACCCAGCACCCTTTGGTCTGGGGGGCAGCCCTTTTCTCCTTCCCTTCCACCATGCTCCCATGCATGCAGTCCTGACAAGGGAACGTGGGCCGATGCTCCCTGTTTGTGCAGGGGATGCAGACACTGAGATCCTACCTGCCCCACATGTGAGGGGCATTTAGGACCACCCTGCAGGCTTTGTCTTGGTCTTGGCGCTGGTGCTCTCAGCGATGGGATTCGGCCATCTGGTGCTTGGGGCTCCTGGGTGATGGGAGCTGCAGGTGCAGCAGGATGTGCAAAATGGGGTACGCGGTTGGGGGACGACCGTGCCAGCAAGGTGGTTTTGGCGGCCTCCGCCTCCCACGCCGGGAGGGGTCAGGCGCTCTCTGCAGGGGAGCCGGCTGACCTAGATTCCCGCGCCGGAAGAGCTGGGAGGCTGCAGCTCGTTAGTCGATCGGGTGATGGCACAGTCGTCCATCCACCCGGTGATGCGCTGGAATGTGTCGATACGGCGCCTCCCTGCCTCCGTGCATCCGAGTGCAGACTCCCTGCAGTCTCCCTCCCTCCACCTGCTTCAGTGGCAAAACCTTTCCTCCTGCAAAGAGCTTTGTTTTTCCCTCTTGTCCAGGCCTCTCTGATTGCAGAGGCCGAACCTGAGGCCCTGGGGGTCCAAGCGGTGCCCTCCAAAGCGCTTGCACGGCACAAGGTGCCTGCGCAGCCGTCTCCTTCGTGCGGGATCAGGGATGTCCGCTGAGGCTGGTGTCTCAGCGGTCTCTCCTGCCCAAGTGCGGGGGGGCTGGACCCGATGATCTGTAAGGTCCCTTCACATTTATGAAACCTGGTTTCTCTTTGTGCTTTGGGTACCCGCGCAGCTCTGGGATGGCCTGGAGGAAGGGCCAGAGTCGGTTTCTTTTTTGCCCACCCTCTGCCCCCATTAAAGAGCTCATTAATCGCCCCTTTGCAAACCCATTGGTGCTGCTGGAGCCAGGTAGATGTCCCTGGGGAAGCATCTTGTCCTGCAGACCCTTGGCATAATGACAGCGGGTGCTCCAGCGTGGGCCTGGGACTGGAAAACCAGGGGGGTGCAAGGCTTGCAGTGAGAGAGGCCTCTCCCCGCACCCCGCAGCCCATTCTGTAGTAACTTGTGAACTACTTGCATTTAGCCGGGGCCTGAGAGACAACCCAGGAGCCCCAGGCCCCCCTTCTAGTTCGGAAAAGGAAAGCATTTTGAAAGCCTGGGGTGCCGTGGTGGTGCAGTGCTGCAGTTGTACTCTGTGTGCGTGCACCGGAGAAACTGAGGCAGGGAAGGGCCAAGTGACTTGTGCAATGCTGCACCATAAGGCAGGAGTGGAGCCCAGTGCAGCCCATTCCTGCTTCCCCACTGGACCTTGCCGTCTGTCGACTGCTGCCACCTCCTCTCTCGATCTCCATCTGCAGCGGGATGGAGATCTGCAGCTAGGTCCCGCGGCGTGTCACTTGGCACGTGCCCATGGGGGCCAATGGGGCGGATCCCCAGCTGGTGGAAAAGAGCCTCTTGAAGGCTCAGATGAAGCATCGTCTATGCTTGCCTGGCAAGGGAAACACCACGACCATGGAGGTGGTCTTCCTAGTGGCTCCCGGGGAAGACCGCTCTCCGGGCACGGGGCTAGTACCTGCCAAGGTAATGCGTAATAAACCTCCCACTTAGCTGCTGCAGTGGGAAGATCTTGGCTTTCAGCCCACTGCATGGAAATGGGAGACTTCTCCCTGGCTTGCTCCGAGGGCTGTACGGCTGAGGGCGAGCAAAGCTCAGGGGCAGGTTTTGGAAACGCCCGCCGAAGGTTTTGGAAACCTCTGGAGCCCCAGATGGGGATGGAGGATGGTTGCCGGTAGTAGGGCCGCTTATGGGTCTGAACTCTTGCATTTGGAATTAGTTTTGTCTAATTTGGCCTGGAATACAAAAAAAATTAAATAATAATAATAATAAAAAAAAAAAGAGCAGGGAGCTGATTTCCACCACCAGATGATTTAGCCCCTCATCGTGCCACTGTCAAAACATCCCTCCGCAACCCCCCGACTTTGAGCCCCCCGTGTCCTCCCCTCCACGGCAGGGCAAGCTGCAGCCTCCTCCCCTTGCTCCCATGACACAGATGGTTAAAAGGGATCGATGTAGCTGTTCGCCTGCATTTTACACCGTGCTGAAGAGTGCGAGGGAGTGGGGTGGCGGGGGAGACTGGCAAGCGGGGACCAGCGAGCTGGGTCGGGCGCTCGCGTCGGCAGCACGGCCTGGATTGAAACGTCGGGGCGAGGCGCGCGCGGGACGGGAGAGCCGGCCTCGTGCGTGCACAATCATATTTCCGTTCTGTGCAGCAGCCAGGTGAACTCTATGCATATTTAATACGGAGCCGGCTCCCGTCCCCTGGAACGGCGTGCCAGGCGGCCCCCCGGACGCGGCATCTTCCGCCCATGCTAATGACAGTCCGTGCGAGCACAAACATTACGCGCGCTCCATCTCGAGCCATTATCCCTCCCCGCGCCGGGCCGAGCGGTGGCGGGGCGGGAGAGCTATTTTCAGGGAAGGCAGAGAGTGACAGGGGGATACTTATGATGTGTAATTGCGTGGCATTTCTCAGCGTTCGGGCCGTGCTGTTTTGCATCAGGTGCTCCTCGCTGTCGCCGGTGAGGACTTGTTTTCCTGTAAGAGGAATGGCTTGGTTGTTTCGGAGTCTCTTCTGCCTGTTGCAATGTCCTCCCCCCGGCGCCGCGACATCTGCTTTCTTCCTCCTTTGCAGGGCCCATCGGTCCCTCGCCTCTTTGTCTTCAAGTCCCTCATCCCATTTTCTTCTAGCCACAGGCTCGCTGAACCAGTTCGGGTAGTTAGGAGAGTCTGCTTCTGTGCTGAGAGGGGACTAGGTCCCTTGCCGATGTGGCTTCCGCAAGCTTTTCTGCAGTCGTGCATGGGCGTATAGCCAGCAACCCTTTCTGAGGTTCTCCGCATTGCTCTGCCCACATTTGAGTTGAAGTAACTTTGACTTCTTACACATGTTGGTGAGCTGGGGTAAGCACCAGAGAGGATCCGGAGCCCAGTTCAGGCATGCCTGTCTCTCCATCAGGTCCCTCCTCCGTGGGACTGGCATGCTGGATACACCCAAATTCTCCTCCTGGAAGGAGGAGAGGGTCCACCCATTTGCTGGGGCATTTGGGGATGAGGAGCTGACGGAGGAGACTGGCGGGAGAGCTTCAGGGCCAGACTGGCAGCATAGAGAGAGGTGGAAGAAAAGAGATTGCACGGCAGCACCGAGGCTTTGAGGCCTCCGACAGGGCAGAGGCTAACATGCCTTCCACCATCCTCTTCTAATAGCTGATCCCCAGCACTAGCAATTACTGCCTGACGATGCTTGCCTAGCTCTTGGGCATCTGCCCTTTGACTGTGGAAGCTAGCAACGCCTATTGCTACCCATAACGAGATGGGAGCAAAGGCAAAACATCTTCCGGTGGCTTGCCATAAATAGGGATTGCTGAATCGTCCTTTTTTTTTTCTTTTTACCCTCTCTCCCACCCTTAATTTTCACATTTAGTGCCCAAACTTAGTTTGCATGTATTAGCTGTCGTAAATCTATCATAACAACAGTGCTGGGGATGAATAATGCATCGCGGGGCTGTATTAGTTTTCTGTCTCGTATCTTATTTATGACACGAGCCAGTTGGGAATTTTTTGCAAAAAGAGAGCGAGGGGAAAAAAAAGTGTCTCGGTGTGGGGTATCCTGGGTAATGCAATGCAAATTAGCACGCGGGCTGGGAGATTGACTATGGGAGGAGGTCCCCCCCCTCCAACAAGGCTGACAAGCTGCCAAAAGGGCAGGTTTTCCACCTTCCCATTCCCAGAGTGTGAAAGACTGGTCGGGGGGAAGTCGCGTTTCTCCACCAAGTCCCCTTCTCACCGCAGATTGGATTCTGATGGGAACATTAGGAGCGTCTATGGGGCAAGCTGTTTGCTAGCTGATCTGTTCGCCTCCTGTCGAGGGCCCAGATCCAGCTGGGAGCTTAAGCCCGTGCTTAACTTGAAGCATGTGAGCACTCCTGTTGACCTCGTGGGGTATGCTCGTATGCTTGAAGTTAACTGCGAGCTTATGGATTCAGCCTCTGTTCTGCTCTCTTTAGACTTGGCCTTGATTCCTAATGCCATTGTCAGAGGCATCTGTGTCTCCCTTGGACCAAAAACCACAGGGCATCAGTGCTGTGGCTGGCAACTGGTCCTTTAGCTCAAGCGTGTGCTTTCCAGTCTGGTCCCCCCAGGTTCAGGCCCTGCAGACCACCCAGCCAGGGGCATTGTTATCTGCGGAGGTAAAGCAGGAGCTGGTATAATGCTAGTTTCCTGCTGTCTCTGTATGTGCATCGAGGCTCAGGGGTTCAGAGCTGGGAGGCCTGTGAAAGCTGCTAGAGGAGCCAGTTTCCTCCTAGAGGCTATTTCTGCTTATCCGCCTGTTAGCAGAGCGGCTGAGCATCTTTTACTCTCGGGCTGCTTGGGAAAGGGAGGCCGCGGCCACTATTCCTGCAGCACAGATGGTGAACAGGAGGCTAAGTGACTTGCCCAAGCTCATGCAGGAAAACACTTGCAAGGCAGGGAATCGAGCCTGAGGCTCCTGATTCCCATACTCGTGCCCTAATTACTGAATGAAATGACAGCCGGGCTCGGAGACGGGCGAGGAGAGCAACAAAGAGGGGCCTTGAGGGTGCCTGGTAGCATGATGGCTTAAGAACAGAGATAACTAAGGACCGCTAGGCATCCGTCAAAGGTCGGGTGTCCCTTGTAAGATGCTTCTGTGCCCGCTGCTGGGCATTACCTGGGCAAGGCTGGATGTTTTGTGCGACCCCACTAAAGAGATGCGTCCTCAAGATGGCCTCGAAGACGTGGCGCACGTGACAAAGCAGCTCAGGTTTCCCCGGTTTCGAGAAGCAGTTCGATCCGTGCTGTCTGTGCAGCACCGTGCGCAAGGGCAGGGAGGGAGGGCGAGTTTGGAGGAGGCCGCCGACAGCCTGATTCTCAGAGGCAGAGCACCTGGCCGTCGGGTACCCACCATCCCCGGCATGCTGGCCATGTACCTCTTCTTTAATTTCCCTGTCTAGAACCACGGATGGCGCCGTGTCCACCTTCCCCCCGCCGCAGGGCAGCATTAGCATTAATTAACGCTGCCGCCGTTCCTTCGGAGATGTAAAGCGCTATGTAAGCACTGAGCATTAACACCCACCTCCTCCCTGTATCGGTCGGAACAGTCACTAAACCATATTATTACTTCCCTTATGACTAACATGAGCCAACAGAAGTATAATAGCAGCTCTGCAAACACCCCCTCTGGTTATGGTATAAATAGAATTTGATGGAGGGCTGTGTAATAGGCTCTTGTATTTTCATGAATGGGTCCAAGTGTTGGATAATAAACCAGAGGAGAAATAATCCTGCCTTATCTGGGAGCAGGGAGAAGGTAACCTAATAAAGTCTTCCTCCTGCTCTAGGCATGCGCTTCACCAAGGATCCTGCCCAGTGCAGCCTTGGCTTTGCCCTGTCACTTGAGCTGCCCACCCTCCAGGAAAGCCGGGGTCTCTGGGACTTTATTAGGTTATCTTCTCCCTGCTCCCAGATAAAGGCAAGATTATTTCCCCTCTGTTTTATTATTATTCAACACTTGGTCCCCTTCTTGTTTGGCACGCTGCTAGAGTAGCAGCACAGTCAGGAGCTGAGTTGGGGACCCAGGGTGTTTGGTGCGTTGCCTGCATGCACATTGGCACCTGCCTGGTCTTGCAGCCTAACTGGGGAAGGGAAGCCTACCCCGCTATTTTGTCCCTCCTCTGACACTGTTTTCCTTTGTGACCTTAGCCAAGTCACTCCCACTTCTCAAAGGCAAACTGAGGCCCAGAGGTGTGGGAGTGACTTGGCTAAGGCCACACAGGAAAACAGTGTCAGAGGAAGGAAGTGAACCCAGATCTTTTGTGTCCCACACTGGTGACAACCACAGAATCATTCGCCCTCCGTCACCCGTAGCCCACCCATTGCCACACCAGCTTGGGCCAGTAACCCTCTGTCTTTCTGGTTGTGCTGCGCGCTTCCTTAGCCATTCAGCCGTGCCTCAGTTTCTCCATGGGGAAAAAGAGGGCAGTGCCCAGTGCATGATGGGTGCAATAGCAGTGGGTTTTGGATCCCATTGGCACGGAGGAGTGAGCTGAGCCAGCACTCGGGGTTTTGTATCCTCCAGCCTTGGTTTGGGACCCAGCAAATCCTACCTCTGGACAGGCTTGGAGCCCCCTTGCCTCTGGTCAATGCCGGTGCGAGTTTGATAAACGTAGGAAGGGTGAAGAGTGGAGGAGAGCGAGCGAGCGTGCTCCATCGGCGTGCGAGTCTGGAGGCGAGCTGAGCTCCTCTTGCTGCTGTCTGGTGGGACACAATCGAGTTGCTGCCCAGCAGCACCCTGCCTAATAATCAGTGTCCTCAAACCAGCCCTGGCGAGAGGCTCGTGGCTCCTGAGCGCCAGAGGCTTGTTCTAGCCGCTCTCCCAGATCTGATGTCTCCGGTATCCGGGTCGGGTGGGGCGGGCTTACGAGGCTGGCCCGGGACTCCAGAAACGGGGCATTATTCCCCCGCTGTGGGGCACATCGGGCTGTCTCGCTGGGCCTCCATTCCTCATCTTTCACAAAGTGCTGGGTGATCCTTGCTTTTTCTGCCAGGCCTCTGCACTGCACAGCTTTGCAGGTGCTAGCACTTGACGGCGTGGGCTTGTTCCCTAGGAAAGCTCATGCCTCTCGGACCTAGCTGGTCTCTAAGGTGCCTCCCTACTGTCTGTCTTACTAGTTACCAGAACAGCTCCAGGCCAGGAGAGCCTGGATCCCCACTGGTACACCTGGAGTACCAATAAGGACCATGACCAAGGTGCTCAAATTCCTGTAGAAGGAGGCATATGCAACAGCCACCACAGCTGGCCTCTCCTTTGGAGACCATGATACGTCCTGGCACCTCCTCTCTACGGGTAGCTGGAGGTGGAATCGCCACTGACTCGCCCCGGTATCAGGCGAGTCAGACTCCACCATGATGCCTAGTGGGCAGAGGCATGTGAAGCAACAATCCCACTTGCCTTCCCGTGGGTGACCGCCCCCACAGCAAGTGGGCCGGGGCAGATATTTAATGCTGAAGCAAATGAAGAGCACGTGTTGCCCGTGACGGAGGCTTTAGGAAGCTCAGCAGGTTTTCTCCAGGTGTCAGCACGGGGGAGAAGAGACGAGCCGCTACATTGACTCCCATAATTGGACGGAAGAAGAAAGAAATTAAATGGAACTAATGGGGAGAATATCAATCGCTGCTCGTTGTTTTCTGTAATAAGAGCGGGTTCAGCTTAATGCAAAAAAAAAAAAGCCACATTCGAAAATACATAAATGGAGTCGAGGCAAAGTTTGTGGATTTATGGCTGCAAGGGGAAAATTTCTCTGAGTCTTAACCGTTACACTTAGCACTTTGCAGGCCGCAAGTGCTCTTCAGAGCACGGACTGAGCCTCAGCTGGGGCTTCGTGCAACTTTTGCAACTTGCAGATAAAAATTATCTGCATTTATAGTTGGAGCTTGAAGCTGCCACCCAGGTCGGGGCTGTCGTGTGGGACTCCATACTGGGAGACCCTACCCCTGCAAGGCTTGTCAGCAAAAGACGTCTGAGATGCAAAGAAAGGGCTAGCTCCATTTTACAGATGGGGACATGGAGGCCCAAACCTTTCCCAATGCTCCTCAGTGACTTGAGTCATTCCCATAAGGAATGAAAGCCATTAGGAGGCCTAATGTATGTTGTGGGGTATGTTGTTGTGGGGTTTAGGCTCCTAAATCATCAAGGCCATTTTTTTTTCCAACTTGCCCAACACCATATGGAGAATCTGCGACAGAGCTGGGGATTGGACCCGTTCTCCCGAGTCCCTCCCGAGCCAGGTGCCTCGGCTTGGAGACCGTTCTTCTCATTCGGGCAGGCCAAATCCAGGGTCCCATTAAATTCAATAGGAAAAGCTGTCCTGGACTTAAGTCTTTGCACTGGGCCCTGGGTTCCCAGCAGACTCCTTAGAGCGGATGGCATGTTGGAGTGCTCCTAACCTGACTCCGATGCCTCATCAATACTAATACGACTTTTTATGCCCTGCCTGCTGCTCCAGGGATTTATAGGAACTCTATTTTATATAGACATTTCTAGGTACATAAATACTGTGCTGCTGTAGGTAAGGTTGTGTCAGCGTTTCCAATATAATATTCAGGATTTTATAACTTGGCCCATAAAATTTTGCTCCGAGCTGGGGCTCTGTGCACCGGCTCTTGGCCGGGGAACTGGTTTTATTGCTAAATGGGGGCAGGGGCATAAATCAGCCTGTTTTGCTGCTTTTATCCATATTGCTGACACATGCAGGGGCAGGGAGGGAACTCCAGTGCTTTGGACACTGGAGACCTAGGGGCGAGCCCTGGCTTTGTCACAGACTGCTTGTATGTCCTTGGGCAGATCACTTAGTTTCTCAGTGATGTAGCCCTGTCGGTCATACGCGGATAATAGACTCTTTCCCACCTCCTAGGAGTGTTTTATAAGGATAAATACAGTGCAGACTGCAAGGGGGGCAGGGGCTGTAGAAGTATCCGAGATGAGAGGCAATCAGGGTAGGGAAGCTGTGCCATTAGAGCCGCTCCCCTGGAACCGGTGGAGCTGGTTGTAATGGGGTACATCAGGGCAGATGAGTACCCAGCTCTTTGGGTTTTCTTTGCATCCGAATCAAGGCGCTGGAGTGGGGAGAGCAAGCTGTTCAGCCCTGCCTAGGTGACGTTTAGTGGTGGCAGCAGACGGCCCTTTGGGGAGAAACCCTTGCGATGCCCAAGACCCAAAGGCTGAGTCTGAAGGCACGGAGAACGAGCCCACCTGATGTGTTGAAAGGGTTAAGTCAAAGCAACATTGAGACTCCCCATGGCAGCTCCTGTGATTTTTTTTTTCTTTTTTTTTGGGAGTCCTCTTCCCTCTGTTGATTGTCGTGTTGTTGTCCCCGGGCGCCAACCGAGCGCTCCCTCTCTTATTGTGAAGTCTCCGGGAGAAATTAATTAGTTCCTTCCGTGGGGCTGCTTTTGAATGCCTCGGATGCGATGCGGCCGCGATGTAGTGCATTGTGTTGGATGCTGATTGTCATCGGGGCCTAATAATGCCGTGGGAATGATTTATCGGCTGGGGAGTCTGCACAGGCGGAGGGAGCTGGCTCGGTGAGATCCTCGGAGAGATTAGTGGTGGCAGCGAGGATGGGGTAGGGTAGTACCCGAGCCGGGCGGTCTTGTGGTGTAAATGCTTGTCTTGCCTAGAGAGCCCCAGGGGAGGGGTGGGAGCCTCGTCGTACCGTGTGGTGCATCTGCACAGGGAGAGGAGCATTTTGGCCCCGAGCTGCGTCCACCCGGAATAAAAGATGGGACGTGGTAGTCGCTACAAGCACCAGACCCGGCTCCCAACGGCACTGGGACACTGGCTTCTGCCGAGTGCTATGAAGTCGTCATGCGAGCAGGGCAGGGGATCTCCTTCCAGGCGACACCTGGGATATTCGTAAACCTTGCTTAGCTTTGAAGGGTCATTCAATGTCATATAAGCTAGGATGCTTAGAGAGGTTTTTGGAAGGCATCGGTGCAACGTCACGGCACACAGCGGTGGTGTTGAGCAAACTTTGAAGAGCGCTGCCCACAGCTGGGGACTCCACCCTTGGGTCTCCGTTCTTTGAATTGAAAAGGGAAGAAAACCAAAACAATCCCCTTTCTGTTCCAAAAATGTCAAAACAGTGAAACAATACCAAAACACTTCCTTTTTGTAATAACTTGCTCAATTCCACACCTTTTTTCAGAACTTCAGGATTTCAAAATCCAGAACCTATTCAGCAAAAACAATCCTCTGACCAGCTCCACGTACAAAATCACCCACACCTCCAAAGAAACTGCGCTGGGCAAAAGCCTTTGCCTGCTGCTTCTCATGCCAGCCTTGGAAACTGTTTTTTTGTGGGGGAAGTCCAATCAGGAAAAGTCCCATTTTTAATGATGTGGACACTGACCCGCCGAGCGGCAAAGTGACATGACCGAGGTCTCTCGGGGGAGTCGGTGGCAGAGCTGGCAGCGGGCCCCACTCTGGATGGTGCCCCTGGGCTCTCTCCCTAGGAGAGGAGCTGGTGGCTGAGCTGAACGATGCAGCAGCAGCTGCCGGGGATTTTCTGCAGGCTGGACTGCGAGCTCCGTTCCTGCGTTACTGTGGTCCTGCCTCTTTGCCAGCCCTTTCTTCAGTCAGCAGCTCTCGCAAAGCCTTTCTGTTTGGGGAATAAAGATTTAACCAGCACAGCAGCTCAGCTAAGAGCCAGAGCGTTGGAGAGCTGTCGGAGGGAGGGATGGAGGGAGAGGGGTGGCTGCCCTAGACTGCAGGGAAGAGGTGGGTGCCTGTAATGCGATTAAAAGGCAGAAAATGATACTTGCATTTAAATGGAAAGTAGCAATTGGCCAAAAATGAATTAAATTCCTCATAAGCCTGAGGATCTGAGTGAGGGGGATCAGTGTCCGCTCAGGGGTGGCTCTGTGCCCCAGCTCCGAGGAAACTAGTACGCTGCACCGGAGTTAGGGATGTCCTGGGCTGTGAAGAGGTGGGGACAGTAGATTTGCTCCTGTTGCATCTGCTGGTCATAGATGCTCTCCCTCGTGCTGCTTACAGCAGTTTCTGGCATCCTTTTTAGTCCTTTATGCTTCTGAGACGCCCTCATTCAGGCGACCCCCCCTACAAGCTGACTCTGGCAGGACTGCTTGGCAGGATTAAAGGGTGCAGAGCCCTTCGTGTGTGCTGCTCCCCAGAGCTGGCTGCATTTTAGCGCTGCCCATCGTTCCCAGAGCCACGGGCTGCTCCGGCTTTGTTACAGTGAGAGCACCGGCCGCGCGAGCCGCACAACCTTTCAGCCTTGCTCCACGCACGCGCCTTCCGCCTGTCCTTGATTAACATCTCAGCACAGCTTTTCCCCTCTCTTGCGGGCTTCCAAAGATCGATACGTCACTGCCGGCTTCATGTAGCTTCTCCTTTTCTTTTTTTTTCTTAAACTGGCCTCCTTCACGTCCCTTTGCGCGAGAGCTGTAATTCAGCGAAAGGTCAGCCCTAAAAGTCTGCCGCCTCCTGGTTAGCAGAACACCCCGAGGCCTGGAGATGGTGATACAGAAATGGTTGAACGTGACATTTGGACAGGGGGAGGGAATATCTGCAGCCTGGTAACCCGTTCCTCTTTATTTGGAGAGAGTAAGTGAGTTGGGAGGCTTGGAAGTGGCTGGGAAGTGAAGCAGGCCGGGGTTAAGCAATAGCATCGTACGCCGCTGAGCTGTGGTGGATCAGCAAAGAGGGGCGCTGCTCTCTGCTCCCAGCTGGGTATCTGCAGCTGTGCCAGTGCCCCTCCGCTCCCACTGCTGCCCCCTCGTCCAAGCCTGGCTCTGCCATTCCCCACAGTCCTGCCCTGCTCCAGCCTCGCTCCTCCCGTTCGAGTCCGGGCGCCTGTCGGGAGCTGCTAATTGCTCCGATACAAGTCTGCACCGTGTGTTGGCCGCTTTCAATGCAGGCGTCCGTGGGGGACCAGGCTCAAAGCCGGCTGCTTTGGGATGGATGTATGACCAAGCATTTCTTTTTATCTGGGGGTGAGGAGAGGAAGGTGCTTTTAACAGAAAAATCCCTGCCTCTTCTTTCCCCGTTTTCCCCCCTTAAAATACGAGGTGGCGATGATGCGTCTGAGTTCAGAGCCGTTCTGGCTTTCTTGGCCACTTGTTACTCAAAAGCTGCGTGGCGACAAATGCAAGGACTGCCGGAGGGTGGATGGTCCAGCTATCCCAGTATCCTGCCTCCATCAGCAGCGTGCAGAAGAGGCTTTTGAGGCAGAGCATCAGGAGCAGGGTAGAGCGATCCATCCGTTGCCATGCTCTCCCAGAGCCCACAAGGAGATCACGTCCCTGCCTGCTGCTCCCGATGGACCCATCCTGCAGCAATTTGGCTAAATCCTCTTTGAACTAGATTAGGTTAATGAGCTCTGCAATAATATCCTGTGGCAGTGAGGTCCGCGTGTTAACATGGGAGTTTCTTAGGTGAGCTTGAATACCAAAAACTCTGTGTTAAAACTCATTGTGGAAAACTCTGGAACAAATGTGGCTTTATTCCACCAGGGTAAAACTTCCAGCAGCATCTATTTTGACAAGCGACTTCGGTGCTAAAGAGACTGTGTCTGAAATGCCAAACTGACTGCTAAAGATGGGAGCCCAGGAGGCCTGACTCCAAGGGTGCTGCAGAGCAAAACTCTCCCTTGGTGACTTCCTGAGCTGTAAATCGAAGTGGAGATTGTTGCCTTTTTTGATGGTTGTTGAAAGATATCTTGCGAAATGCAAAGCACTTGGCAGGCCTTGGAGGAGCCCCCATGGCCACGGGGAAAATCAGTCCTGGCCCTTCCAGGGCCGTGCTGGTGCCAGGTTAGCAGGAAAGACAGCCGAGTGAGGGACTGAGCACATGCAGGCTACGTTGCAGAAGGTAAGTGGAGTGAGATGAGGAGGCTGAAGGGATCGCGTCTGGCTACCGCGCGGGAACAGTGGGATGGTGTTTCCGGGAGTCGAGGAAGAAGGGTCTTAACCTGTCAGAGCAGCAACAGGAGAATTAGGAAGCAAGCAACCCAATTCATTTTAAAATGGAGCTGGACAAGTTCCTGAACGCAGGGGTCTGGACTCTGCCATGGCCCCCGGGCGGTGGCTGCTGCTGTCAGGTTTAAGTGCGTGGCGCCCAAATGGCAAGGTGCTGAGTAGCTATGATCCCTGCAGCACAGTCGTGCCAGAGTCTTCTCTGCAGACCTCCCGCGCTCTTTGCATTTAGAAAATAGCTTGATTTAAAGAGCAGTGGGTTCTCCATTGCAGCATTTACACTGCAGCATGGGGCTGGGGTTCGTTGGCTTCGTGTCGTAGTCGACAACCCCAGGAGGCAACGCGCGGTGCTTGCCCTCCGTCCCCCTAGCAAGACCTCGGGCGCAGACTAGCCGGGGCAGGCTGAAAGCGCGGTGCAGGGATCACTGCTGAAAGACTTTGATGCAAAATGCCATCTCTCTGTTACTCTGTTGTGTTGTCTCTGCGTTTTGGGGCTGAAGCCCCAGCGCCCGATATAGAAACGCAAGGGCAGAGCGCTTAAAAAATAGATGCGCCAGCCTACGAACCGTAGTCACCTGCTGCAGAGCCGTGGCTGCGGTGAGCGCATGAAGAGAGCGGAGCTCAGTGCTAGCAAGAAAACGGGGGCAACCTGCGAGCTGCCTCGCCAGCTCATCCTCTGCACGGATTCAGGCCGCCGGGGGGATGGGCCGAGCGCTATTGAATTTTTGCCTCCTCTCACTCCGGGTCCCACTGGAGCCTATTAAATGGTCTCACTGTGTTTGTTTCCATTACCCGCTCCTTGTCTCTGCTTTCGCCTTGGCTCCTAATTCCACAGGATGCCGCGTGCTGCTTTAGTGCATGCCCATGATGCCGCTCCGCCTTCTTATTTCCAGTTCGCTGGTATGTTTATCATGCTGGAAACGAATGCGAGCGGCCTCGTCTTCTGCATGCAGCTTGCCAGCCGGCGCTCCCTCGGTCCCTGCCTCCGGGAGCACCCGGGGGTGCCTCTTGACCCTGGTCGTTCCTTCGTGCGAATGAAGGCAGGGGGTGAAGCTTTGGGAGCCGAATAATTAAAGCCACGATGGCCGGCGAGTTTTGTTCGTAGCTAATCTGAAGTGTGAACGCCTGCAGCTTGGCCAGAGCTGTTATATTTTAAAGCACGGCGAGGTTCAGCAGATTTGCTGATGCCTTTTAGGAAAGCCCAGGGGGCTCCTGTTAGACTTGTTACGTTTCCTGAGAAACAAGAACCCATTTCCTTCGCTGTGTCTATTTTTTAATTGAATTCTGACAGGTTATGGCTTTTGCTGCCACTCAAGTTGGGCTTTTTTTTCTCTTTTTAGGGCTGGATCAAAGCTTTGCAGGCCACTTCTCAGGCTGTGATTCCTGAGTGGGTCTTAGCTTGGGGTTTTCCTAGAGGAGGTTGGGAAGGAGGTCTGATTCCCTGCTGGGAGATCAGGAGAGCCAAGCTGCCTCGGTCACCGCCAGGCACCTGGGTGCATCACCTGGGCGGTGGAAAGACCCCCGTCAGGGACGAGAGCGACTGCAGTGGTGGTTCCCCCATGATCTGCAAGGTCCCTGACGGTCTGTGAATTTACAAAACATCATAACAGCCACGAATGGCTGGTTGGGACCCCTCGCCATTGCCTCCCGTCCTGTTCTCACGTCCGTTCTCCATCCGCAGACTTTCTCGGCGTATGTAGGAGACGAAGGCTTTGGGGAGCTGGAGGGGTGGCCCACAAGCGAGAGAAGGGGGCGCTTGCAGAGGGGTCTCGGCCTCTTCCCCAGCCCTCCTCTGAGTTCCTCGCCGGGACCGTCGCGTGCCCTTGGCCCCCGCAGCAGCAGAGTTGCTGGCGGGTCTCCGAGGAGCCGTCTTCCCCACCGGGAGCCCAGAGCTCTTCGCTCGATAGCCGGCTCCCTGCGCCTGCCTTTACAGGCAATTACCCCATCACGCTCGAGGAGAGAAATCGATCTCAGCATCGACAGGAAAATCCATAGCCTGCCGTACCGGGGGCTGGCGGCTCGGCGTGGGAGGACCGGGTCTTCTTGTGCAGCGTGCACTGGGGGTGAGAGATGGAGTGCTTTGCAGCTCGAGAGCCCTGGTGAAGCAACCAGGACCCGGGACTCCCTGCTAACCCAGCTCCTTCGCTCCTGGAGAGTTTGCAGCCAGGCCCAGGGTTCAGTCTGCTCAGCCCAGTTATAATGTGGGCACAGCCGAGAGCCAGTTTGGCCTTTAGCTCCCATCCCTGCCGCATAGGAGGGTCTGGCTCCAGGGTGGCAGGCCAGGCTGGGCAGCTGCACCCCTGGCTTCCCCGCATGGCTGGCAGGCATGTGCAACGGTGGCAGGGCTGGTGAGAGGTAGAGAGGCTCAGTTTATCGTTCTCAGTCTGAAGCAGGGTCCCTGCACAATACGAGAGCTGCCAGGCTGCAGGTAGCAGCGCCTTGGAGCCCGTGAGGCATGAGCAGGGGTGCTAAATCCTGCACGCAGCTGCGATTCAGCCCCTGCCTCCAAGACGTCTCTCTGTGGAGCCTTTCTGCTGCATTGCACGAACAGCATCAACAGGGAGGTCCTGGATTTTTTAATATTTTACTAGTCGGTCCATAGGATCATCAGCCCTTTTCAGAGAGCTCGGACCAGCGCAGCAGCCTGGCCCCTGTCCGGCACAGATGTTGACGTGCAACGGTTCGGGAGGCGGAAGCAATTTGCAAGTTGAGGGGTTGGGCTCTCTGTGATGTGGCTCTGCTGGTCTGGCGTCTCTGGGAAATCCCGGTTCCTGCCGTGTGCATCACTGAGTCTCGGCCGAGCAGACAGCAGGGCAGGCGTGGCATGAGGGCGAGCCGGGTTTGCACCCGGGGGGGCGGAGGAGGCTCGGTGGCTCCGTCTCCCTGTCGGCGGGTGGGAGCGCCTGAGGTCTGCTGGAGCGTGACTGGCTCTTTTCATCTCCGCAGGGTCAGGGTACTCAAAGGACCCTGCGCTGATGTGTGGTGTGGAGATCTCAGGGCTTTGCCCTTCTCCATCCTTTTCCTCCTTTGGGCTGTTTTTTCTGTTAAGATGCATTTTGTTGCAATATTGCCCTTGCATCCTGGTTGGGAAGGAAGCACCATGGTGGTTCCTCAACCGTGTGCTGGTTTCTTCTCCCTCCAACGTTGGCCCACAAGCTAGGAGCTGGTCTGCTTGCGTGGAGATGCGGTCGGCCAGGGTGGACCGAGGCAGGGCGAGCGGGACGCCAGGACCTCAGGGTTTGCGCTCCGGCCTCCCCCATATACACTTCGAGTTGCCACCTCTGTTGTTCTTGGGGAGCGTCTCCGTCAAATGAAGATGCTTGCCACCCAGGGGCTGAGCTCAGCTGAGGCCCAAGAACGGGCTTCCCTAAAAACCAGCCTCCAGGCACATGCCAAAAACAGGGGATCTCGACCGCTTCCTTCCTGGCCATCGTCACTGCTCCCCCAGGGCAGCTCCCCAGCCGCACTGCGGTCTGTGGACCCCTCCGAGGGAGGTGCTATTTCAGTTCAGGATGCTGGAGCCCCCCAGGCTTCAGCCTGTCTTGAACCCCGCATTTCCTCCCCGCTGCAGGACACCTTCGAGGCCCACCCGGACAAGGAGGCCAGCGTGACTCACATGATCAAGGCGGGCAGCGGCGTCTGGATGGCTTTCTCCTCGGGCTCCTCCATCCGCCTCTTTCACACCGAGACCCTGGAGCATCTGCAGGAGATCAACATCGCGACACGGACCACCTTCGTCCTGCCAGGTAGGCAGGGTCTGGGGTGGGCAGTGGGCAGCCCTTCAGGCCCCGCTCTGCGCGCGGGTCCTGAAGGCTACTCCCTAAAATCTCGCAGAGGCGTTGGGAGCATCTCGCTGGAAACAGCTCGGGCCCCTTGAGATGGGTATAGCTGCAGGTTGTCTTGGCCATGTGCTTTTCCTGGCATTGCCCTACCTCTGCCCTAGGATCCTTGACAGACTGCCAGCTACTCTGGGTGGGAAGGGGAAGAATTCATGACCAGACCACTTCCTAATCCCACTACGCTGCTTCAGGAAGGAAGCTCTTGGTGTGCAGCCTTATAGGAGCCCTATCAACACCTAGTGGGATGGGAGGGTGGCCCGTGGTCCCCTAGGTAAAGTGCCCTTCTTAGACAATGATCAGAGGTTGGCCTGACCCCACCTTCAGGCTCCCTAAGGGTAAGACTATGCGTCGCACTGCAACACAGGTATGCAGGTGGTAGCTGTATTGGTCTAGAGGAAAAAGCAATTGGGACTCATAGTAGAGGTGATATCTTTCATTAGACTAACTGGATTTTTTGCAAAAAAAAAAAATTCTCTTGAATTGCGGCCTTACACACACTTGTTGCACCACTACACCATTGCACCTTCCTCCTTGCTTCCAGCGTCCTTTCTGCTTCCATCCCTCCTATTTGGACTCCCCTGTGCCCCATGTCTCACCCTGCCTCACTCGCTTAGCAGATGAGTCCTGCCCTTAGGATGGAAAAATCCCATACACCACTACAGGTTTGGGGCCAACTGGCTGAGCAGCCGCTCTGCAGAAAAGGACCTGGGGGTGACAGTGGGCAGGAAGCTGGATAGGGGCCAGCGGCGCGCCCTTGTTGCCAAGAAGGCAACCAGCATCCCGGGCTGCATCGGTAGGAGCGCTGCCAGCAGACGGAGGGCAGTGATTCTTCCCTCTATTCAGCACTGGAGAGGCCACATCTGGAGTGGCCAGCTGTGCCCCCCACTACAGAAAGGATGTGGACAAATTGGAGTTGGGGCAACAGAAATGGCTTGTGGGCTGGGGCACATGATTTGTGAATAGAGGCTGAGGGAAATGGGTTTATTTAGTTTGCAGAAGAGAAGACCGAGGGGGGTTGAATAGCAGCCTTCACCTCCCTGCAGGGGGGTTGCAAAGAGGCTGGAGCTGGGCTGGTCTCAGGGGGGCAGATGACAGGACAAGGAGCAATGGGCTCAAGTTGGAGCCAGGGAGGTTGAGGTTGGATATTAGGAAACGTTTTGTCACTAAGCAGGTGGTGAAGCACTGAAGCAGTTACCCAGGGAGGCTGTGAAGTCTCCATCCTTGGAGGTTTTTAAGACTGGGTAGACAACGCCCCATCTGGGATGATGTAGTTGGGGCTGGTCCTGCTTGGAGCAGGGGGGTGGACTAAACGTGACTCCTGAGCTCCCTTCCAGCCCAAATTTTCTATAATTCAGTGAACCACTGCAACAGGACACTTGTAGCCTGATTTATTGAAGGGCTTCACAGGGTAGGGGGAGCATTTATGGATGCAGGGACCATGCTCAAACTCCTTAATCTTTCTGTACTTCACTTTCTCAGTCTTAAAAAAGGCCACTGATCACTGCCTCCCTTGGAAGGGGTTTCAGGTGTGTGTGTGGGTGAGAAGCAGGGGAAGGATTGAATTATGCGAAGTAGAGCTTCATTGTGTCTGCTTTGTTCAACGCTCTCATTCTGAAAAGTTATTTTCAGCATCAGCCTGGCCCAATTACTTCACTTGATTGCATTAAAATGTATATCGAGGCACTTGTGATCTGAAACGCCACTCCCCCCGCCCCCCGGAAAGGCTGGTCAGCGATACAGCAATCATCCGAGTTCAGAGTGCAGCTCCTGGCGGACAGGCGTCCGCAGAAAACCTTCGCCGCATCCTGGCACCCCTGGCAGAGAAGCCAAAACCTGCACAGGCCACGGGTGGTGCTCTCGCCGGAGGCAGGGTCAGTCCCTGCAGGTCACAGGGGAGGCGCGGGGGCAGGGCTCCCGGAGGGAGAGGTCTCTGGGTCCTGCCCTGCAAATAAATACAGAACTTCAGTCTCTTAAGTTGTCAGCTCGGCATCTTTCACGATCCCGCGGCCCCCACGTGCTGCTTAAAAAGGGGCTGGGAGGAATCCTAGCACTTGTCTGCTTGAGAAAATTAGTGCTAGTGTAGCGCCATCTCTCCAGTTATACCGATGAGTAGGCACACTGCTCTTGTGCAAATGGACACTCACAGCACTAGCTTTTGCACTAGTCCAGTGCCTCTGTAAGAGATGCACACACAAATTGCCTGCAGTTACACCCAGGTAAAGTTTTTCCTAATGTAGACAAGTCCTTAAATCACAAAGTCCTTTATTGCTTCTTCCCGGAGATGCGTCTACCCAAGAATCGTCTCTTCCACATTCTCCTCCATCTGCTCCTTTTTATTTTATTACCAGGGCTGCCTGCATCCAACTGAGTATCTTGTTCCGGCCCAGCTCGTTTGTTCTTTCCCCCTGTTTGCCCCCACATCTTCCTCAGTCGGACATGTTAGATTAGCTGTTTTTGAGGCAACCAGTTGTGATATTGCAAAGGATAACCGTGTCTAGTGGGAAGATGGAGAGCAGGCACCGGGAACTCGCTGGAAGCCAAGGTCCTCTTGTCATGCCGATGCTAAAGTTTTTGAAAGCCTGCAGGGATGCAGCAAATGCTGCCTTCTTCTAAACCAAAGTGGAGCAAACCCTAGCAATAACCCCCAGAACAGGGACACGCCAACCTGCCCCCCGACTAAGACTCCTGACCTGGGAGAATTTGTCCCTTCAAAAGGTGAGAAGCTTGTAGGATGCTCAGCTCCTGATCTCTGCTGAGGCTGTTAGGAAAAAGGAGCAGTTTCTGGTCCCGTTCATGCCTATGGGATTAAGCTTGTAGGACGCTGAGAGGATGGAAGTTGTAGAGTATCCTCGAGTGGCATCTAAGGCAGCCTTTTCTGCCTCTGTGAGCTTGTCCACGTGCCAACCCAGTGCCTCGTGCAGAGAAAATTCAAGTACCCAGCTGTAGTTTTGTATCCTCCATGCAGACGGGGGCTTTGTCTTCCTGCTGCATCCACATCGGTGCAGCTACATCCCTGCCTGGGCCCGAGACCGCAGAACAGACCAGCTTGGATTCGGTCCCCAGTTCACAGGCTTTGACCCAGACTTGCCAGGCGGATTGGGTTGGAGAGCTGTGCTCCATATCCATCTCCGGCGGTACTCAAGGTGTCTGTAAGCCTGTTAAAGAGGAGGAAAACCAATGGGGAAGAATTTGTCATTCAGCCCCCTCGGCTTTGAAGTCTTTTGTCCTCCCTCCTCCCTGACTCCAGCTACTGATCGGACTAACTGTGTAATTAGTAATAAATGCAGTACTCGTGTAAGTAGCTGCTTTTTTTTTAAGGGCATGTTAAAAAATTTATCACTTCCTTTTCTTCCTGGGAGAGTGAGCGTTTTGGTATTAATGCATTTCTGAACTTAAGCTCCCTCATCCTTTTTAACTAGACAGGTCATTAATAAAGTCTTTGCAGTGAGCCCGGGCTTTTTCCAGTTGCATCTCTGCAGATATATTGCTTCGGCGAGTCCGACGTCGCGGCGTTAAGTCTCTGTGATAAAATATTTATTTGCCATTAGAAATTTTTATACTTTTTTTTTTAGGCTTGATCTTCCCTTCTTGGAGAAGGGGAGAGGATCCCACCTGCAGGAGAGCTGGGGACTTTGCAATGGTAGCGCTGAGAGGTCTCACTTGAGGTTGCGGCCCCATTGTGCTGTGGGTGCTTTGAGTCCGACCCTACTCATCCTCAGCCCCTTTGGCAACAGGCTCCCCTGGCCTCATGGGCAACCCCACACCCCCCTGGGGCAGGAGGGAGAAGCTGGGGGAAGGTGGGAAGCTCGGTGAGACCCTTCTCTACCTTGCTCAAGTCCGTTCAAAACAGTTGATGCAAAAGGTGGTGGGGTCTTCCTTCTGCTTACGGCTGCTGCGAGGCAAGTTGCAGCGAGGGAAGTTGAGGTTAGAAGAACTTTCTCCCTAGGAGGGTAGTAAGACATGGGAACAGGTTACATAGAGATGGTGCAGCCTCCATCCTTGAAGGTTTTCAAAACCCAGGTAGACAAAGCCCTGGCTGGGATGATGTAGTTGGGGACAGCCCTGCTTGGAGCAGGGGGTGGACTAGATGCGACCTCCCCACATCCCTTCCACCACTAACTTTCTATGATTCTGCTTGTGACTTAGTGTGAAGGGATAAATGTTAGGCCTGTTACTCTTCTTAGAGACATGAGCAATGTGGAAGGGGGTCACGTTTGTGCACCAAAGTCCACTTAAGTGCTGAAGACGTGAGTAGGATCTGGCCCTTGGGCTGTGCTGGCACATTGTGCTTCTTGAATTTGTTGCCTGGTGAAGATAAGGCGAGCTCTCCTCGCTGGTGTGTACTGGTGCAGCTCACTGCCCTCTTGGAAATAAGCCGCAGCTCTGTAACGCACCCCTGTCCTGGTATAACTGTGACTTCAGCCAGGAGGAAGGAAAGAAAAATAGCCTCTGGGACTTGGCAGAGTGAGGCTGGCGACTGCTAAACGTAGATGAGGCCTTAATGAGAGAGAGAGCGAGCGTGCATAACTCTTAGTATGCGCTTAGGGCTGCCAGGGTCACAATCCTCACCTGATGTGTGCTTTCCTCCCAGGTGTGCACATGTGAAATGTTGATAATGGAGTGGCCGAGCAGTGGGGCTCCAGCCAGGGCATGGGATGCCTTCAGCCCGGTGCTGCTCTCTGCAAGTCCCTTCGTGGCTCTTGCTGAGCAGTGTCAGGTGCCACGAACCACCGGGCCCAAGGTGAACCCAGCTTGCACGCCTATGCTGGAGGGATGTGGAGGGGCGCAGGGAGAGGAGCACAGGCCTGGCTTAGTGCAGGGATGGCTGAGCAGCAGCAGTGCACTTCGGGGAGACCAGCAGCAGACCCTAGGAGGGGAGCAGCCGTGGAACTGGCTTTTTTATTGCCCGCTGGGAGAGAGGGCAGGTGCAGCGGGCGCCTCGGCCGCTGCACTAATCACTGGGGAAGCATCTACTGGACAGTGGGTGGTTTGCTTTGCAGCAGTGGAAACATCCCCCTCCAGCCTCTTGCCGTTCCCACGTCTGCCCGCCTTGCCTCCCTTTGCCACATCTCGCTCTGCCCGGGGCCGCTGCAGGCCATTCAAGCCACCCAGCTTCTTGCAAGACCCACGATCCAACAGGCAATGTGTTTCCCTAGCTCAGCAGCACAGCAGGGGGTGGCAGGAGCAAACGGTGGATGGAGGGGTCAGCGTGGGATCCAGCCAAGGTGGAGGTTCAAAGGGCATGCTGTGTTGGAGAGGAACGGGGAGATCATCTTCTCAGACAGCCTGGTAGCCCCAGGCATCTTGCACCTTGCAGCCTGTGGCATGAAAGCTCATGTCCTGCTTGCTCGTCTGACTTAGGGCTGTGCGCGGAGTGAGCCAGCCTCGGCTCCGACAGGCAGCAGAAAGGCAAGACCTTTCCTAACCCTTTTGGTCCCACCTGCCCCGTGGATCAACCACCCTGCCCTCCTCCACCACCCATCTCGGCATGGGACTGGCGCGGTGTCCCCTCCCCTCGCTGCCCGGGCCACCCCACCTTCCTTCCTGGTCCTGCTGAACCTTGCCGCGGCTCTCGCGAAAGCAAGGAGACATCACGGCGCTGATCATGTGGGAAGAACTAATCTGGCCTGACATCGAAAACATGTTAATTCATGGCAGCGAATTATCCGTCTCGTTGTCCGTGCCTAGAAACAACAGGGTATTCTGCTCTTGCAAGGCAGAGGCGCTCGTGCATTCAGAGTGTAAAACGTGGGTTGGAGTCGTGCCTTCGAAGGGTTGCCAGAGCATCGCCAGCCTGGCGCTGGGGCCCGGCGGCTTGCTTTACCCCGGCGTGGGTGCTTCCTAGTGCCAGCCGCTCCACGCCTGGCGGTGGTTGAGTGCCAGTGGCTCTCGGTTCACCCCCTGCCATTGCTTCGCCCCACCTCTTCGGGTGCCACGTTCTCTCGGGCGCCTTTCAGAGCTTGCAAGTCCCCCCAGCCCTCTCCAACCAGCCCCCCAGTCCTTCTCTCACCGCGTGCAAGTCTGCCGCTAATACCTCGTCATCCTCCAGCCCCTGGGGCTCTTCCCCCGATGCCATCGTCCTCTCCAGCTCGTAGCTATGCCCTGCCAGGATGCTTCTCCTGGTACCCATCTCGCTGCTCCTCTTGGCACCGAAACCTCACCGCAGGGTGGATAGATGCTCACTCCCATCTCTCTTCCAACAGGCCAGAAAAATGTCCGTGTCACCAGCCTGCTGATCTGCCAGGGACTGTTATGGGTTGGCACCGACCAGGGCATCATTGTGCTGCTGCCTGTACCCAGGCTGGAGGGCATCCCCAAAATCACTGGTGAGTTCTCCCCTCTTGGTACTTCTCCCCATGAGGCTAGCTGATGCCCGATAGTCTAGGATTAAGCAGCGCCAGGTGCGAATTGCTGGAGCGTGGGTCTGGACCAGCTTCTTCCTCCCATACAAGTCCAGTGGGATCCAGGAGAGCTCGGCCCTGGCACTCCCAGGAGGTTTCCATGAGCTTAAGGACCCTGCGATCCTTTGCAAACCCCGACCCATGCCAGGTGCAGTCATGCAAACCCCCCGACTCTCCATGCCTGACCCTCCCAAATGCTGCAGGACTGGACATCTGCTTGGTCACCTCGCTTCACTAGCTACGGAGCCTGTCTCTCCAGCCCCCATCACGCCGAACGGGGGTCTCAAAGGACCTTTGCTGGGTCAGTGCTGAGCGGGTTAACCTCCCACGATGTCCAGAGCACAATAGTTGGAGGGGCTGCAACAAAGCAGCGACCAGGGTGTCATGCTGTCTCTCGTGCAGGTCTCAGGGCTGAGCGTGTGGGCCGGCAAACCCCGGCGTGCTGTCCCCCTGCTCCCCGGCTCAGGAGGTTTGGGCCCCTCCGGCAGCCGCAAGGTTAACCGCGCGGAGGGTGTCCGTGCCTCTCCGAATAACGTGCTCCAGTTACCGCAGCAGCGGGGAGCCGCGGGGGCTCATACAGGAGCCTTGCAATATTGATGAGGCGTGAACTCCATTTGTTTTCGGAAGCGTTCGCTGTTAATAAAACTTTGTTCTCTCCCCGTCTCTCCCGCTCGCCTCCCCTCGCCCCTGCATCGCTGCCCCCAGGGAAGGGCATGGTCTCCCTCAACGGCCACTGCGGCCCGGTGGAGTTCCTGGCCGTGGCCGCGAGCACCCTGGCTCCCGACATCCTAAAGAGCGACAAGGAGGAGGAGGGCGGCGAGGCCGTCTGCGGCGAGGAGGAGAAGCCGGAGGCCCGGTGTCCGGAGCCGGCCACCCACGACAGCCACCCGGGCCGGGAGATGAGGAAGAAGGGGATCCTCTTGCAGTACCGGCTCCGCTCCACCTCCCACCTCCCCGGGCAGCTGCTGTCGGTGAGAGAGGCCCCCGCCGCGGCGGGCGCCAGCGCCCTGGAGCACACGGAGGAGGACGGCTCCATCTACGAGATGGCCGACGACCCGGACGTGTGGGTGCGGAGCCGCCCGTGCGCGCGGGACACGCACCGCAAGGAGATCTCCTCGCTGGCCATCGTCTCGGGCGGACGAGGCTACCGGAGTTTCAACGCCAGCAGCAAGGGCCCGGCGTGCAGCGAGACGGACAGCACGCTGCTGATATGGCAGGTCCCTCTGACGCTATAGCGGGGACCGGATCCCCACCACGCGCCGCTCAGGAGCCGGGATGGCCGAGCCTGGCTGCCTTCGCCTTCGTCTCCTCTCGTCCCGGGCTACCTACGAAGCGACTGCTCGGAGAGACTCGGTTCTTAACGCCCCACCGGCAAAAACAAACACCTTCCCACCCCCACGATGCACCACCCTCCCTTTTGTAAGACTCTTCCAAACGTGCGACTTTTTCTTCCTTTTCTTGAGAAACCCGCTTGTTTTTTGGGGTTCGTTTTAACAGCCAGAAGAGGTGCCCTCCCTGCGGGCTTTGGAGGCACCCGAACGTTGCCGAACTCGTCGGCGCACCTCTTCAGAAGAGGGCGCCGAGCCCACGCGTGTCCGTGTGTGAATATCTATATAAATATATACATATATAAATATAACGATGTATATTATTACGTGTACAAATGAAAAATCTGTATATATCGGGGCATCTGGAGCAGCAGATATAAAATAAAGAAGGAGGCTCGAGCCACGGCCTGGTACACCCAGTGGTGAGGGCTGTCTTGTGAACTGCTCTCTTGAGGTCTCCTTGTGCTTTGTTGGCTTGTAGCGGGGGCTCGGGCCCCACGTAGGCCCCGGTGCCCCTGGAAGGCAGCGGGTGCCTGCGTCTCTGGGGGGTGGGTGCAATTCAGTTGCCTCCTGGGAGGTGCCAAGGGGCCAGTCGGGGCAAAGGGTTTGCATGACGTGAGCTTGGGCACGGGTGAGCGCCAGCGCAGATGAGAGCTGCCGCGCCGTGCAGTTGCATTTGAGTCGCTGCACCCGTGCTGGTGCCACGTTCTTGCAATCCTCTGCGGTGGGCAAGACTTGGGGGCAGGCTGCAGGCTCTCTGAAGTCTTTCCCAGTTCAGACGACACTCCTGTGACCTCTCTGGGGGAATTATAGGAAGTCGTTGCGGGGACTGGAGCAGCCACGGCACTTGGAGCGAGAGGACGTTTCTTCACGGTCCTTCGTTCGGCTGCCCAAGCCCTTCCTGCGCTCTTTGGTTGACTGGGATCTCGGTCCCGTCCTCTCCCACTTGCTCGGGGCGGCTGAGGGTTGCTTTTCGGTGGCTGGGCAGATCCTGAGTTTCTAACGCTTTGGAGTTTGGTTCTAGCTTCTGCTACCAGCCCATGCCGCAGGTCCTGCTCGGTTATCAGGCGCTGCAGCCCCTAGCATGGGTGGATAGTTTGGGGGGGCCTCGTGGTTGCTTTGGAAGGGAAGCCGCGGCCCTGGACTTGATACCTGCAATGCTGTCAGCCTTTAAACGCTGCTTCCTTGTGCATTAGGGTCCTCAAGCTCTGAGGCTGGTTCGACCTCGCTGGCCTGTCTTTGTGTCTGCTACGGGCTGCGTGGGGGGCAGCTCCAGACGGAGAGAGAGAGGCCAGGTAGATCCTCCATCTTCTGGAGAGGAGAGGTGACAAGTGCCCACGCGATGCCAAGCGGGACAGCTCTGACTTCATGCGGTTTCCCCATTTGTGGATCTGCCGAAGTTGAAGACGCTCGTGATAGACTGTCCTGTAGGAAGCATCAAGCCTGGGTATCCTCTTCTGTTTAAAGTGCTAGGGGCCATGTCAGCCCTCCTCTGCAAGGCAGGTGGAGCTCCAGGACTGGAACAGCCCGAGCTCGGACTGACCAAGACACGGAGCAAGCCCGTCCTAGCACGAGGCCCGTCGTTATGGCTCGCTCCTGGCATCACGTCCCGCTCGGAGATGCAAACCGCACTTGAAGACGGGCGTGGAAAGCACACCCCTTCAAAGGCAGGTGTCAGTTCCCCTGGGCAATCTTTCCTGGTGCAGCAGTGCCGACCGGGGCCTGCTCAGATGTGGGCCCTGGGTGGGTTCTGCAAGGTGCACAGAAAAGGCAGAAAAAAAGCCAGGTGGCAAAATGAGCCCCATTTCAGAGGTGAGGAATCAAGGCACCAGAGCGAGCTTCTACGGGACCTGACTCGGGTCCTGGGAGCGATGTAGCTGCAACGGTGCGGTCTGCAGCGCAGCGCGAGAGGTGAGAGGACAGCCCTGGCGCCTCGCTGCTCCACCCCAAGCTCCTGGACCACGCCGGCTTGACGCCTGCAAGCTGCTAGTTTCCCAGTCGCATTGTCTCATTTTCTCGTCTTGTTCAACCGAGGCTGCGGGTTGACTTAATTTGCCTGAGGGAGGGTAGGGGAGGTGGCGGGAGGAGGACTATCGAAGCGCCAGGGGCGGTGATTGCTGATCGAAGGTTTCATTATCCCCAACTTCAGACGCCGGGAAGGAGGCTTATCAGGCAATGCAAATGTTCTGCGCTCGCTGCGCGCTGGCCTCTGCGCCACTCGCTGAATTACTTACGCGGCTGAAATGTCGGGGATCCGTCCTGCCTCGCCCGCTCGCTCCTCGGCGCGGAGGAATGGGCTCGCCGAGACGCGCCGGGAGGCAGAGGCCACCGTGGGACGAGCGCCAGGCTGCCCTGGGCCCAGAAGGACTGTGTGGCCTGCCCCCAGGGCCGGGTGCCTGTAGTGGAAGTGATGCGATTTGCAGAAGGGCATTATAGGGCAAGAGGTTTTCAAAGGGGCCCAAGTGATTTAGGCGCTCCTACGTGACTTGGTGCTTCTGGACGTCCCTTCCCAAAAGCTGCTGGAGCATCGGGTGCTCTCTCAGGTACCCCAGCCTGTTGGTCTGGCTGCACCGAGCAAGAGGAAGCTCATGGACCTGATGGGTTAGTTGGACTCGGCATCTTGGCACTAAACTTGCTCCAAAGTACCAGCTGACGTGTGGTTTCCACCTAATGCAGACTTTGGCTCTGGCTTGCTTGGTGGGTTTAGGTGTGGGGGAAAGGAGCATGGGCTTTCAGGGCTCCTTACCAAATGAATTGTGCTTTTCCATTGCTCTACCACCTTCTCTTCTCTCTGGCTTTGCTGGGTCTCAAGCTCTGCTGCTCGCTCCCAAGGCTTGGCTTTGTCGCTGCTGAAGGGACATGAGCTAATGGTCCCCGTCCCCTTGCTCTGGGACTAAATGGCACTGTGCTTGCCCATCCAGGCCAGACTGTGAGCTCCTAGCCGGGGCTCTAACTCCCGTCTCCAGCTTGTCCAGCCATGGTTGGACTCGGATGCAGAATGTCTCTGCACCAGCCCTGCAGCCGTTGTGACGTAAATCAGCAGCATTGGCTGTCCTCTGCTCCGGAAATGTGCCAAATCCTTCCTCTGCGCACAGTGGCTGCGCTGCATCGGATGGGCTTGTACTGACGCCCGGCAGCTGACGTGGCTGCGCTCCCTGGCTCTTGCTAGCTGGGAGGTGCGAGGGAGCTGGGGGATTTGGAAAAACAGTCTCACCAGGAGGGTGGTGAAGCGCTGGAATGGGTTATCCAAAGAGGTGGTGGAGTCTCCATCCTCGCAGGGTTTTCAGACACAGCTAGACAGTCTTGGCTGGGAAGTAGTTAGGGATGGTCTTGCTTTGAGCAGGGGGTTGGATCAGATGTGACCTCCTGAGCTCCCTCCCAACCCCCATTTTCTTTGATGCTATGATGTCTAACTCTATTATAACAGCAGATATTTGAAAGCTTGCAAGGCGGAGAGCCCTGCAGCCCATCTATCCCAATTCGTGTCCTGGTGTTAGTGGGTTCAGTTCATCCCAGGTCTTACCATGTTGGCTGGTTGCAATACTCCTAACTCCTTACAACGTTTCTGGACTGGAGGCACCCCTCACTGGACCACAGCCCCCCTCCTTTTGTGAATTGAGAGCACCCTATTTCAAACCTTAATTTATACCTTGCGGTGCTTGCGGTGCCTCCTTGCAGAGGAGCTGGGCAGTGGGGGTGGAGGCTGCCCAGGCAGAGACTTGCCTGAGCCTGCACTTATCTCCTCACACCTTGAGCACTCTTCAAAGGATCTGGTGGCACCCCTGGGTGCGGGAGCACCTTTGTTGCAAATCACTGTTTTATGCAGTGCCCTTACCAGGGTGACTTCCCTGTTGCAGAGGGGGTCCCAGATGACTCTGCTGCAATTAATTTAGGAAGTGCAGTAAGTGGTCACGTTCTTTGAGGAAATTTTCCCTCACATCACTGGAGCTCTGGTATCCCCAAGCTGCACTTCAGCATCCCAGGGCTCCGACTTGCCTTGGCAGCAACAGAGGGAAGGGGGCGTTTTTTCCATCCCAGCAGCAAGCTCCTCTTCCCTGGGAATCCCCCAGGAAATGCTTATGGGAGCAGCAAGTTGCAAACTCGGCCAAGGTGCTCGGTGGCAATCTAGGCCGCAGACTGCTGCCTGCTGTCTTTCTGCCACCGCTGCCACCGCCCCAAGTGCAGACGCTGGATGCCACGCCTCTGATCTGGTCCTTAAAACCAAGTCATCTGCTTCCAGGAGGTCCTCAGACTCTGCACTAAAACAACTCCGTTCTGCTCCAAGAGATCCACATTGATTTTTGGGGTGGCAGGAAGACTTCAGCTTGGGTTGGGTGCGGAGAGAAAAGGCCGAGCTTTTCCAAAGCCCTTGGACACGGTGAGAACCGGGGACTTCCAGCTGATGGTTCAAAACCTGGCTTGCATGGAGGTGCATGGAAAAGCTGAAATTTCTCCGTTGCCTTGGAAAGGACAACTCGGTCGCCTCTCATCTCGGAGCCCATCAGCGTGCGGATGTCGAGGGAAAGTGCATCAGAACGAGAGGCTGTTTCGTTTCAGTTGCTGCTTTGCATCCAGACAGTCAAGGGGATTGATTGTAGGGGTGGGTTGCCACTACAAAACCCCTGCTAGAAGCAGCGGGACCGGCTCGATTAAGGGCATGCAACAGAAAGCACGCTGCCTTGGGGTGTAAATCCAGGTAAAAACACTCCTCTCCCTGCAGCGGACACGGTGTATGCAAAAAAAGGGCTACAACTGTTTAATGAGCCTGTCTGCACGTGGGTGAGATTCGAGTGAACGACTGGCAGGCTCTGGGCTAGGGGTACTGGACTGTGCCAGCTTTGGCTGCCATGCCGCAGCTAAGCACCACTGCATTTGCTAGATTTGGGCTTCATGGCCAGCCAGCTGGGACAGCGTGACCCCCAAAAACTGTCCTGAGGAAGGTGGGGAGGACATGGGAGGTGTTTGGGGCTGGATTATGCCCCCCAGCTTCAGCCAGCACAGACCGTTCATTGCACCCAGCCAGCTGCTGCAGAGAGATCCTGGACAGGGGGGAGGGAAATTTGTCAGAGGACTAAATCAATTTATAATATGATCCTCTAATGGCTTCAATTTGATTTTCATTTGCAGTGTTACAATTATCAGATTGATATTCCCAGCAATTCAACCTTGAAATGGGACAGCTTGGCCAGCACTGTCAGAAAGGGAAGATTATTCAACTTAGACCAATTTCTGAGTAGTTTTCTAATTAGACATTAAATTTGCTTTTTCTTTCCCCTGTTTTTTTTCCCCCCTTTCATTTTGAAGTCGTTTTTTATTAACTTTCTCTATTTCTCAGCTCCCATTGCCTGCCACAGCAGCCCCTGGTTTGCTCAGGATTTTGAGGACAAGTCTAGAGGCCTTTATCCTGGGGGTGTAAATCAATGTAGCACCCTTGAAGGCAGAGGGATGCCTTTTACACCACCAGAGCATCTGGTCCCATAAGGCATAACATAGCTTTTATTTTTAATCTCCCAATTTTCTCGATTAACATTAGACCACAGGGGGCTGTGCCTGAACAAAGCCTTTCAAGCCTGACTGAAGGATTTGGGGGTATCTCAGCTCATGACCCCCCTGGTTTTTCAGCACTGGGTGCTCTGCATCTAGAAATCAGGCTCCTCCAAATCTCTCCCACCGGACCCCCAAGCGTCACAAGCCATTTCTTCAAGTCTTCCCCCGGCTCAGTGATTTTTGAGTCTTTTGTGGGAACCTCCTCACCCCACCACCCACCCGCTGCTATTAACTTGCATGACTTCCAGAAAGAAATAAGACTGGTTGGAGTCCGAAGGGGGCTTCATTTGTGTGAAATCACCCAGGAGGATTTAAAAAAAAAATCAGGCAAGCAAGGAAAGAAAACTGCAAAAAAAAACCCCTTTCCATCCAACGCAGAAGCTGTTTCTTGCCGGCTTCTCGGAGGTGTCCGAGCGCCTTTTAAAAGGACACCTTGAAAGTCACGTTTCCTCATTAGAGGCAATGCTGGAGATGACGAGCTGTTCCTCCTCCCCTTGTTGCCGCTCTCTTCTTCCCCCCATTTAATTTGTGCGGTTGCATCAGGGCCGCTGGAATCAGTATGCAGGCAAGCCGGCTGCTGCAAAATGTTCTCCGAGGGCCGGGCTCCGGCGCCGCTCTCATAAACTTCAGGCTGAGGATGCAATTGGTGTCGTATCCTTGACCCGCTGCTGCCTCCGTAAATCAGTGGGGGAGCCGTCTCTCTGCAAGTCTGCAGAAGCAACGCCAACCAAGGACGCCGGCCCCTCTGGGAATATCCTTGAAGACCCCGCGTCCTGCTCTCCTTGCTAGTGTTTAACGAGCATCCTCCAATTTGGCCATGTCAACCCCCAGAAAAATCCCCTAGAGCCTGCTCCAAATGGGCCTTATGTTGTAAGCGTCGGTACCTGCGCGTCAGGCTGGCCATCAGATTTCTTAGCACTTTAAAACTTCCTTGAGTGATCAGTGGAAATTGCTGGATGAGGAGCTGGGACCAGTAGCTGTGGAAGGGGGAAGGACCCACAAGGGATTCCCAGAGCCTTGAAGAAGCCCCTCATCTGTGGCCTCGTGGACCATGCAATCATAGAAAATGAGGACGGCAAGGGACCTCAGGAGGTGACGTCTAGTCCAACCCCCTCGAAGCCGGACCAGACCCACCTCTCTCACGAGGAGGGGATAAACTCTTCCTTGAACAGGTTGTGAAGATATAACTAGAAGGTGCAAAGCCCAGTAAAGTGAATGGGAGGTTGGGAAGCCTCCATCAGCGGAAACGTTAAGAGATGCTTAGATGAACATGTGGCTGGGGTGGCTTAGATAAGAGACAATCCTGCCTGGAGCCGGGCGATGGATCCGCTCGGGCTGGCTGTGCATTGCACAAGGGGCAAACCCTGTACGTGGCGGATCGGGGATGGGATATGCAATGAAGCAAAGCAACACAGGAGGCAAGGAGAAGCAGAAAGAAGAGCAGCCGATCGGGGACCACAGTGGCACCTGGGGAGGGTGCGAGGCTAATGTGCGGCATGCCCTCCAAAAAAGGTTGGAGCCCGTTAGACCAGATGACCTCTTCAGGGCCACTCCATCCCTCTTTGCCCATGGTCTTCAGGGGCCCCTTGGATGCTGCATCGGTGCTGGAGTGGAAAGGCACGGAGGAAAAAGGCAGAAGGCCCCTTGTCCCTGTCCCAGAGTGGGGTACCGACAGGACGGAGCAGCCCCAGAGTTGATGGGAACACGGTGACTGGGTCTCTGGCAGCAGCTGCCAAGGGTGAGGCGGTTAGCCGCGCTCCAGAGGGCTTGATTATCTTTTATCAAATTAATGTACTTTAGTCGGTGCGGCTGCATAATGAAGACATTTCTCGTCGCCTCGTTTTCTCCCGGCTGTCTAATAAGGTGGGTATTGTACTGCTGAAAGGAGCAGCGTCTCGCAGATTGAAACCGTCAAAGTGAACAATCTCATTCCTGCTGCCTTAATGAGCTCCGCTGCACGGGCGGCGGAGGTATGTTCGGGGACTTGGCCCACTCCAGTCCATCCCCTTGCCTGGCACTGGGTGGGATCTCATCTCTGGGAAGCAGGATCCTCGGCTGGGGGAATCGGTACGGCCCAGTTAGCATCCAGTGGAGCATCGCTGATTGCCCAGCTGGGGGCTGGGCCCACGGGCTTCGTTGCGGTTGCACTGACTGGAGGTAGGCCGGGAGCGGGCCAGTGTTATGCCCCATCTTTTTTATGGCGAGAGTGACTATTACCAAGTCCCCTTATTTCTCAAGCAGGGTGTCTAATGGAGCAATGATAAAACAGAGGTCAGCTTAGTAATTAAGGACATTTGTTCCTCTAGACCCCGTCTGATCCACCACGCTCTAAGAGCTGAGCAAGCAGGGTCTCTATCATTGCACCCGGGCTGCTCACGTCTCCACTGTTGTGGGATGACTCACAGGCAGCAAAGAGGGATAATTTAAATAGACAAGTCTGACGAGGAGCAGAAGATGAGTCAAATCCTTCCTTGTCCTGGGTGTTTGTGGCAAAGCCGGGAAGAGCACCTGGGTATTCTTAGCACTTGTGCGCTGCTCTGGCCACTATCCCACGCTGCTCATACCGGGGTTGTGTGTGCGTGTGTGCTTGTGCATGTGCTGGGGGAACTCTTTCAGTAGTTGAGCAGCCCTCATGCAACTGCTGGGATGCACTGGCAGGTGAAAAGTGCAGAAGAAAAGGCGTGCAGAAAATGCTGCATGCAGGTATGCAAATATTTCCATGAGGTTTAAGACTGTTGAAGTTCTGGCACTAGTTGGGGGGGAAGGGGGAGATCACTCCCCACCCCAAGGTAAAATGCAAAAAAAGAAAAAAAGAAAAGAAAGTTGGAAAAAAATGGTGGATGACATTTTAAACTCTCAGCTCACATGACTAGGTGCTCGATTGCAGGGTGAGGTCCCTGCCCTGCATTTGGATATCAGCAGGTGGCTTCCTGCATCTGTTCACATCGAATCGCAGGTTTTAGAGCCCCAGTGATTCAGAAGACATTGGTTTGGGGAACTCTGCTGTGGCACCAGAGGCCATTTGCAAGAGCAGAAGTACCCGTCGGGAGCTGTAAATGTCAAATCTCTTTGCAAAGGAGGTAAGAGTCACTCTCCCAAATAGGGAAACTGAGGCATGGGTGGTGAAGCAGCTTGCCCTGGACAAATGATCATGGATCATTGTAGCTGTCAGTGTGTGGGAATCTCATGGTGTTAGTCTGATTTCTTCCTCCACATGATCCGGTCGCAAACAGACCTCAGGCCTCACAAGTCCCAACCCGTGCTCCACCTACTAGTGGACGCTGCCTCCCCACAAATAGGCAAGGCTCCAGGTAGGTGCAAATAGACCGAGCTGGTTCATAGGTGTTAGGGGCTGGAAGGGACCTTGCGAGATCATCTACAGAGAAAACGGAAGCGAGCCAGACAGCTCTCTTGGCCAGCTCCAAACAACTCTTGGAGGGTTGCAGCAGGCAGATGGGTGGAGGATGCATTTGGCACGCTGTAACAACCCCAAATCTTTTCCTTTGCAAACATCCTCTAACGGATGTTTCTGAAGACAGCATTGACTTTCCGGCACCTAAACTGTGCCCACTACTCCCGGAGGCAGCTGATTCAGCATCGACAGATTGGGAGTGATGGCCTGACCGGTTATGAAGCAAGGTACTCAGTCTCCCGGTTCCTCGGTATTTCCGTATTGATCTGCTGCTTCAGACTCATTATCGCTGCTGGATGCTAATGTGACAAAGCGCCAGCCGAGCCCGTCGCAGGCAGTGTTTGGAAAACTCCTGCCTAATGCTATTAAACAGGAGGCTCCCTTAAAGCCGGAGAGGGCTGAGCTCCCCACTCCACCTGCATCTCTGGCAGGATGGGCGTTTGCTCAACTTCTGGTGGGGAACTGGACCTTCCAGAGGGAGATGAGCGAGGCTACTCTGCCCCTCAAGGACCTGGGACTGCTTCCAGGCTTGGCTTAGCAATATGGGAGCCCAAATGGACGCAACGATGGGTGGTGGGACCATCCCGGCCATCTCTCTGTTGACTCGAACTCTTCCTGCAGAAGCAAAGATCTTAGGGGAGGTCAGCGGGGAGGTTAACCCATAAAAAGTGGCAATATCCCTCCGTGAAAAGGGCGCGGGACTGGGGGTCGGCTGACTGGGGTTTCGTCTGCAGGGCTGCTGTGTAGTCTTGGGATGAGCGACTCTTCTCTCTGCATCTTGGTCTTGCTATTTATTAAACTGGCTCCATGACCTTCCTCTTATCAAAGGCTTTGGGATCTCTGGAGGAAAGTTATTGTAGACATTGCTGTTAGACATTGCAAGATATGTGTGAAAAGTAGGACACCAAGAGGGGTGAAGGTAAGTAATTCAGGCTTTGAATACAGCTTCCAGTTATATGAACTACTGGTAATTACCTGGGTCAAAAATCAGTCTGTCTTCAAGCTTTATACTGTCACCTGCCACCTTGACAATGGGGGCCTAGGTCTTCAGAGGAATTTAGGCGCTTAAATGCACTTGAGTATCGGAGTCTCAGGGCCTCCTACGTGCAAACAGCAATTAGGAAGTCCCCAGCAGACTTCATGGAGTCCCAGGCATGTCTCCGTTTCCAGGGATCTCTGCTTGGGGGAGAGGGATTTTGATCTCCTTCTTTTAAGGATTTTATATATGTCCCCTCTGCCCCCACCCTTGGTCAGGAGGGGTGTAAGAGTATAAAGGGCGTCAGTTTTGAAGGTCAGAGCCACGTGAATGCCAGTGTAATTGCAGCGCAGTGGGTGCATTTGTGTTACGAAGGCTGAATCCAGTACGTGTGGTTTGTTAGGAAGGGGAAGAGAGAGGATTGAGAGTTATCTCTCCTCTTTGTGGCTTGTTTTTGGCTCGCGGCCTGGCACGGGGTGCGAGTGCTGCGTACCAACACCAGCAGCATGACCCCATTCAGTACCCAGGATCTTCTGGAGCCCAGCCCTTTGCATCTTCACTGCTGCTGCTACCCGAGCCAGCTCACGCGTGCCTGGTCGTGCTGCAACCACACCGCTGACTTTGCAGAGCGCGGTGCGGACCACTGAGATGGCGAGGGGAAAGTCGTGAGTCTGAGGAAGGCACTTGGCTGGCTGGGGAGCTCTGGTTCCTCGGTGCAATGCCCGGTTGATCTAAAGATAGCGATTCAAGTCTTACTTGCAGGCAATAAAAGCTGTTGCTTGGCAAGCAAAAAAATTAAATGGACAGTGCAAGCATTTAAAGACTAAAGAACTGTGTCTGATCTGTTGGAGGTACCTGTGAGGGCTGCGTGAGCATCTGTTTCATTCTCCACCATGTGGGTATCCGGGGCCTGTGCTACGCCATCAGTTCCTTGCTAGCACAATGCAGAGCCACTTCAAGCAGCTTTCAGTTAGTACTGATTATCCTCAAGCATTTCCCTGCCTCTGCTGTGCATGCTAATGCTCCGAAGCTGTCTGCTGGTAGCATGAAACGACCGGCTGGGTCGTGTGCTTCCAAACCATAAAGCCACGCAGCTGCACCAAGGCAGGCCCGTGGTCATTGGCACGGCCAGCAATAGCGTCCTTCTCTCTCTCTCTTCCTATCAGGTGTGTTTTGAACCTACACAAGGAAAAGATTGTCCTTGCTGCAGGTGGATGTGTCCTCTAATGGGGTCTCTTGCTGGGCCATTACATGAGGAAACGGAGAGGTAGGTAATGCTGCCCTGCAGTTTTGCCTTTAAGCAACATGCTTTTCATCTGCTCTGTTACCAGTCAGCTCAGTTGTGCCACATGCATGTTCAACATGGAGTGGAAAACTGTCATAGAGAGTCAGATTAGAAAGACCAGGGATGTTGGCTTTGAACAAGAGAATAATCCCATGTACCGCTACAGCCTGGGGACCGGCTGGCTAAACAGCGGCTCTGCAGATAAGGACCTGGGGGTGACAGTGGACAATAAGATGGATATGAGCCAGCAGTGTGCCCTTCTTGCCAAGAAGGTTACGGGCATCCTGGGCTGCATTGGTGAGAGCATTGCCAGCAGATGGAGGGCAGTGATTCTTCCCCTCTATTATGCACTGGGGAGGCCACGTCTGGAGTCCTGTGCCCACCCCTCCCCTTACAGAAAGGATGTGGCTAAGCTGGAGAGCGTCTAAAGGAGATCAGTGAAAATGGTTTGGGGGCTTGTGAGGAGAGGGTGAGGGAACTGGGCTTATTTAGTCTGCGGAGGAGAAGATTGAGAGGGGATTGAATAGCAGCCTTCAACACCCTGCAGGGGGGCTGCAAAGAGGATGGAGCTGGGCAGTTTGCAGTGGGGGCAGATGACAGGACAAGGAGCAATGGGCTCAAGTTGCAGCAAGGGAAGTTGAGGTTGAATATTAGGAAAAAACTTTCCAACTAGGAGCTCAGTGAAGCACTGGAACAGGCTCTCCAGAGAGGTGGTGCAGTCTCCATCCTTGGAGGTTAAGCCTTGGCTGGGGTGATGTAGTTGGGGCTGGTCCTGCTTGGAGCAGGGTGTTGGATGAGATGTGACCTCCTGAGGTCCCGTCCCACCTGAATTTTCTGAACAAAAATGATAAAGGGACCCAAAACCATTGAATTCATAGAGAAGGGTGATTGGACTTTGCTTCCTCCCCAGCTCCTAATCCAAAAACAAGGAGCCATCTAATGAAAATGTCCTTCACACAGTTAGCTAGTGGAAATCACTCCTCCTTGAGACAACTGAGGCCAGAAACTTGATTGGGTTCCTGAAAGGACCGGGTGTTCATGGAGGTAATAAGAACAGATGGAGACCAATATCAGACAGTGCTGAGAGAGCCCATGTGGGATCAGGATACCCTGGATATCGGCTTCAAGTTAATGCAATGCTGTGTGTTAAATATAAAGAAATGGATATAGAATATCCTCAACTTCAGGTCATCAGTGGGGTGCCCATGGTGTGATCAGATGTAGAAAGCCCCAGGTAGAACCAGGAAATATAATTGGCTACTTATGTAAAATGTGTTATGGACTTGAACTTCAGCTGACTGGAAAGTAGCCTTGCTCTGTTGAATCTGATTTATACCAGCAGCTGATATTGGGTCCTATGCCCCTGTGGTTTCTTGCCTCTCCTGACATATCACTGTCAGAAGTGGAATCGATTAGGAGCATTCGTGGCCTGAGCACAATGTTGCTCCTCCGACTGGCTTGAGCGCATCCCGCACAGGGATGGGAGGTGGCCAGCGTTCATTTCTCTCGAGCACAGGGGACGGTGTGAAGCCACATGCAGATTGGTGCAAAATTTGGTAGCTGTCACAGCCCAGCTTCTGTTTCAAACTGAGTGCCTGGATCTGCTCAGATAGGGGATACCTAACCCAAACCTTCCTGAATATGCAGAGGCTTTCCAAGTGCTTGCAAGCTCCCATCTCCTTGCATTTTGGCATGGGAGCGTCAGATCCCTCCTGGCGCATGCTTAACTTGCAAACATCCATGTGAATTTGCCCTGCCACCCAGGATTGCCCTCCTGCCTCCCCCAGTCCCAGTTTACTTTGTAGGCATCATGTCTCTTCTAGGTTCATGTAGCCAGGAAACTCCTCAGGCCAGGGCCCCAGTCTTCTGCATGTGGTTTTTGCATGGTGTCTAAACCATACTAAGCAAATAATCTGGCAGCCCCTGCTGCATCTGGGCTCAGCTTTTGAGTTTGTAACTAAAGCCAATTTTGCCAGTCTGGGTCGTGGCAAGGACGTGCTTTTGCCCAGGATGGCAGTGCCCATGGAGCTTCTGCTTCTGGGCAGCCTGGTGCATGGTACGGCGGGGGTAGGAGCTGACCGAGGGAATGGATGTGGGGTGCAAGCTGCTGGTGGTGGTGCAAGCTGTGCTTTTGCTTCCCAGGGTGGTGCGGGGTTTTAACTTCTTCTACACATGGAGGAGGAAATAAAGGTCAGAATTAAGTGTGCATTAATATGCAGCCAGCCTGCCTGCCACGTGCACACTCATGCATGCCTAGGTGCCAGCGTGTCCTGAAGGCTGAGCTGTCCCAGTTAAATCCCAGTAGAGGCAGCACATGGCGGTGCCCCCCGCACAGTCGGCTCTGTCGGCGCTTCCCTTCCTGGGCTGAGCTGCAGAAGGCAGCTCAGAGGATGCCCATCTCCCCCACTCAAAGGCCAGCTATTTTCTCCACACATCTGGCTATACCCCTTGGGCTTTTCCAGGTATTTCCTGCCATTGTGGTTGCTCCTGCAGAGGCTGGACAACTTCTCAAGAGCCCCGCACCCCCATGCACCTCTGCTGTCTCTCTTTCTCTCCACCCTGCAGCTTGCGCGTGGGATGAATGAGCAAACCTCCTTCCCTGGCAGTGATGCCCCCTACTATTACACCCATGGCTCTTCTCTCTCAGTGGGACCTGTGCTCTCCCCTGGAGCTGGGCCTAGACAAGCTGTTCCTTGCTCTTTGTTCCCCTTTGTCCTACGGGAGAGGCAGGGTTTGCCATCCGAGGCGAAAGGGTCTGAGCTACGTAGCGTGAGCCCGTCTTTCAGGTGTGCCCAGTGATGTGATGGGTGGTGCCGCCCTTTGTTGCACAGGGGTGAAAGACACAGCCTGAAAAGTGAAATCCAAGTGCCCGCGTGCCCCCGAGAGACTCTGGTCTGTAGTTTCATCTCATCTCCCCCCAGAGGAGAAACAGGGGTTGGATGCCTGCGCTTAGTAACCTAGCATTAAGCTTCGGTAACTGTTCGGGCACAAGGACTTTTGGGACGTTCTCCCGGTCTGGTCATGGGTCTCCCGGTACTTGGAGGTCATCTTGAAGCCCCAGCTTGTAAAGCCATGTCAACCCTTGCTTTGAAAGGGGTCAATTGGCAGCTTTTACGCTAGCTGGTAGAAACTTGGAAGCAAAGCCCGAGTCCCTGCAGAGGGTACGAAACCAAGCGGCAAATGAGGAGTCCAGTATCACTTGGCCTGGAGCTCAAGATGAAGCCGAGCTTCATGCAAAGGGCAGCACCCGCCACCGTGGAGCAGGGTGGAGCTGGGCTGTTCTCAGTGGGGGCAGACGACAGAACAAGGAGCAATGGGCTCAAGCTGCAGGAAGGCAGGTTGAGGTTGGACATTAGGAAAAACTGTCTTAGGAGGTGGGTAATAAAGCACTGGAACAGGCTACATGGAGGGGTGGTGGACTCTCCATCCTTGGAGGTGTTTAAGACCCACATGGACAAAACCTGGGCTGGGATGATGTAGTTGGGGCTGGTCCTGCTTGGAGCAGGGGGTTGGATGAGATGTGACCCCCCCCAAGGGACCTTCCCACCCTCATTGTCTATGACTGCGATGCTATGAGGTGTAGATGCAGGGGTTATCAATATGCAGAACTGGTGGGGAGCAGATGTAGCATTTAGATCTAGAAAGGATCGCTCCTTGAGTTCAGATCCCATTTTCAGCTGGATCCTACCTCTAGCCACAGCACTTCTTCCCTGGTCTTTACAATCAGGCTCTTTACAAGTTCCTCCCCTGCCTAACACCTATATCTTGACTTGTTCCCATGGGAGTTGAGTTTCAGTGCTGTATCCAACCACCTGGACCCCTGTAGATCGTTCTCCCATCCCTCACCTCCTATGTCATTGCTTCTCAAATGCGTGCATTTGAACTGAGCTTTCCTGGGTCAGTGCATTGCCGAGTAAATGTATCCAGAGTGAGGCAGAGCTCATCTTTTTCAGCATGGCTAAATGACTATAGCAGTAACAGGTGAAAAGGCCAGAGGGTCACTTGAAGCTGGAAAGAGCTATTTTGCGCAAAGCAATAACATATTATAGCTTTTCAATTCTGACAGCCGGGATCCAGAACTTGCTCAGGCCAGGTGTAAAATGTATGGAGCAGTCTCTGTTTTTTTCCTTGCTTACGTGTTGGTTCACAACCTGGAAAAATGACCTATCTGAGCTGAGGCCAGGACTAGAAAAGTAGCAGCTTTTTGCATGTCAAGATTTAGGGGCATTGGCAGGGTTGTTTGGGGAAGGAGGTTTGTCTGCAGCCAATGCTATCAGCTTTTAGGAGCACTGAAATTCATCCAGGAATGGTGAGGCTGGGTGGGGGGGAGCTGGAAAAAAGGAGAAAAAAATAATTCAGGGTTTTTGGTTTTTTTTTTAATGAGAAACACCTGCACTGCAGGGTTGAAAATGGGGGGAAATAAATTGCAAGCAATGACAGGATCAGGGGAAGAACAGAGAACACGGCAGAGCTACAGGGCTTGGAGGTATAAAACTATTCAAACCATCTAGAATACACAACACTGGGGGCATCAGGATGGAAGATGGTCAGTGGAAAAGGATGGGGAAGGTCTGAGCGCTCAAGAGGAGATCAAGATTAGTGTGGAGGTATAAAATATAGCTCCCTTGTGACCTTGGATGCATCAGTCTAATTTAGGTATTATTTGATGTCAATTTTCACTGGATCCCTGTTTCCAGTAGCTGAAAACTTCCCCAGTGCTAGGGATTTATTCTGCCCACCTGCTCATTTTACAGGCAAGTGGTTGGTGCATTCGGTGCTAAGACAGCAGGCCCTGCCTTTGCAATACCCTTCAGTGTGTCTAAGGGTAAGGACCATAGTGCTGGAAGGGGTCCCCCGAGTCACGGATGCCCGCCTCGTGCTAGCAGGTGACCGCAGCCTATAATCCTGGCCATAAACAGATCGAGCTCCATCTTAAAAGTAATTAGGTCTCTTCTCCCCACGGCACCCGCTTCCCCAGAGACCTTCCCGTGGGGGTTGCTGTCTGGCAGGGGAGCTCAGCCCTGAGCAGAGAATGAGGACTCGGAGTAATTGGATGACTCCCGGGAGGCGCTGCAGCAGCATTTCCGACTTGAAACCTGTCATGCTGCAGACATTTGGGGGCTTGGTGGAAAATCTCAGTTGTCCCCAGAAAGCTGACAGGCCTGGCAGAGGAGAGTGGCCGCTGCACTCCCAGAGATGACGTGACCCACCCAGGGCTACATAGCGTGGCAGTGGCAGAGGAAGAATTGGCACCACCCGTCGAATGCCCTGCCTATTGCTCCTGAAGGAGAGCCCCAAAACACAATCCCTGTAGCATAGATACGCAGGGGTTCCCCACTAAAATGCTTGTTCTGGGGATAATTATAGCCTCCCAGCAATATTTTACCACGAATTAGTGAACTGGGCTCTCGGCCTTCCCTGTAGCTCGGCGCAGTTTTTGTCTGCAAACAGCATTCGTGCCACCTCCCGCTATCGTACGGCTGCCTCTGGCAGGGAGATTGCAGCAGCTGGTTAACTGCTCCTGGAAAACACACAGGGAGGGACGGGAAGGATGCACCGCATCTCACAAAGCAAAGGGGCCCGGGTGTGGCGCGCTCCCCTAGATCTGACCCGGGTGATGGTGTCTGTGCATCGGCTCAAGGGAGAACGGGCTTGCCAGTCACCCACGCCACTTCGGGCACGGCGCGGGCATCCCTGGGAGGCTCCCCATGCCAGCAGGCCTGGTGGTGTCTGCCTGATAAAGTGGTCCCGTGGGGTGGGATGATGGAGAAACACCCATAGTATGGGGGGTAGAGGACCAGGACGCTGAGATTTCCTCCTCCAAGCTGTTTAGGGTAGAGGAGGGAGAGAGGACAAACCCAGCGGAGAAGAGGGGCTCGGAGGGGATTTGCCATCCAGGAAGGCAGTGCACAGCCCAATACAGAGCGATGGCCTATTTGGTCCTTATTTACAAGCGCATCTTCCTGGGGAAATGCCTGTCGCTGGGAGCTCCACAGTTAGCCAAGACAATGGATTAGGAGCTTGCTAAGAGGTTTATGGATGGGAACCTTTCTCCCATAAGACAGGAAGTTTAAAGCGTGGTGGTCCCTCCACGAGCTGAGCCAGCGGATAGATGCCTCTGAGAGAAGTGAAGGGGAAGAAAGCAGCATCGGGCAAGTTCCTGTGGTGGAGAGAAGTGGCCTGGGAGGGAAACGGGAGGCAGGGGAGCGTGGAGAAGAGGCTGGGCACTTCTGCGGAGAGGAGGGAAAAGGAGTGCAAGTGAGATGCAGTGGATGGGGCACGCGGGTGCGTGAGCGAGCAGGAGCGAGTGGTGGTGAGGGCCATCCCTTGGCAGCCGTTTATCTTGCGCCGTTAGTTTTGCTAGCAATGGAGCTCATTCAGGGCGTGCCTATAAAGCGTTTTTGCTCCCTGCGGTGGCCTGAGCCCACCAGGACAGCTGTCCTGAACGGCACGTGGAGAACTGCATTACGGAGCTGTGCCCAGCGTTGCAGAAGGTCTTTTGCCATGAGGCCTGGGTGTTTGGGCGTCCTCTCTTTTATGGAACCAACTGGGGTAAAGTTAGACTGGCTTTCAGATGCAAGGCATTCTTCATCAGGTCTTTCTTAGCAATGTGTGTGTGCGTGCAAGCCTGGGCTCTAGTGGATTCTCCCTACCCTACACATTTCCCCTTATATAAGCAGGCACACGATGCATAAGCAGTCAGGTGTTTTAGAGGTGAGCTAAGAGATTCCCCCACAGCTTGTGATGACCTGTTCAAAGAAAGGCAAGAAGAAGTGTGCTGTACTTACCGAAGCAGCAGCCTGGGACTCCCAGAGCTCTGATTTAAGTCCTGCCTCTGCCACAGACTGCTTGTGTGACCTTGGTGAAGTCATCTAATTCACTCTTCTTCCCTGTAAAATGGATCCCCTCTGTGAGACTGACGTGTTTATAACAGCGTGCTCATTAGTGCTCGGGATATGATGATGATTCAGAGCCTTCAGGTACCTAAAGGGCCACAGTATTAAACACGGTCATTAATCCCATAAGTCTTATAAATCACACATTTTCTCCCCCCCAAAATAAATGGACAGTTATTTATTTCTGGTTTCTGAATCTTCCAGCAGTTTTCTTCCCTTTTGTTATTTGATGAATGCTACGATTCTCATGAAATCTCTTAACTGCAGGAGCTGAGACTTTAATAATATAAAAAAAATTACACTAATAACTACAAGACTCGCTGGCAACCCTGGCTAAGGCATTTTAAGCCTAAAATGGAGATTTTAATTGCTGTAGAAACCCCAATAGAAATAGGAATGATGGTAGGATTGCTTTTTTTCTTGATATGTATTTTTTTTAATAGGCATGTTTGTGACCCCATCAGGATGCAAAGAGAACCAGGGAAACAAAATGGGCCATAAACAGTAAGTAAATGGAGCCGTCTGTTTTCGACCGCTCGAACGGATTAAAGTGCAAAATGTAAACGACTTGGGCACATGGTAAGCGTTAAATTAGATTTTTTTTTTTTAAATCCTTCCCTTTCTGGAACGGTCAAGAGCTGCAGTGTCAGACCTTGGGCCTGCGGGCCAGATCCGGCCTGCCGAGGTCTCGTCCGGCTTTCGGGGCCTCTGGCTGTGACCTGCAGGGCACTGCTCTGTGGGCAGGGCAGAGGTTTAATGCCATCACTGCTGGCCAGATCCAGCCCCCCAACCCAAGGGATTTGGACACCTCTGGTCTAGAGGCATTGCTATATGAATCCAGAACCCTAGGCAATTGGCTTGCTCGCCTCCTGTGCGACATCTCTGCTCTCTGTGCCTCAGTTTCTCTGACCTAAAACTCCTTTGAGATCTGTGAGCAGAAAGAAGGGATTTATTTTTCTGTATCCTTTGAAAACAGGCAGCTGTTGGTTCATGAGTGCACCTTCTCCCCTAAGATAGGGTTTCCTCAAGTTTTCCAGAAAAAAATGTCCATGCTCATATGATTTTATTTTATTTTATTTTTTTGATTGGGAAAAATCCTGAAAGCTTCTTTTTAAAAACTTGAAAAATAGAATTGAGATTTTGCAATACTGACTTTTTTCAGCATTTAAAAATATTACACCTGCCCTGCTTTGGGGTTTTTTGGTGTTTTTTATGGGGTTTTCAACCAACTTTTAACTTTTTCTGTGTAGCAATCCCAGACCTGCTGCTTGTGCTGTTGCTAGGGTGAACCGGGTCATACAGGTCTTGTTTCTGCAGCACTGTTTTCTATAATTGTTTTCTGTAACAGAATTATTGGTATAGGATTGGGTCAAGGTGGAAATATGTGACGGCAAGCAGCGGGGACTGGACCGGAGATGTCCAAATCTAACAGCATGCATTCAAGAGGTAGGAAATTAAAGTGAGGAGTGCAACAGATTGTGTACTCTGTGCAAGGGGATCTGCTACAAGCATCAGTGAGTTAAAAACGCTTGCAAACGGCACATTTTAAAAGGTGTTTTCTGTGGGAGTGCATATAGCTGCTGCTTTCCACAGACATCCCTGCTAGTGCCACTCGATGCAGCACGAGTCACATGCCGCCAGCGAGTAAGGATGAATCCTTTCTCAATGGACACTGAAACCTGCAAACCCAGCTTTTTGCAGTGGCAGGATAAAGCAAGTCTCATTTTCAGAACAAAAGAGCGAGCTGCAGATGTTGAAGCAATGGAAGAAATTCAAAGGCAGGTGGAGGAGATGACACGGGAGGGGGGGAAACAGAAAACCTGCCTTTGCCAACAGGAATTGTCGCTGGCAGAAGGAAACCAAGATAGGCGCGCAAAGCAAACCTCACCGGAGGAAGATGGGTTGCCATGCTCTGCATGTCAATGCATCATTTCTCTGCGGCGTCTCTCATTCTCTTCCCCCTCTTTGCCTTCTATTTTTCCCTTCTCTATCCCCCAGCTGGCACATGGCCCGCTTGTCACTGTCACCTGATAGGTCTCTCTTCACCATGGATTTAATTTAATTTCCAACCAAACGATGATGCCGAGGGAGCGACAAATGGCTTTGGGGGACCAGGAGGTCCCTAAGATGTGGTCACAGTGGAGCAGAACCATTCAGATGTCGTAAGGCTCTTGAAGAGGCGAAAGGTTTTTAAATTTTTTTTAAATTAAAAGCAAGCTCCATTGAAAGGGAAAAGAAAATGGATGGAAAGTTCCCCTTCTCCTGGACAGAGACCGATCCTCCACATCCTGTCGCTTGCCTGCAGCCATCTCTCGCATTCAGAAAGGAGTCGCCAGGGGGTTCATTACCTGAGAGAGGAAAGCGGTCGAGCATCGTGCAATGGCTGCAGGGTCATGTGGACCATCTGGCTGCCCGTTCATACTTCCCCGATAGCCAGGGACAGGAAGAAGGAGCTTCTGGCCCAACGTGCAGGGCCGTGTTGGGGGCAAATGGAAAATCTTCGGCAGCTGGTGTGGAATTAGAGCTTCGATGTCCCCCTTTAGGGACGTGCGAGCAGCCACAGGCGATTATCACAGACATCGGCGTATGTCCATCTGTCTGAAAGAGCCAGAAAGGACTTCAGGGGTCGTCATCTCCAACCCTCTGCATGGATGCCTGCTTCTCATGCTTCTCCTGTTGCATCTAAGTGCAGGGAGGTGGGCGTGCAAAAGCACGCCCTCAGCTGTGCCTCCAAGGTGGGGTGGACGTTTCCTAGCACACAGGCCCTTGATGTGGCAACCACCTCTGATGCATTGAGGGATCCCAGGAGGGAGTACAGCTCACTTTGCCTCCTGTTTCAGAAAGGTGGGTGCTTGCAGTTTTGGCTTTGCTAGCAGCGGATGAGCTCAGGGGTGGCCTCTCTTGCTCTTGGCACCGTGAAGCTCTCCTGTGCCTGCAGACCCTTCTCCTGCTGACCGAGCTACCTCACCCACAGATGCCCTGTGATACCCGATGCAAGAACAAGCCCATTGCAACCTCCGGCTGCTTGAAAGGCTCAAGGACGTCGCTGGCAACACTAATGTTAATGCACCCCCCAGCTGGAGCAGTTCAAGCTCGGCCTACCACGAGCAACTCTTTAGACCAGCCCAAATTACCATTGAGGGAAAGACCCCAGAGGTACTTGAACAGTTCCCCTACCTAGGTTGCCACCTCTCAGAGAACGGACCTTAATGAGGAGACCCAGCACAGGATCAGGTGCACGAGCATCTCCTTTGGGAAATTGTCTTTACTCCTTGTGATCTCTGGACACGGAGATCCAGGTCTAGAAAGCAGTCGCCATTCCCACTCTCCTCTATGGATGTGAGACGTGGGTGACCTACCGTCATCATCTCAAGAGTCTGGAGAGGTATCGCCAACAAGGCCTCACATCAAATGGGAAGATCAGTACGCAAATGCCAACATCTTTGCTGAAGCCCGTGTTTACCAGCATTGAGTCAGTGCACCCATTTCTCTGGACTGGACGTCGTGTGCAGATGCCTGACCCGCGACTCCCAGAACGAGTCTCTACCCCCAGCTTAGCAATGGCCTGCGATCCCATGGTGGGGAAAGCACAAGGACACGTTGATGGCAGACCTCGAGAAAATGGAGGCTGGCTTCAAGAGTTGGAAGAGGCAGCGTCTTGTCCTTGATGCAGAGAAAAGGGAGCGGAGGAAGGGAAAGGAGAGGAATCCCAGCCTGCAGCCTGCCCTTTCCTAAGGGAAGACCTGCAAGGATGGATCTGTGGCCCGAGGATTGGACCCTGAAGTCATTGATGAGACGCAGGAGAGATCACCTTGAATCGAGGGATTGCCAACCACGACAGCATTTGCCCAAAGGGACTGCAAAATAGTCCACTCGGCCACCAAACACGTGCCACGGCCACAGTGGGGAGAATCTCATGCTGGTCATCGTGACTGGAAGAGAAGAGGGTGGAGAGCAAGCGAGTCGGGATACCTGTTGCTAAAGAGTTTCAAGCCGAGTCTCCCAGCAGGGTCCAGGGTAGAAACACCGCTTCTCAGCTCGCCCACTGTGGCTGTGACGCACATTTGTCTGCCACGTTAGAGGCTCATCCTTCCCCGTTAATTCTCCGGTGAGGACAGACGCCTGCTCTTCAGCCCGGAGGTTATCTCCCCGCCTGCTTTTACATTTTACCACCTTGTTTATGAGATGCGAGCTTAGGAGCGTTAAAGATTGCAAGCTCCATTTAACATTTATGACAGCAAACTACTCCTAAGTGGAGAGGGAGCGAGGAGGGAAAGGATGTAGGAGCGAAAGCTAAGATAACACGCCTAAGGCTGCAACAAACGTTCAGCTTCTCAAGCACTCGGAGCCAACGCAAAAGTGCTGGCAGAAAATTCCCCCTTGCCCACCGCCTGCAAATCCAGCAGCAGGCTTCAATTGGCTATAATTGTCCGTCTCTGTTCCCCAAGCCCCCAAAACACCACTTGTCCACTAGGCAGAGCAGAATAAAGAGCAGAATAAAGTTCTCTGGCTTTGGCTTCCAGGTGTTTTTTGGAGCTGCGAGCCATGCTGTTTGCAGCGATACGGCTCATGAACCATTACGGGGAAAGAGGCTGGATTCATACCGCTCTGCTGAGCATAACAAACGGAGGTGTTGACAGGAGCGGTGTGACAACTGGGGAGCACGGGGATGGCGATTGAGGATATTGGCTTCTGGAGGTGGCCTGAGCTCCTGGGGTTTTAGACCCAGCGGTGTTATAAGGGCGTTACCCCAGCAAAATCCCCGTAGCTTGACCCGCCTTTGTCTTCAGAGCAATATTTCTTCTTCGTCTCAAGATGCAGGACTGAGACCATAATTCTCATAAGGCTCTCATGATGCTTATTATGGGGGATGGATGGTCTTGTGATTCAGAGTTGAGGCCAGGACCTAGAGTCATAGAAAATGCGGGTTGGAAGGGACTCAGGAGGTCACATTGAGTCCAACCCCCTGCTCCAAGCAGGACCAGCCCCAACTACGTCGTCCCAGTGTTGAGCCAGATCTTAGAAACCTCCCAGGATGGAGACTCCACCACCTCTCTAGGCAACCCATTGCAGTGCTTCACCACCATCCTAGTCAGAGAGTTTTTCCTAATATCCAATCTAAACCTCCCTTGCTGCAACTTGAGCCCATTGCTCCTTCTGTCATCTGTCACCACTGAGAACAGCCCAGCTCCATCCTCTTTGCAACCCCCCTGAAGGGATGTGAAGCCTCAGGCACATGGGGAGGCATCACATCTTCTCTTCTCCAGACTAAATCAGCCCCGTGCCCTCAGCCTCTCCTCATGAGTCCCGTGTCCCAGCCTTCGAGCTGTTTTCATTGCCTCCGCTGGACTCTCTCCAATGTGTCCACATCCCTTCTGTAGTGGGGGCCCCACAGCTGGACATGGGCCTCCAGATGTGACCTCACCACTGCTAAATAGAGGGGAATAATTGCTTCCCTCGACCTGCTGGCAACACTCCTGCCAATGCAGCCCAAAATGCCCTTAGCCTGCTTGGCTAACATGGGAGAAGTGGATTCAGTTGCTAACTACGCTCCCTACTTGAGGGGCCAAACCCAACTACCTCTACTAGGTACCTGCGATCCCCTATGCACTCTACTTGCTTCATGAAAATCCATTCAGGTATCTAGTCTTGTAAAACGCCATCATCTGAGCCTTCAGGTTGGCGTGACAAGCAGAGAGCTGGAAGGGAACCCAGGCACCTTGTGTATTAAATGTTTTTTCTTTTTACCAGATACAGCCCCTAGCGCAGTGGTGCTCTGATCTGAGTTGGGGCTTTTGTTACCTGTGGACCAGTCACATGAACAGGTGAAATGACGTGTCTAAGACCACCCAGCAAGTCAGTGGCAGAGGAATCTGCTGCTTCCCCCATCCCCTGCTCCAACCATTGGAGCATGCTGCCCCTCACTGTGACTTCACCGCTGCATTAGAAGCAGAACAGCCGTGTTTATTGAGGGGAAGGGATGAAGTTGGTCAAGGTTAATTGAAACTGCGCGAGGAGAAACCTCTAAAGCAGGATGTCGAGTTGCAATCATTGCCTGCTGCCACAATGTCCCTTGGTTTCATTAGCTGAAGTCAAATTTAGGGCCTCTGCTACTCAAGTTAAAGAAGCCTAGGTGCTAGCAACAGTAGTAGGCTTTTATCCTCGGCCGCTGAAGGCAGGGAGGACTCGCTGTCATCTGTGCGCTACATTTCCCTGGTATATGATGGCAATATCTGGGCTATAAAAATACAGCTGGGGTTGGTTTGAAAATGAAAGAGCAGTTTTCATGGGAATGAAACAAAGCAACACATGGAGACATTTCCTCTGGCTTAATGCTCCGGAATAGCTTGTTCTGACAAATCGACATTTGGAGCCAGCTTTTCCCCTATCTGTGTCTTTTTTTTTTAGTAGTCATTTCCAGGTGGGCCCTAACCAGGAAGGGGAGATGTTTCTCCCACCGGGGACAGGAGAGGACCTGCGCCCAGACCCAGCGAAGGCTCCACAGGCAGCCGCAGCATCGGAGGGGACTGGGGAAAGTTGGTCCCTTGCAAAGAGTTTGGAGAGAGCTGTGGAAGCTGCTTAACAGTCTCCTGTGAAAGCCCATGGGCTGCCCAAAGCTGCTCACGCCAGAAATGCTGTATGCATCCTGATTGTTCTCCGATGGGCAGCGCGTGCGTGCGTGCATGCACCGACGCCGTCTGATCTCGGAGCAAGGGATCGGGAGAGGGCAGCTGGCTGAGTGGAGGCAGCCTGAACCCGGAGGCAAACCGAGATCTTTGATTTCAAAGGAAACACATTTTTTGCCGGCAGGAGAGATGAAAAGGTTGACGAAAGCACTTTCTTTGCGGCGCTGGGTCCTGTTCAGAAATGCAGGGCACCGGGCGATCAACAGGCTGGCTGGGTAGGGGAGAAGCTAATGGACCCCCCAGGTGTTCCCAGTGCTGTTGGGAGAACTGGGCAGAGGTGGGGACGGTGCATGGCTGAGATAGAAAGAGGACGGTGGTTATTTTCTTGGGATGGACCCATCCAATGCACAACTGCAGGTTGGGGAGTGCTTGGCTAGGCTGAAGTACTGCAGAAAATAAGTCCTGCCCGTTATAACAGACTGCAAGCAGAGTATGAGCCCATAGTGTACTTTTGGTGCAAAAAAGAAAAAAAAAATCCACTGGCACATTGGGATGTATTAACAGAGGGCACAGGGGTTGTTTCCTCCACTCTGTTCGGCAGTGGTGGGGCCTTGCTTGGAGGACCGTGTCCAGTTTGGGGGACAAATTAGCAGAAGCCTAGAAGAGAACACCAGAAATGGTCAGAGGTCTAGGAAATGTGATTATGAGGAAAGGTTGGAAGAACTGGGATTATTTAGTCTGGAGAAGAGAAGACTGAGGAGGGATTTGATAACAGACTTTGAATATCTGAAGGGCAACTATAAAAAGGGTGGACCGCAGGGGACAAGGCAAGGAGTGACAGTCTGTAACTGCAGCAAGGGAAATTTAGGATGGAGACTAGGAAGAGTGAGCGGACTGTGAGGGTGGCCAAGCATAGAAATAAGCTACCTAGGCTCAGTGTGTAATGTTCATCCTTGGAAATGTTGAAGAGCAAGTTAAATGGTCAAGATGGGAATGAGCCAGCCTGGACTAGATGACATCCTGAAGGCCCTTCCAGCCCTATTTTTCTCTGATCAGATGATTTTTCTCTTGCCTTCAGCGTCCCACCTTACTGCGCAGGGTTTTCCCACCTGGTTGAGCTCTGGATGAGGCAGGGGGCTATGCTGGAGCTCTTCTTTCAGCTCTCTGCTTCTTCCTTGTATTTTTGCGTCCCTTTTTTTCTTCCTATTAAAGTCTGAGGTTGTTTGGAGACCAGTTCAAGGGGAGGCTTGGGGTGTGAGTGCATGTTGTATCGTGAGGGCATTGGGCACAATGATGCGATTCACTTCCCACACTAAATGCTTGTCCTTGTTTCCCTTTCAGACAGCAGGATGAGAGCGCTCCTGGCTCTCGGGTGGGCAGCTGAGGATTCAGCTCATTGCAGAATTGGGCTGCTCCTCTGCCTACCTGACGTCTCGGAGGGGAGTCCAGCAGAGAGCAGCAAAAATGATCGGAGGCGAGAAGAAGTTGAAGAACTTACTTAGTTTGGAGGAGTGAAGGCTGAGGACAGATTTGACTCCAAATACAAAACAGGCTGTTATAAAGTGGAAGGGAATCACCTGGTCTCAGTATCCACACAGACAGGCCAAGAAGCAATGGGCTTCAAGTGCTATAAGAGAGATTTAGGTTGGCTATTGGGGAGCATTTCTCATCCTGAGGGCGGTGAAGCACTGGAGGAGATTGCCTAGGCGGGCTGTGAAGTCTCTGGTGCTTTAGCATTGGAGGGGTTTAAGTTGGAGAAGCCACTTGCATGTGATGATTTAGTCAGGGATGATCCTGCCTGGAGCAGGGGCTTGGAGGAGGTGACTGCCTCTGCCCTATTTTTCTACAGATCTGTGAATCCCCTGGAAGCAGCCACCACGACTGTGCAGACGGAGCTGGCTCATCTATGCACTAGCCCCCCACTCCTGACCGAGAAGGGGCAAAAGTTATTGCTGCTTCATGATGGACTTGTGGCCCCTAAGACCACAGGAGGTGAGTTGCATTCAGCACCTGATGGACACCAGGCTCGGCTGCAGCCATCCCTGCCAGCGTCGGCACAAACCTAGCCCCCGTTGTCTGCCCCGGCAGAGAGGCCACGAATTCGATGCAAGGTGGAGGGTTGTGGCCTTCTCCACTCAGCTCTGGGCTCTGCCTGGAGGCTCTTGAGCACAGGGGATGGGCACGGTGCTGGGCACTGGGAGGCTGGGGCTGTGTTAGACATTACTGCTGTACTAAAAATCACTCCCTTCTCCTGGGGGAAGCATGCGCTGCTGGCTGGGTAAAGAGAGGGGTTTGAGTACCACGATCGGGCACCTCTTCAGGGCCCTAAATCTACCAAGCATCCAGCTATCAGACAGAGCAGAAAGTCTTGATTATAATCCCCAGTGTTTTTCAAAGCAGGTAGTCACGACTGTTTTACAGATGGGGAAACTGAGGCACAAAGCAGGGAGCTGATTTGCCCAAGGACACCCAGCGAAGCAGTGGCAGGGAGAGGACTGAAGCCTGCATCTCTCGGGTCGTAGCCCTGCGCTCTTTCCACTAACCACCACTGCCTTCACTCCCAGCGTTGCCCTCGGAGCCCGGTTTTGCAAGGCGCTAAGGGTTGGCAGCCCCGGCTTGTGATGGAGATGTCCCCCCAGCACGGGGGGCAGCGAGGGGAAGTCCTTCCCTGACGCCAGCCCGGCTGCTCCGAGGCCGCGGTGGGTCTCTGGGGGGCAGTTGTCAGGTGAGCCGCTCATCCATCCCACGCTGCTGTCGCCTGGAGGCTGAGAAATGAATGAGATGCCAAGGCCTCTCAGTCTATTACAAGTGTCAGGCTCTATCACTCCAGCCACATCTGTCAATGATGTCCTTAACTGCAGCAGAGACCCAAATCCCACAAGGAAGCCTGGTGATTTAGCACATGGCTAATGCTCGGCTCTGCGGCGCGATAGGACCGGTTTCAATTCCAAGGCCCCGGTCTCTTGCTCCCTTGCACTGCCAGGAAGCAGCAAGCTCAGCTGTTGGAGAGCGCTCAGGATCCTTTATTAGCAGCCTGAGAGGCTGATTAAAAAGGGAGGTTAATGGAGTCGGCAGCATGCTCTCAGCTGGTAGGTGCAGGGGAGGAGAGGGAGGTCAGAAGAAGCGGTGGGCAAGGGAGAAGCTCTCAGAAGAGGCGAGGGCAAGGCAGGAGGAAGAATAAATGGGCTATGGCTATGGTCCACTCCATCCCTACAATGATCTTTCTGCTTCCCCAGCTCCTGCCAGCTGCACCTGCTTGCCAAAACGAAGCTAGCGACTGAGCCGCCCTCACTCAGCCGCCCTCCAACCCCTCTCCCCCAAGTGTCGCTCCCCAGGCCGCTGGCACCGGCTGCTGCCAAGGCACCGGTGATAGATGGACCTTGCACCTGTCTATTAGAACAAGGCATAAGACCAATTGCTTCACCTAACAGCAATTGTCCTAAAGCCCCTCGGTGATTTAAAAGCTCTTGCTGGTTTGGACTGGACTCTGTCCAAAGCAGTGCCGCTTTCCCAGGCGAGGGGATTAAAGATGTTCAAGCAGTTCTCTCCATTACCACTTCTGGCTGAAGGTCAAGGGATGAATTATGCATTGCTGCTCTTCAAGCTGCAGCCTCTTTTTCTTTTCTCCCTGAAGCCCAGGGTAGGACTTTTTTTTTTCTCTTCTTTTTCAGTGTGTGAATTGACAAGGGAACACGGCTCAGGATCGTCCATTCAGTCCCTCCTGTAAGGCAGGATTATTGTTCAGCAGCAGGGAGGGGAGCTGGAGGATCCCCCCCACAGAGCCTCTGTAACCTGTCGGTGCTTAAGGAATTGCAGTGATAGCACCAGCTGCATCGCGATGCGCTCCCTCTCCCTCCACGGGCCCCACGTCGGTCAGAGCCGCTCCTGCCGGCTGCGTGTGGGCAGCAAGGCCCAATGGGTACGTGCAGCTAGGATGCTTCCAAACACGAGCCACCCGTGCGCCCTGGCCCATGCACCAGGGCTGGAAATGAGGTGGCCAAGTAGCTCCGGGTTCCCCCTTGGGGTCATTTCCCACACTGCTCCACTGCTCTCTCCTGTGAGCTTAGGACAAGAAGTGAAGGCAAAAGCCATTTCCAATCAAGACCATGGTGAGGATTTCAGGAAACAGAACGCCTCTGTCAAAGCCACGGTGGAGCTGGCCCAAGACAACAGGACTGACTTCTTAACGGGCCTGTGTGGCCCGTAAGAGTTTGTTAGCTCGGTGGGTCCCACGGCTGGACCCTGCCGCGTCTCTGGGATCTAGTAGACGTGTTAGGCAATACAAAAGAGGCCACGATTCCCCCTCCCCTGAGAGCTCAGGCATGAAGCCCCATCTCCTGGCTTGTGTAGGGCACATTATGTCCGGGCTCATTTTATTTCTCGTAGAACCGTAGGGCTGGAAGGAGCCAGGAGGGTCATCCCCGGGAGCTGGGCTGCAGATCTGGGCGCAGGGAGCCCGTGCTAGCCGAACCAAGCTCAGTTCTGGTGTCTTGTCCCGGTGGCTGTCCCAAAACAGCTCTAGAGCCAAGGCCACTGCTGTTGGCTGCAGATCGTGTCCCAGCAGTGGCCTGGGAGTTGCTGAAGGGGACCATCGCGGACTGAAGATGCGCTCCAAATGGATGGACAAAGCTCAGAGCAGCTTAGGTCCCTGCGTGCAGGGACTGCTTGTTTTGGGCATGTTTTAGGACCTCTTGTTTTGGTCTAGCTCCCCTCTTGCACCATTAATGTGTGCATCAGAAGGTTTTGAGAGGAGGCTGTGAGTCCTAGTTCAGTGATTTTTGTTTTGAATCTCTCCCATCCTGATAAAGCCTCCTTCCCCAAGGCTCCTCTCCTGTTTAACCCTGCAGCACGACCCTTCTGGGCTTCGCTACGCCCCGGCTAGGTTCGCACCACTGTTCTTCCCCCCGTGCGCTGCCTCCTTCTCCACCAACCTTTCCCCCCTCTTCACCTCATCCTGTCGCATTTCCTGCGCGGCTGAGGCAGCTGTGATGGAGTGGTTAATCCCATCATCATTCGTTGGTGTCTGACACCGCAGCACCTGTCTTCATCTCCACCTCCCCCCTTTAATGGCATTTTTAGATTGCTGCATTCTCTTCTCCTGACTTTTGAACAAATGCCTCCTCTCTCCATCGCCTGGCTGCTGGGTTTGTGTGTACGGAAGCGGTGGGGGGGCTTGTCAAGACCTTTTCTGATCGCGCCGACGTGGCGCCAGGTGAGAGCCGCGCACGGTTGCAGGCGCAGATCGGCTGCGCACCTGGCGAAGGCAGCACCGCCTAGGCTCTTCCCGCAGCGTGATGTGGTCGGGGTTGTCAGGCACTATTAGGAGGTGCTGTGCTCCTTCCCCCACACCTCCTGGGCTGCGTGGATGTGTTCCTTGCATCCTTTTACAGGAGGGAAATGCGCCCTTTGATGCCGCTGAAATCCCTCTCCAAGGCTCGAACGTAGTCACAGAAGAGGCTCCCCCCTCAAGAAACATCTGTCTCATGCCTGGGGGCCAGCTGTAGGAATGGTGCATGCTGTGCAGATATGATGCCTGAAGCTCCTGTAGCACGCAAGATAACGCATGAGTGAGTTTGAATCTTCGTTTAAGGGGCTTGGCAAGTTGGCACCCACTGGGACAAACTGGAATAAGCCCCCTGGAGCAAACCATGCTTGCTGGACTGGACAGCATCCCCCGGGAGACGGCAAGGGCGCTGGTGTAGCAACGCAGGCAGCATTCCTAATGTGCCATCTCCAGGCTCTCTGCCACGAGGCCCAGCTCACTATATTTTGACTGCTAGCCCCAAGGCTGGCCGATTCAGAGGTTGGATCCCAGCTTTGGAAATCTGTGGGGTGACACTGGGGTGTAAACGCAGGAGGGGCGTTGTGAGTGATGTGATGGGGCCGTTTTCATACCCGTGAAGCCTGCAACCTCCCATCTGCTTCCTACCACGCCTTCCCAACCAGAGCATCCCCCTCCAACCCAACGACATATGGAAACCTCAGCGCTTCGTTTTGAATCCTATTGCAAATACTGATTCAATTCAATTCGGAGGCAGGTTTGCTGCTCCGGTATCCAGCGGCTCTGGGCTGACTTAGCCCCGTGCCTGGATTTGGCCCCTTGTCTTGACAGGGCCTCCTTGCCCTTTCCACATTAATTGAGGATTAGATTTCATCCGCCGTGCCGAAAAGGTGAACGTCCCACTCACCGCCAGTCAGGCCTTGTAATGCTAGGTACTTAACAGCCAGCTTGTTCGAGTGCTACCCTGCTCTGCTCCTCTTCATTAGCTTATGTTGAGAAGGTTGTTAGCTTCCAGAGGGGATTCGGTATTAGAAATTAATGACCTGTTTCAGAAAACTAATCCCATCTTCTGCCAATCCAGCCCGCCGTTCAGGGCTTCCATGAGACGTGTGCCTCTTTGGAGCGCCTGGAGGCACCCGGTCTCCGTGGCTTATCCAGCTCTTGGCCTCTTTGCTGGGGCAGCCAACGTGTGCGTGTGGGTGTGCACTGCAGCTAGTGGCACTGGTGAGCGTGGAGGCTGCAGGCAGGAGGCTCGGTTTAACCTAGTAGGCCCATTAGTGGGTTGGCCCCAGCAGGCCTGGGGTGAATCGGTCCTCGTGCTGGGAGCAGAGTCAGCGTTCCTGAGAGATTCGACCGCCAGCCGAGAGGAGATGATTAAAACTCAGTGACCCAAATTCCTCCTAAATCAGTCTCAGCCTTTTAATTTAGAGAGTGCCCTTTGCAAGTGCCTCTCCTAGCACTTCACCATGCACAACAATAGCAAACAAGTGTAAATGCAATAAATAAGTCCCCGCAGGAGGACAGTCTGGAATGCATAAGCGGAGGAAGGGCTTGCAATGACCCTTGTGCTTGTACTGCTCTTCTCGGCTGTTGCGGGGAGGAGCAAGGATGCAGCCCAGACTTGGGAGATCTGGGTTGAAATCCCTCCTGTGTCTCGGCTTACTTAAGGCAAGTCACTTCAGCTTGGTGGGCCTCAGTGCCTTGTCTGTAAAATGGGAGTAATAGCACTTAGGTGAAGGTGTTTAAATGTATTCAAGATGGTAAAGATGGGTCCCAGGCACTGTTCATTGTCTGATGAGCCTAGAAGACTTGCCAGCTCATGCAGCCTGGTGTCTGTAGCCTGCAGCGCACTGGCGTCACATCCAGCTACCTTTAATTCCCCCACCCAGATAGCTGGGCACTCTTTCATAGCTGCAGTGACTAGGGGTGGGCTTTGGTACGTCTCTAAGAGCAAGGCTGTGGATCCTTGGTGAGACCCCATGAGCACCCTGCCCCTGATGGCAGACAGCCCTGGACGTGAAACAGGAGGTGCCCTGCTTGCTGGAGGGGACAGTGCTGGCCCTGGGGCTTGCTGGGATGAGGGGGTCACAGGGATACTAAGGAGCTAGAGATTATTCCACCGTTTCCCACCTGGGCCTGAACCGAAGTCCTGGATCCAGCCCAACCCCGAGGCTGTTTGGAAGCTGGATCCAAGTCTGAACAATGCTGCTGCCTTGGGGTCACCAGTTGTGAGAGCGATGGGCTGGAGGACAGAGCCGTGTTCAGCTCCCTGAGCTGACATGCTCAGAAGGAGGGACGCAGGACGTTACACTGCATTTCTCTGCTCTCTTCTCTTCCCCTTCAGTCTGACTTTCGCTTCTGTTCACTGGGGTTTTTGGGGATCCATTTGGACCAGGCAAATGATAGGCTGCCGACAACAGTAGGTCTCTCTCCTCCCTGTAACGGGTGGAAACCTGTCTTTTCTCTAGTTCACAGACAGGATAACAACATCCTGTTGCTAACTAGCACCTGCTGCTCTGGCTCAGGGAGTGGGGGTCTGGTTTGATGCTGAATGTTTCCCCTCCCGATGAGCACTGACCTAGAGCATGCAAAATCTTTCCTTTTTCTCTCTCTCTTTCTGTCCCAAGCAAAGTGAGAGGTTGCACTGTCATTATATGTCCTGCCCACCTTGCTCGAGGGCAGGCTCATTTGGATGCCCTCGCATGAATCGTCAAACGAGGCAGAGCAAGTGCTGTGCAATGCATCCCGGGTGGGCCTGCTGACCCTCGCTGCCCTTGCAGAGTCCTTCTTGCTTGAAATTCAGTAAGTGCCCAGGCCGGCCCCGTCGCTGCTGTCCATCGCTCACTCTGTCCGCATCTGGCGTGTGTCCCCACAACCCAGAAGACTTGTGCAGACGAACAACCTGGTAGACGGAGCCGCACAGTGCTGCTCCCTGCCAACACCAATAACGCTGGATACACAGGATGCTTTGCCCTTTGGCAGTTTTGCAAAGTGAGGCTGCGTGCAAGGTAATTGCAGGGCAAGGCGTTTGGAAGATGTCTGATAGCAGAGGCTCATCAAGTCTGATCTGAATCATCCTCTTGAAGGTGAGTCCCCTTGGCAGGGACTGGAACATGGGTTGCGTGATATCTCACTCTTTGTCACTATACAAAGCAAATTGCTACCAGAACCTGCCTTCAGTTTGTGCTAGTTCCTTTTTCAATTCCAGCCCCGTGTCTCCCTTTGTCGCGCTTGAGCTCGGACGTGTCCCAAATAGGAATATGGCTGCACGCTACTGTCAGGAGTGGCAGGGGGTTGCTATCACTGACCCCAGGTCGTCTTCAAAGCTGTGTGGGGCTTCTCTAGCCGATCCCTCGTGCATTCGTGGTGCAGTCACTTGTCACCAGGATCAGCACGTGGCTGTTGTTTGGGGCTCTAGCTCCCTCGCCAAAGCACCTGATGCAACATGGGCAAGGTGAGTCCGAGTCAGCTGAAGCCGGAATAAGTGCCCGGGTTCAGACACCTTACCACCAAGGCCAGGGAGCTGCAGGTTCGCCAGGGCAAGGCAGGCCTGGAGCCAGCAGGGGGCAGCGCTTGCAAGCAGGATTCAGGCCAGGGCCAGCAGGGGGCGGCCTGGGCGAGCAGGAGCGATGGGTAGGCTAATGCAAGAAGACAGCTGCCATCCCATGCCAGCCGCGTGCGGGGAGGCAGCCCCCAGCGTGCAAAACAAAATGCATGCATTTGATCAGCGGTACGCGGGACTCGCGTCCAGGCAGCGAGCGCAGCGCGCGACAGCCTCGTGCCAGCAGCGCCTGCGGGCAGACTGGCAGCACTTGGAAGCAAAAAGTGGGCAAAGAGGCAGGAGTGTCTGTGAGAGGAATGAAGAGCAGTGAACGGCCTATGTGGGCAGTGCAGCAGATGCGGGGAGGAGGAAGGAAAGCTCTCGGGCTGGTGGGCCTCGGGACGCCCGCGGTGCATGCAGACCTGGGAAGCCCACGGGTAGTGGGAGATGGGAGAGGAGGGTGTGTGGAAGCACGGGGAGGAACTGCTCACGCAAGGAGCACGTATGCACAAGCACCAGTCGAGGGTAGCCTGGAGACTTTGAGCAAGGCGCGTTGCAGAAAGTCTGCAGAGTTTGCAGAGCAAGGACCTGTGTCATTTGAGAGGCACAGGAGAAGCACACACGGCAATGAGACATGCCCATGGGCTGGAGGTTGAATATGGCTGTCCTAGACCCTCTCCTGGAGGTCACAGGCTTCCCTGTTGCCAGTTCTCAGGCTCAGCCCCGGGGCGGTTTTACATGCAACATGTAAAATTGGTGACGGGCCTTGCAGAGGGGTATGATGTGCTGAAAAAGGGCTGCTTCCCCTGGGTTCCTAAGGTGGCCTGCTGCCTCACAAACCCCAAAGAGGGGGGAGAGGATTGTGTTGACAAGGGCATCCGTTAGGGCTGGGCCTGGCTGAGTGGCACCGGCAGAAGAATGGAGATTTCAGCATGCTTTCAATGGGTGCTTATTAATGGCACTGTCGCTTAATAGATTGCTGCAATGATAGCATCTCTCAGGCGCCCTATAATTACTTGCTCTTCAAAGCTTTTCAACCCTAACAATAGAAACCCCTGCAAATAATATTCCAATTAGGCACCTGGGCTGCCTCCTCCTCCTCCTGTGGCAGTGTGATCATTTGCTGGCTGCTAAGGGACCATTTAACTTCAGCACCATGTTTAAATTCATGGTCAATTAGCCACCGAGCCCCCATGACATTAGCTCGTTGGCCTGCGCTCTGTAAACACGTTTGCAGGATGTTCCTATGCATGCTATGGCACTGCCCAGGACCCTAACGAGGCTTGTAGGGGTCAGGGTTAATTGCAGGACCTTGTCTCTGTCCCCGATGTCAAGGGGGTAGCAATTAGGATGACCTGATGGGAGACGATCATAGAGATGAGGATTTGGAGTTTGATTGTGGGAGGGAAGGGGGCATGGGGATTGCCGGGAAAGTTCAGGGCTCTGTTGATTGAAGCCAAGCACAGAGAGGCCATGGACTGAGCAAACTGGCCCAGCTTACATGCCCCTTGGTCCTGGCCAGAGGAACCACTGGCTGCTCCAGCCCTGAGTTCCCCCCAACTTCCTGGCTTGCAGGCCCCCTGCTAGTCCGGTCTTGGGCTTTTCCTTCAGAGCTACTGAGACTTTTTGAGAGCTGTCTTGATTTCACTATTATTTCACTTTATTTCACTATTGGCAGGCAGCTTTATTTTGCCCTTCTTGGTGAGCTGAGGTTTCAGCAAGATGGATGAGGCACAGGGAATGTGGCACCTCCTGGGCAGTGGTCTCCTGCATCCCAGTGGACGATGAGGTACGGTAGGATGGAGAGGGGCAATGCTACACGGGAAAACTCTGGGTTCATGTTGGGGGGGTATGTGTGTGTGTCTGTATATATATATATGTAAAAGAAAATGTGTGTGTGTGTGTGTGTGTGTGTGTATGTATGTATGTGTATATATATATAAAAATGTGTGTGTATATGTACGTGTGTATATATATATATACACAAAAGTGTGTGTGTGTATATATTATAAAGTGTTTTGTGTGTGTGTATATGTATGTATATATATAAAAATGTGTGTGCGTATATGTATGTGTATATATATACACAAAAGTGTGTGTGTGTATTATAAAAAGTGTGTTTTGTGTGTGTGTATGTATGTGTGTGTGTGTGTGTGTGTGTGTATATATGTATATATAAAAAGTGTGTGTGTGTGTGTGTGTGTGTATACACATAAAAAATATATGCTTCCAATCCCATTTCTGCTGCCTCTTGGCTTTCCTTCCACGCGGGTGCAGCTGCCTGACTGAGCTTCACCTCTGAGCTTGCTCCAGCTGTGGCTTTGCACCTCACTTCTTCCCTTGTGTCTGCTGTGGACCATTTTTTTCCAGGTCCTTCTACTGCAGGTCCCTGGGTTTCTGTAGATAGGTCGAGTCCCAGAGCTAGGTTCGTGGCTTCCATAACTTGGCCCTAGCTAAGCTATCAGTGGATCTGTGCTGACTGATACAAGCTCGGTGGGTCTGGTCTGATCCAAATTGGAGGTCCAGCTGCTACTCAGCCTCGCTTCTGTTGGATTCAATAGCGGATTGGTGTCACTCCACTGCCCCAGCCCAGGACAGGCCCTGATGATGGAGGGCTAAGGAGAGGAGACACCCCAGAGTTCAAACTTGATTGAAATCTTTCTGTTGTCCCTGATTTCTCTCTGAAACAAACTATCTTTTCCGAGTGCTCATCAGTCCTAATCTCTGCTCTTATCCATCATTACCAGGGGTCTGGAGTGGGCTTGGAGATGCTGCAGAACAATCAGCAGAGATTAAGAAAGCTGAAGCGAACAAAAAAAGAAGAAGAAGAAAAAAAAAAAGCAACTTCTCAGCTAAAATAAAAGTTTGCCGATTAAATCCCCAGCTTGCAATATTAGCCGGTCTCTCTGCTGACGCGGCCAAGGGAGGGCTTAGCGGAGATGAGTTGAGGCTTATGTGTGCCCAAAGTGGGCCAGAGTGATATTTCAGGGAGTCTTTCTTTTGGATCAGAGAAGATACACGGCAGGGCTGAGTTCCAGGCCGCAGGAAGAACGGAAAGGCAGTTTTCAAAGACATAAGAAAGAACTGGGAAGCGAATGAAGTTTCTCAAGACCCGAGGCGACGCTCTGTGAGATGGGTGTAACTCAAGAGCAGCCCTGCTGAGCTTGTGAAATGGTGTAACTCTGGATTGTCTCCGCCGAAGCCAGCCGTGCTCTTCACGCTAACACCAGCCGGAGCGAGAGTCAAGTCTGTCCTTCTGACTTTCACCAAAGGATCTTGTCGCAGGAGGGGTTCGGGGAGGATGAAGCTGCTTAGATCATTTTAGGACTCCACTGACACCTGCCACCTCTGCGGAGGCTCTGACCCACCCCATGATTCAGCCTGACCCTTTCCGACGCTGTCACGTGCTAATTATGATCTTTCCTCCCAGTTCATTACCGAGGTTACTCACTCACAGCTGGGGCATGACTCACGCCCGACCCAGCAGAAGTGTGCAGGAGAATTTGGAGGCACCCTGGGTGCAGGGATTTTCAGGCACGGTCTTTGTTTTCCGCACCGTGTCTCCAAGCTTTCGACATGCATCAAACAACGCGGATGCCGCGCCTAGACGCAGCATCCCCAGCTGTCCGTGGAAGTAGCATCCCCTCCTTGCTGCCTCCTCTCTACATCTCAGGATCCTGTTGCTCCCTTTGCAGCTGCTGCCTGCTCTGAGCCCTCAGTCCTTTCCAGGGCTCCCGATCTCCGGGATGCGCTGCCCCACGCTCCCCGCATGGCCCGGAGGTGTCCTGTTGCTTTCAGCGGTATTAAAATGCACGGTGTTGGATGGCCTCCACTACCAAATGAGGCTGCTTGCTCTGCACAACTCTCCTGTCCTCATTATTTATCACTCTTCCAATCTTGGTGTCATCTGCAAACTTTATCAGCAGTGATTTCATATTTATTTCCAGATCGCCGAGGATTAGTGCACCGCCTCTTCTGTAAGGTGTCATTTTTCTCCTTGTTTCTATTCCCCCCTGTCAGCTGTGATTTACATCCCCTGGGCACGGATGTGCTCAGAAGAGGCCTCCGAGCTCATATTGGGGAGGAAACCTGCTGGGGGCTCAGGCATACCTAATGCTCCCTGCAAAGCTGTGGCGACTCGCACTCTGCAGCTGTAATGCTCAGCACAGCTTCCTTTGCTGGTCTTGGTTGATCCGGAGAGGTTAGAAAAATGCCAGGGCTTGAAATCCTGGTCTTGGTAATTGGAGAAAACCATTTCCCATCAGCTGAGGTGGGAGGATGTCTTTATTTTGCCAGCCCAGCTGCTCTACAAATTGCTCCTGTCCTAGGGTATGTTCGTCTTCACATTTTCTGGGGCACTTTTCTTATCTCATGCATTGTTTTTGTGAATGGATTTAAGAGACGATGGCACTGCTGCTGGATTCTCCCTTTTGCTCCTTTAATTTTTCTTCCTCTACAGTAGGCATTTAGGGGGAGGAGAATCAGACAAAGATGAGTTTCCCTTCTCTGCCCCACTTCTCTACCCCAGTCTGCAAAAAGAGGCACCTGGCAGGTCTGGACCCCGTGTTAATGGTGTGCTGGAGAAGGTCCACGGCTGTCAAGTCTCGTGGATTTTTTTTTGGAGACTCTCAAACTAGTCTGAGCGAGACGTGCCTAGTCCCTGCACCCCTCCGGGATGCTGTTTTCCTTCTCAGCCCGTCTCTCCTCTGCTGTCACGTCAAGTTTATGTGCCTAGCAGTTACAGCATAGCAGTCAGACGATGGGCTCCCGGGTTCTGTTCCCCGCCGCTGCATGAGCTTGAGCCCTCAAACCTCCTCAGAGGCATTTAGGTGTCTCATTCCCATAGACATCAGTTGGAATTAGGAGTCGAGGATCTGGACATAACGTAAGCTCAGTCTTGCTCAGTAAAATGAGGAGGGTCACCAGGCCCTTCCTGTGGGAGAGGAGGGGTCTGTGAGGCATCAACAGCAAATGTGACATGCTTTGGGATCCTCAGATGAGGCCAAAGAGTGATTATTCCCTGTTTTTTGTTTTCCTTTTCAGGTAATGCTAAGATGGCACCTGGACTTTGGGGTCCAGAGTCATCCTCAGTGCCATTTGCCAGGTACACCAAGGATGAGCTATCCCTGCCGTGACCGTGCTGGAGCATGACCTGCAATGCTTTAGCACAGCACAGTTGCCTTCTCCCCATTGCACCAGTGTCTCCTGCTGAGCACTGAGATGGTTTCCTAAGCAGCACACCCTTCTCTTTGCACCAGCACATCAGTTCTGCAAATAGGCTACTCACCTCCACCGAGTGACTTAAATTCTCCTCCAGTCCCTGATGCCATTTTCCAGGTGCTTTGTCTCTTCTTAGAAAGGATGCCTTTAAAATGAGTCTAGGCTTTCCGGAAATTTATTTTTGCTGCCTAGCTGGCTGCATTATTTTCCCCACCCTGAGACGTGTCTGTGGGATGACATTTGCCATCAGATGTTCTGATGGCACCAGATTTTATGTGGTCTACCAAGAGCACGGGCTCGATTCAGAGTAGGCCAATGAAGTATAAATAGTTCTGCTAATTGAATGGATGTAATTCCCGAAAAGCTGCCTCTGCCTTTAAGTGTTTGCTGTCTCCATAGGAGCATAATATCCGATCGGGCCTCCTGGGCAGTGGAGTCCAGTCCCTTGTGTTCACAAGCAACTTTTAACCCAAGGAATCCCCTAAAACCACCACACCAGACCCTCAGCAACAGTTACAAGGAACAGGATCCGAAACACCAATACATACCACCTAATAACATGGCTCAGTGAGGTGTTGGTAGGATGAGGGCATTGCCCATGCCCGGCCATTGCAGGGTCAGGGAAGTCATCGGCTAATATATGCTCCGTATTTACTGATAATGCAATGGGACACTGAGTGCAAGGGTCAGATCAGAAACGTCCCTGCAGCTTCAGGGAAAATAGGCTGTTCAACAACCCTTTGCTTTCAGGTTCCTTGGGTATTGAGGGACCAACTCAGTATACCTTGGCTTGAATTTTTTTTTTTTCAGGTGCTAAGCAGCACCGCCTGCTAAAGAAATTCCTAGAGCAAGGGGCTGTCAAGGGGTAATCCTGATCTGCCAGTTCGGTTTGAGCCGTACCGCTGCATTTGGGCATGAGCATCCCTCCCCCAGCTTATTAAGTCCACATCTGGTCCACGTCCATGGCTCATTAAGTGCGCGTTACCGAGTGCAGAGGGGGTATGCTGTACCAATGCCCAGCATGCCCCAGAAGCAGTATAGACTTGCCCTTAGCTGCATACACCCTGTCAGCAGCCTCCCTCCCTTGTGTTGCCGTAACCTTTCGGGCTGGACGTCATGTTAGGGTTGATCTCCGCAACCTTCTCTTTGGAGCTCCCCTCCCATGACCCCCAACCCATCCCTCAGCATCTTGGTAACCTTGCTGCTCTGTGCCCTACCCCCTTGCATTAGTTCAGCTGAGGATTGTGCTCTTTGTTGCTGTCTCTTCTTCTCCAAGCGCTGCAGGCAAAGTATTTTGTTTTCTCATTGACTATTTTCTCTTCTTTTTAATCAAATAGTTCTGACTTCCCACGGCTTCCACCACCCCCCTTTCTTCTTCCTTCCCCCTCCCGGGCATAGCGTCATGAAAGAAGTCAAACATTGTCAGCAAACTTCCCCCTGAAAGAGGCTTTCATCTCGGTACTGAGCTATTTCTTGCATTTGCATAAACTTCTGACCAGCGAAAGGAGAGGCTCCTCTTCTGAGCTCTTTTCCATTGCGGATGGGGAGCTTTGGAGATGAAATGCTCCCTCCCCCTCGCACCTCTTGGAAGGACACAAAGGCAAGTCTGCCATGGGGGATGCAGCCGGGTGGAGAAACGGCACCTTCAAAAATCCCTGTCGTGGCTAGGGGCCCTCAGGAGGAGCAGAGCTGGGAAGAAGGAAGCTACTTTTAGCTGCTTAGCTAGGGGATGCTCTGCAGGTTTGCTCACCGGAGATTGAGGTAACAGAGAGAGGGGGGCTGGAAAGACACCAAGGCAGAAGTCTCCAGAGAAAGCAATGGGACAGGTGAGCTTGCAGGAGAGGCCGTGCCAAAACAGAGGCTTGGAGGATGCTACCATATAGTAGGCAGAGGACCATGTGTTTATAAACCCTGTGCTGCTTGGTGGTGTCAGCCAGGAGTTTGGGAATGCTTAAACCCAGGAGGCTTCAACGCTGCCGGTCAGGCTTCTCTCTCCTCCTCACCCCAGCCTCGCCCTGGACTCAGTTGGAGATGGGAAATGAACCCAAACCTACCCATCACTCTCATGCCTAGCCTAGCTACTATCCCAGGGGCTATTGCACAGAGTAGGAGTGTCTGATATATGCTTGAGCTCCATATTTAAACTGTGCAAATTCATTGGGTGACTTGAAAATGGGAAATATTATTAAAAACCCCCCAACCATTTGGCTTGTGATGGCTCAACCTCACTGGGATTGTAAAGGCTCACTCATCCCTGTGTGTACATGCCCGATTGGAAAGACTAGCCTTCAGTCCTAGTGGCTCATGCCTCACAGGAAACTCCCAGCCATTGAAGGGATTGGCAGGGAAAACAGGCCTGGTCTGCTCAATTTGGCTTATCCTTGAGTTGGTAGTGATGAGTTGCATTGTTTTACATGACATTTGGCTTCGCCATCCTGAGCTGGTGACAGTAATGCCAGGTTTGCCCCTTGCTTCAGCTGTGACAGGGTTTGCTTCCTTTTGGGGGTTGCAAAATTTTAGTTTAAAAAAAAAAAAAAGTTTTTATTTGAATTTTCAAAACCAAATGTTGTGTCAGAACAGAAAAGTCTAAACATTCCATTTTTTTCCATTGCCCAAATAGTCTAATCAAGTCACAGATGGCTTCAGTTAATCCAAATCTGCCTTTTTCTCCAATACAATACTTGACCAGCACTGCTGCCCACCTCTTGAGAATGTGACCCCAGCATCTGCTGGGCCGCGGGGCCAAGCTGTGCAGAATGATCAGCCTGATTTGGAGCATCTCCTCCGTTTGCAAACGTGGAAACTCCAGCAGAAATTTGTGCAAGCCTCCTGGTTTCTGCTGCCTTTAGTGAAGGTGAATATTCCTAGCATTTCCATGCAAAAGATGTTGATTTACATCAGCTGAGGATCTTCCCCCACCCCCCACACCTCCCAGATTCATCCCTTTCAGCTAGAAGAGATGAACACCCCAGGGTAGATAAATAACCCAGCATTCCCCAGCATGTGCCAGCCCTGCTGCTCAAATTGCTAGGTGTAATCTCATATAATGATTTGCCCAAATACATGTTAATAAAAGTCAACACACAGAAACCCTTTGAAAATGAAGCTCTGATAATTTTATTGGCTGTGCAAGGATAAGAATAAGAATCCCAGTGGCAGCAAATGGCAAAATGCAATAGGAAAAATGAACCTGATCAAATGGAGCAGCACTCCGAAGAGGGGTTGTGTGTGCACGTGTGCCTGTCAAACCAAAATAGACATAAGGCAAGAGCAAAGATCCTTGCAAGGCTGTAGTAGAAAGGGGAAAATCCAATTCTCATGCAATGAGGTTAGGGCCCATCTGAAGATGTTTGGTTATTAAGTTTTGAGCTACAAGCCACGATGAAGCCTGGGTGGCAAGAGGGATTCCTACAGGGAAATTACTCTATCAAGCATAAGTGAATATCCAAGTGGCAGCAAATGCATGGTGCAGAGCTGAAAATGTGCTAAGTAGGAGCCCGCGCTCCAGTGGGACGAAAGGGAGATCCGTTTAAAAATAAAGACTTGACAAAGCGCGACCCTATTTGTAAACATTTTCCTTTCCCCGGCTCTTCCGTGTAAAGCAGTGAAGTCCCTGGGGCTCAGCACTGGCATGCTTGCTCTCACAGCGAATGCAAAGTCCCCCCAGCAATTCTTTGATGGCATGGAGAAGCGGGAGGTGGTGTGAGCTGCACAGGAGAGGGCACTGCCATGCTGGGTGAGAGACCTGGGTTGTGGTCTCAGCTTCCTCACATCACCTGCAGAGGCACCTGGGCCAAGTGGCTTCACTTCCCCCTGCCTCGGTTTCCCCTTCGGTTCCTGGGCTGTCAGGTCTATTCAGATTGCAAGGGTTTGGGGGCAGAAGCTGTCTTCTATTATGACTGCACAGGACCTACTGTCATGGGGCAGGGCCTGTGAGCAGCCGTGAGCTCACTAGCACCCCCTGCCACGTCAATTAAGGTGATCCAGCACCCTCTTCTCACCCGCCATGTCTTTTTCTTATTAAGTTCAGTAAGGGAGGCTGCCTACCTTCACTCTTGACACTGCGCTGGTATTACCTCCATTCCACGTGGGGTGCCCCCAGCACCCCCAGCCTTATGGGCAAATGCGTGCCTCCTACCTCCCCTTTAGCACGCCCCAAGCCTTGCAGCTGTTCCTGGACGTTTATCCTGTCCTTGCCCTCTGGTGTCTTCTCTGGCGCCCCTTGGGCTCATCCTGCCCTGGTGCCCCCGGGCCTGTCACCCACCCGGCACCCCTCTCCAGTCTTCCTGGGCCTATCCCACCAACTGGCACCCCCTTACCGGCACCCCTGGGCCAGTTAGACAACCTGCACCCTAATACCGGCACCCCTGCTGCAACCTGCACCCCGCTACTGGCGCCCCTGGGCTTGCCGTGCCCAGGCCTCGCCCCACTGGGCCCGTCTTGCGGCTTT
>NW_017728926.1:11167660-11200963 GCF_001723895.1 Crocodylus porosus
ACTTGACAAAGCGCGACCCTATTTGTAAACATTTTCCTTTCCCCGGCTCTTCCGTGTAAAGCAGTGAAGTCCCTGGGGCTCAGCACTGGCATGCTTGCTCTCACAGCGAATGCAAAGTCCCCCCAGCAATTCTTTGATGGCATGGAGAAGCGGGAGGTGGTGTGAGCTGCACAGGAGAGGGCACTGCCATGCTGGGTGAGAGACCTGGGTTGTGGTCTCAGGTTCCTCACATCACCTGCAGAGGCACCTGGGCCAAGTGGCTTCACTTCCCCCTGCCTCGGTTTCCCCTTCGGTTCCTGGGCTGTCAGGTCTATTCAGATTGCAAGGGTTTGGGGGCAGAAGCTGTCTTCTATTATGACTGCACAGGACCTACTGTCATGGGGCAGGGCCTGTGAGCAGCCGTGAGCTCACTAGCACCCCCTGCCACGTCAATTAAGGTGATCCAGCACCCTCTTCTCACCCGCCATGTCTTTTTCTTATTAAGTTCAGTAAGGGAGGCTGCCTACCTTCACTCTTGACACTGCGCTGGTATTACCTCCATTCCACGTGGGGTGCCCCCAGCACCCCCAGCCTTATGGGCAAATGCGTGCCTCCTACCTCCCCTTTAGCACGCCCCAAGCCTTGCAGCTGTTCCTGGACGTTTATCCTGTCCTTGCCCTCTGGTGTCTTCTCTGGCGCCCCTTGGGCTCATCCTGCCCTGGTGCCCCCGGGCCTGTCACCCACCCGGCACCCCTCTCCAGTCTTCCTGGGCCTATCCCACCAACTGGCACCCCCTTACCGGCACCCCTGGGCCAGTTAGACAACCTGCACCCTAATACCGGCACCCCTGCTGCAACCTGCACCCCGCTACTGGCGCCCCTGGGCTTGCCGTGCCCAGGCCTCGCCCCACTGGGCCCGTCTTGCGGCTTTTCCGCTGCTCCTCCCTCTCTCTGGAGTCTCGTCGCCCCCTCTCTGGGACCTATGCCACGGGTTTCCTGCGCTTGGGGCTCAGGTGGCCGCAGCCGTGCCTGGCCCCTTGACCCTTTCTTGGGTCCCTTGCCCCGCTGGGCAAAATACCGCCCTCACGGGCTGGGGTCTCAATCCCTATACGCCGAGCGCCCCTCCGGCGCTCGCCTGCCGTGCCCACTGTGGCACTAGAGTCCCCAGCACCGTGGAGCCCTCCAGGAGTCTCTCCTGGTCCTACCCCGGTTGGGGCTCAGGTGGCCGCAGCCGTGCCTGGCCCCCAGGACCACCGCCTCAGTCCGCTGCCCTGATAGGGCTTCTCCTTAGTCTCGCCCCACAGGGTGGGGTCCACTGACCCTTTGATCCGGCGTGCCCTGCCAGTACTAGAACCCCCAGATTATTGGGGAGCTCCTGTGAGGCCTCCTCACACCCCTACAGCCTCACCCAGTCCTCCGGCATTCACACAAACAGCCCTACCGCAAAGCGAAGCTACTGGCTCTAACTCGAAACAAGCCTACCGGCTATAACATAAGGGCCCAGGCCCAAACTGGCCTTCTTGCAAAGGCGTCTCAACCAGGGCTCTCTTCACCCTCACCACGGTGCGGTCCCTTAGGTGCTCAGGCAGCACCGCTCTACTGGGCTCTCCCGCAGCTCTCCTGCACCTCAAGCTCCCACAACGGAACTGCTAGCTAGGCTTTGGCCTAGCTATTTATAAGGGCCTGGCCCTGCCCCCTTTTGGTCATGTGACCAGCGGGGTTGCCCCAGCAACCCACATCTGTGCTGCTTCAGCAGCCCTATTCCCACTGCTAGCAGCAGGCGCCCTGGCGCCCCGCCACACCTGCCTGCCGCAGCGCCACCCCGATTTCAGCCTGCCATCCAGGCACAACCATAATGATCAAGCCACCCGACTCTTCTAGAGCACTTCTCATTTTCAGAGCCAGCACCGTGGATAAAAGGATCTCGGGGTGCTTTTCTCTAATATTGGATGCTCCTAAAGTGAGTTGCCAATGCTATCAGACACGAGGCTTTAGCGTTAGCCTTCTATGTCCATATTTAAGCCTGAAAACAAAAGGTCTGGTTTTTGTAAGGTGCTGGGTAGTTGTGGGGCAGGGTGCCTGCTGGCACCCTAAAGCTCAGGCTGTTCTCTTAGGCCCGGTGCATGGATTTGCCAGCTCCAAAGGGATTTGGGTGCCTCCATGTAATTGAAACGGGCCTGAGATGGACTGAGTAGGTCTGGGGCACATGTGGCAGGCAGAATTTGAACCCAGAGCTCCCCAATATCCAGTATGAACTGAGCTGGTTTTCCTAGCCAGAGGTGTTAGGGGAGGGGGCCTGGTCAGGTGCTCTGTGAGCCAGCTGCCCTCATTAGTGCTGGGTGGAGCTGCCCTAATTAAGCCCAGCTGTGCTAACTGATGCAATGCTTTCAGTGAGGGCTTCCCCTAAGCATGGCCCTGGCTCTGGCCAGTGGCCTCAGGCTCTCACCACTGGGGAAGGCAGCCTGTGCTGCCACCTCTCTTCCTCTTGGCCTCCTCGCATGGTGGCTCACGCTTCCTGCGCTGCATTGAGAGAGAGAGCAAGGCCTCTTGGACCGCACACAGGTAGGGTGTGTGGAGAGTGCCACACGTCGCAGGCAGCCGCCTCCCCTCCAAAAGCCTTGGGCACTGAGATGGAGGGAGATTTCCCCTGCCCCAGAGGCTTCTCCTTCCTCCGGCATGCCCTCATGCTGTGGGACGGACTCTGGATTTGGGAGGCCCTTGCTGGATGGTGAGTATTTGAGCACTGGGTGTGAAGCCCGGCAGATGCACGGGGGCTTAGATGGGGAGTTGGGACGGATGGCTTCAGCCCTGACGTCCGCAGGAGGAGTCTGTTGGTGGAGCAGGGGAGTGAGTGTAAATCAGCCTGTCCGTTGATTCATTTACAGTGTCATTCACAGAAAGTGTGGCACCTGCTCTGGAGACAGATTGTATTCCTGGAGCCCTTGCCATGGGCCTTTGTCTTCGTTAAGTGCCCCTTGTAACGTTTCCTGATGAGTTAACCACAGCACAGCAGCTGGCCCCATCTGGAGCAGAGCAGGCACGGGTGGAGGCGTGTGCGCATGTGCGTGGGCCCGGGGCTTGCACGGGACTGGATAGTGAAGCTGAAAGGTGGCTGTGTTTTATGCACACATGCAAGGGTGCATGTACGTGCAGTCTCTGTGGGTACTGGCATGGGCATGATGTTGGTACAGGCATATAATGTGTGTGTGCACAAGCATTTATAATATTGGAGTGGGTATGCACATGTGTACTTATTGCATACAGGTTCTCATATGCAGGCACACTTGCCATATGTATCTCTCCCTCTCCCCATATCTATCTAGAGATATATATGTGTGTGTATATTATATAGATAGATATTGATCTATAGCCTCTAACGTGTATATATGCATATATAGTGTATATCTGTATGCATATAGAAATAGATATGCACGCATGCAGATATGCCTGGACATGTATGCACGCACCTTGATTTACAGTATAACATGCTGTGTGATGCATGTCCCCACAGATCTATAGGGATGCCATTCAGAGAGGCCTCTTTCCCTTCTTGGTGCCTCCCAAGGCTTTATGGGCTTTGCCTTTGCAGTCCTGGGGCTGCCCGCTGCTCACCTGCACAGCTTGCCTGTTTGGAGCAAGATGGGCAGAGCCTAGGACTGGGTGCTCACGCTGGAGGGGTATGCATATCCCCTGCGAGCACCGCGCTTAATTACACACACTGCAATTTCCAATCAATGGAGCTGCAGCTCCTGGCATTTTGGGAGATTGATACACTCAGCTGGAGCGACAGGATCGATTCTCAGCCCTTAGATGCAGGCCCCTTTGCAGCAGAGCCTGCTTCAAAGCTGACTCCTTTTCTTTTGGTCGTGTCCATCTCCCCCCTGGGGTAATCCAGATCCCAGGACAACGGAGGGGCAGGCAGTGCTTATTGATGAAGTGGGCTTGCAAGCCAGTCTATATTCAATAGTCAAGATGGAGCAGGCAGCTCTTCTCCCCTTGGGGAGGCTCTGCTTACGTCTGCTACAGTTACACCGCTGCAGCAACCGAGGTGGCATCCGTGATTCCTCCACAACTTGCTGCAGTGCCATGCTCTGGTCTCTAGGAATAGTTTCTAGCCCTCCGTGGTTGGGGAGCAAACTAAAGGCCCCAGTTGAAAGAGCCAAGAGGCACTGAGACTCCTTTCAACAAGACAGCTCCCCTGATTTCCCTTCCCAGCCCACTGGGGGCCCTCACCAACATGCACAGCCCCGGCACAATGTGGGCAATAGGAGTGTGCCCCTGTCATAGCCCAACTGTGTTTTCCTACCACATCATTTGATTGCAATTACAGCTCCATTTAATATAGCTTGATCTGCGAATTAATAACCTTATCTCACCTCGCCGGGTGGTGCCACATGCATTTACAGTCTCCAGTGTGGAGGGGGGAGGCTTTCTTTATCGGAAAGCAAGCAGGTCTCAGATGGTGACTTTCATTCACAGAGAAGGGGAAACAATTATCTTCAGACTTCTCTTCCCCCACCCCCAATTCCCTCCTGCCGCCCCTTGCCTTTCTGCAGAAAATCATCTTGTTGGCTGGTAGGGTCAGTACCTAACACTTTGGGGGCTCTCCACCAAAATGCAGCAGGTCCTTCTTGACCGTGGAGCTGCCCAGCCAAACTTTCCTCTATAATGCTTTGTAGGGTGAAATGGGGATGGCTGCAGTTGCAGTCCATAGTAAATGACAGCACAGAGGGAGAGAAGCAATGGGGTATTTTCAGCTGAGATCCCCCAAAGTGACAAGGTGAGGAGACACAGGGAGCCTGTTGTACTGCAGGAGCCTCGGAGGAGGAGGTTTTTGTCTCGGTGGTGGGGACTGCCGCCCGGCGTGGGGAGCAAGCAGGTGCTGGGTGAGCAAAGGCAAACGAGGAGGGAAGTTGCCGTGATGGTGGCAAGAAGTAGTAAGAAATGACAAATTGGGCTCCAATCCAACACATCCTCCCTCTTGGTTGCTGGCTCATGCATCAGGGCCATTGTGGGCTGAATACTTACTTGCATGTTATGCAGCCTGAACTAGAGTTGCTCCGTAGCTGGGAGTGTAGCAAAGTCACCTGTTTTGGGGATGCATCTGTGAATGGGGCATGTAGGTGCTGTGGGGGGTTTCCCCAAGGGATCCTTGGAGGATCCTCCAGGGTGGGTGGATCCAGGCCCCAGGGTGGCAGAGCTGAAGGACTCGCCTCGTGCCTTTGCCCTCTCTCGTGTCCCCTCCCCTTCCTTTCCTCTGAAGCGATACCGACGCCGTGATTGATGCGCTCCCTCTGGAGTGTCAACTCGCTCTGATTAGACCTTAATTAAAATGATAAATTCCTCCTTAATGGAGTTTTGGTTTGGTTTTGCAATTAGTCTTTCTTTACCTATCCCATTTGGCACCGTTTTGCATTTTGAGCACGCTGACAGAGCGGCACGATGAGGGGGCACCTTGTCCCAAGCCCCGAGCCAGGCTCCGGGGCCGTCTCCAAGTCCCCGGCACCAGGTGGGGGACAGGCTCCCAGCTTCTCGGTGCATTGGGCTAGTGGTAGCCCGGGGTTTTGAAAGGGTAAAAGACGATGGGAGGGCTTGGGTTTCCCTTTCCTCGGAGAGGCTCCAGGATCCCCTACGAGAGGCTGTGGCCAGCAGATGTTTCCTGGCTCCAGCAAGGATCTGAGCAGCGGCCTGAGAGGTCCCCAGCTCTGCTTCCAGCGCCTCCAGCCAGCGGCCAGGAAGCGTGATGTGAGGCAGGGGCTCCCAGAGGGTCAAGGCCCCTCGCAGCGGGAGTGGGCCCAGCCCAGCAGGTGTCTGCGCGGTAGAGTTTCTGCCAGTCGGATGGGAGAGCTGAGTTCAAGGCCCAGCTGGGATGAGTTAAGATGAGTGAAGTGACAGGGAGAAATTCTTGTTGCAGTGGAAAGGGGTCATTGTATTTTCCCTCTCTTCCTCCCCGTCCAGGTACCTAGGCCCTATATTCCTTGTTATTTGATGTTTTGTATTCTGTGTCTTTTATAGTTCGCCAGCCAGTATTGTTTGTTCTGCTGTTCGTGTTTTCTGTTTGGTTAACCCTGTCTTTTGTCAACTGGATGAATGTCTATGACTGTAAGTGTCTAACCTCTGTTGAATCCTGTCCCCTCGGGGCGTGGTAGTGTCCCCTATACCCCCTGGCTTATACCTGTTATGTTCCCACTACTGTCCTCACATTAAAAGGTATATGGTTAAGTCCCCACTGGTGGTCTGGCTCTGCTCTATAGGGGAAGAAGGGTCCCTACAACTCCCACAGCGCTTGTGCACCTGCTCTGATCCCTTCAATTGGAGAGGGGGGACCTCTTGCATTACCACCTGCGTTACTTTGCCATAGCCCTGCGCTCCAGATGCGCAAAGCTGGCTGTTCCCTCACGGGACTCCTGGCCTCATTATCCCCCTTGCACCAGTGCAGGAGAGGACCAGGCTGTGGGGCCTGCCAGTGCCAGGGTGGCTTTACTGGGATGGTTCAGGTGCTTTATGGTTGTTCTTGCCTTGGAGCATCTGTGTTGTGCTGGGTCTTCTGCACATGACTTCTCCTGCTTCTTCTCTAAGCCTTTGGCCTGGTCTCTCCCCAAAATCAATGGGGCTTTGCATCAGTCCCCAAAAACATTTATCCTTCTACATGGAGGCTGCACAGGAGCTCTGGTCTCGCACCTTTTTTTCTATGAATCTGTTTCCCAAACCTTTTCACATACTCCTGGTTCCTCTAAAAATCCCAACCAAATCTGAGCGTGATCCAGATTTTGACCTCAGAAGGGGAGAAGTTCAAGTCCTGTCTTTGGGATGTCACTATGGCTCTTGACCATGTGGAAGGCCCTCGGATACTCTGATGGGGGCAGAGGGATAAACCTCCAAGAGGAGGAGTGTGGGGAGAGGGAGGAGAGCAGGTGGTGGCTGGCTGGGCGCGCAGAGGTGATGTACAAGTTTCCTCTTTGGGTTCAGGGATTAATTAGGCAGGCAGCTGATTCTTCCTGCAGTTGTCTGCTGACGCTTTGCTAACCTCTGCACGGGTGAATAGACAATGTGATGAGGCTGTCGCACCGAATCTCTCGCTGAGGATGATCTCAAATGCCATCTGTGCCGGGCAGGGGCAGCTCACACGCACGGCTTTCTCCGGTAGAACATGTCAGCTACCGGCGTGTGGCGCTTGGATGGACTTTATCGCCCGGGGTGCATCGGGGTTAGCCAGGGCAGCCCCCCGGGCTCGGAGCAGCTGTTCGGGGTTGCAAGGCTCATGCGGCGCGGGGGCATGAAGAGGCAATACGTGTGCATGGAGGGGCACGCTGACTCTCACACCTGGCCGGGGCTGCAAGGGAGCGCGGAGTGAATGTGTTGGAAATGCTGAAAGAAGGAAATTATTTGGGGGCACAGGCTGGGTGTTGGCCTCTGCTTGCACCATGGGCCTGGCCCATAAGGCTCTTATACAGTATCAGACAGTGTGACTATTGCATGGTCCAGCAGAAGAATGCCTAGAGGGGCCTAATCCTGTTCCCGTTTGAAGTGTAGGTCCCGGCCTTTTGATTCGACTTGGCTTCCAAGTAACTATTAACCAGGATGCTTTTCTTCTGCGAAATGGCTTCTCCGTGTTTCCTTTCTCTGCAGAGAATGGCTTTCCACGGGTGCTATTCATGCTGCCTCGCAAGCAAGCAGCCGGGTCCCTCGCTGGCACAAATCCAGGCAGGGCCTCAGCAGAGCCAGGCTGTTTTATGCCAGCTGAGGATGAGGCCCGGGAGGGGAAAGAATCCAAAAGGGAATGTCACGGCTTCCAAACGCTTTGGAGCCGCTAACAAATAAGCCGCAGGGATGTTGCAAGGAAATAAAACCCAGTTGAGTTCAGTCAGTAAGTCAGCGTCTGGCCAGAGCGTCTGCTGACAGGTTGTATTTATGTCCCCTGACTGAATCCATTTTCTGTGCTTTACAATGTCTTTATCAGTCAGCAGCTCCTTGCTGCTTTTGAAGTCATATCAGTGCGGGCCGTGATTGTTGTTGCATCCACTAAGCAGAGAGCTGAGTCCTGAGCTCGGGGAAGAGCCTGCCAGTGCTGCCACTAGCCTGCTGGGCAGTGCCAGGTGAGCCACTCCACCCTGGCTCTGTGCCTCGGTTTCCCTTTCCCACCCTTTGTCTCTCTTGGCCACGGAGACTGTGAGGCCGGGTCTGTACTCAAGCCTCTGCTTTCCTTATAGAAATCAAAGTCCCACTTAAAACCTTACTGGGACTCCAGCAATGCATAAGCTCTCTGTCGGCCCTGTTTCCTAATAGAGATCCTTGTTCTGGACCAGAAGGAACTGACTGCCAGCGTCTACGTAGCCCAACAGCATCACTGAGAAACGGGTCCCGTCTGCTCCTGCTCTGCACGCATCCAAACCTGGCCGTTAGGCAGAGGACTGGACTGAGAGGGGTCCTGCAATGCTGCCTCCCCGGGGTGTTTAGCAGTGCAGGGCAATGAGTAAGAGAAGATAGGCCAGGTGATCAGCTGGGGAAAACCACCCACCAGCAGAGTTGCACTGAGATCTGGCCTGTTGCTTCCCGGTGACCCTGCTGGAGTTTAAAGAGGCAGAATGCAAGTATTTGGCTTGGAAATTGCTGAGCGCGGGAGCTGGTTGAAATTCATGAGAGCAATGCACCGTGCGTGGTCTACGAGCTGCCGACGTCCCACTTAAAACCTTACTGGGACTTGAGCAGTGCATAAGCTTTCTGTTGGCCCCGTGCCTGGGATTGAACATTAATTTTAAATCCCTTTCTGCTTTTACAGTGCAGCCCCTGAAAGCACCTTCCCCAGCCCCTCTGCTGTTTGCCTTCCTGCTGCACATAGAAAGAAATGGCACTCCCTGAAATCCTTCCTGCCCATGGCTCTGTGGGCATCAGGAAAGTCCAGGGCCTTCTCTCTGCTCAGTCAATAGGAATCGGTCCTTTTGTGCCTTAAAGGGACCCCCCAGGTCACGAGTGGCAGGGGAGTGGGCATCTTGCTAGAAAGCCAAAGTGCCCTGGGTTTGAATCCCGACAAAGTCCTGCCGTCAGAATTGAAAATGCGGCGTGCGTTTGTGTGCATTAAAATCGGACAAGATGATCCTCATGACACCTTCTAGCTCTTACAGTCCAGGAGTCTGCAGCCACAATTGCTCACTCATCTGCGTTTGGGTATGCATGGGCCAGCCGGGCGCTTGTAATTTGAAGATGCGTATGCCTGGTTTAAATGCACGACTAGGAGGAGGGTAATTGGGGCTGCTGATACAAACAGGCCTGGAGGCCCCCCGCATGGAGCCCCAGGAAGTCGAGCTGGACTCTTGGCACGGCTGGCTTCCCTTCACCTGGGAAATCGCTACTCCGTGGGCCCAGGCAGGAGCAGAAATGTCCTCCAGTGCTAAGAGGAGTTGGTTGTGTATGGAGTGGCTTGGGCGCGGGCTCAGACTCGAGCCTCCTAATCCACTGCAGCCGCTGACGCGCTCTCACTGCTGGGAGCAGCAAACCCAGCAGCGGATTTGCTATAAACCCTTATTTACCACAAAAAACAAGACCTTTAAAACCTGTCATTTCACAGCACAATGGACAGTTTGCTGGAGCGTTAACCCGAAAACGAGCCCATCTTTCACCATAAAGACGGATTACGAGAATCCTCGCTCGACAAGGGGAAAGGCCTGTTCTTAGTTGCTCTCGGCCTCTTCCACGCACGGCTTTCATTATCTGCACAGAGTTTCCAGGGTGTGCCCAGCCAGGCATGCCTGATCCACTGGGAGAGAGATGGCAGTCCTCCCGCCCTCGGCTGCACACGTTCTGGCCCGGCCCCGCTATGCAATGTGCAATGCAAGACCAGGGGATGAAGGCAGTTCAGACCGGGAGCTGCCTCCTTACTGTAAACCCAAAATATATCATTAAAGCTCTCCGTGTCTGAGAAGGTCCCTAGCTTTTGGCTAGTCCGGACCAGCTGGCTCAGGGGGAAGTTAGAGCCCACAGAGGTGTCTGCTCCCTGGGACTTGCCTTCGCCCACGCTTCTGCCTCTCTGGTATCTGCAGGGTCAGATCCTGCATTGAGGGCATCCCCCATGAAGTCCATGGGTGCACAGACTTCAGTCTGCACACAATTTAGACCCTTTGAGCTAAGATCAGGGGGAGTTTTTGGGTCAACAAGTCCAGTCCCTGCTATTGCTCTTTTGCTATGAACTGAATTGGGAGTGGGTCTAATTTACATAATCATATGCACATACACATGCACCAGCGTGCACTTTTATTATGCATCTTGGCGTGTGCACATATGCATGCACCCTTGCGTAATCATATGCATACATGTGTACCCCCTCCAGAGTCATGAATATTAATTTCTTACCCATGCATATACCTTTACCCACCCACTCGGCATTTACATATGCACATGCTTATGGGCATAGACACACACCTACAAATACACACTCACCTGGGGTGACACGCACACGTGTTCTGTGCACACAAAAGCAGAGGCGATCAACTAAGCCGAGAGCCCTTGTTCCTTTCCCTTCATCTCTGGAAAGCTCTTAGGGCTGCCAAGCAGCCTATCAGGTTTCCACACCACCCCCCAAATTAATTTAGAGAGGGATTAATCTAATTTGGTTCTTAAAAAAAAAAAAATAATTACGAACAACAAAAACCGACAAAGGTTCAGAGACCAAAAGCGGCACAAGCCAATGATGGAGAAAATAGCAGGGACCTGCACTCTCACAGCGGTCGGGCGGCATGTTCCCAAGCACGTGTCTCACAGTTAAAACTCTGTCTCGAGTCTCGCAGTTAAACCTCTTCCTCGAGGGCTGGAGACCTGGGTTAACCCACGATGGCAGCAGTGCTTAGCACCTGGCACGCAGCATGCTCGCACCCTGGGCTTCCCAGGGCACGGGCACAGAGCTGGGGCACTTGTGTTCCTAGTGTAGGGGGAGATTTTCACATTGTGGGCTGTCTGAGGGGTGAGGACTTCACCAAGCGTCCTAGCTTCCCAATGAGTCCACAATCTGGGGCTTTCTATAGACTGCTAGGGGTCAGAAGGGCCCTATTAGATCCTGGTACATGCATGGCTGCATCAGTCACATAGGATGCATTTTTGCATTCATCCTGCAGTGCAGTGAAGTGCTGCACATCTGCCCTACAGACAAAGGACTGGACCCCTAGCCTCCTAATGACTGGCTCAGCTTTCCCCCGTAGCACTGCTCAGCTTTCCCTCTTAGCACAGCACTCGTGGAGAAGGTCCAACCTCTCCTGGTTTCACTGCCCCAGCCCCAGGTTGTCCTACAGGCCAGCAGCTGCTTCTACAGCTCCTGGCTCCAACTGGCTGCCTTTTGCAAGGCTGTAAATGACCACAAAGGTGCCAGGAGTTGAAGAATTACACCTTGTGGGGTTGGAGGTATGCAAGAAAACTGCTATAAAATTTTCCCGTGCATTTGCACAAATTATAATGGATGTTTTCCCAAGTTTGCTCTTTCCCTATAGAACTGAATAGCAAAGTGGAACAGGAGTAAATCCGGAGTGACGCCTGCAGCCTCAGTAGCACTCCTTCAGAGCATGGGTCCAGCACACAAAACATTGGGCCAACTCTTCAGCAGGCATAGAGCGACGTGGCTCCACTATGGCCGATTTATGCATGCCCGTTTACATCAGCTGAGGATCTGCCTCCTTGCATATATTATAACACCGCCACAACACATGCTACTTAGCGTCCGTTGCTTCAACAACACACTCTGTATTCAAATAACACTCATGCAAAATTCATGGAACAGGTTGAAAAAGTTGTGACATCAATAATTTAAAAGCTTTCCCAATTCCCCACTTTGAGGATAAGCAGTTGCAAGGAGGATTATACGGGGACCAATCCTGAGCTCCGTGCACAATCCATCTGGAGGAGCTCCCCTGGCACATTGCTGTTACTCTGGGTCCCTGTTGGTGTAGATGAGAGCAGAATGCGACCCTGGGACCACCACTTGGGATGCATTGTTTGGCACTAAGAACTACGAAGTCTCCTGGGATGCTAGGAGATGTAGTTTCTTCTCTGCTGCTTCCTCTTCATTTGCAAGTAGCTTCTTGATTTCCATTTGTTCTCTGAGACCACCCTAGGGACAACTGCAGTTCTCAGCGCCCTCTGAGGACTTAGTCCCCAAAAGATGGTGATAACATTGAGTAGGATGTGGTCGGTGGATTGCTATTTCAGTTCGGAAAAGAGGTTTTCAACCTTTTTTCACTTGCAGACCCCTTTGGAAATGTTGAATGGAGGTAGGGGCCCCTTTCAGTTGTAGGCATGGGGATTCACATACTCTTGATTGATCTTTGTGGACCCCTTGGGCATAACCTGGAGACCCCCGGGGTCTGTGGACCACACATTGAACACCACTGGTTTAGGACACGTCGTGCATTGAGTATTTCAGCATCTCTCTGGGCTCTCTTCTCCCCATCCTCCACTGAACGGGAAAAATAGGATTTTGAATATTTCCTCCAGGATATTTCCTTCCAGTGTTTCTCCCCTTGGGCCCTTTTCTGAGGGTCAGAGTTTACAATTTCATCGACATCTGAAAACTCCTTTTTCCAGTCCTACCATTAGTTAAGCAGGAGGGGGAATTTTACATCTGTTTCGCTGAAACATGAAAGGTTTTGACTAGAGGTTACTGAGCATTTGCCACTGTTTACTTTGATCCTTGATTATGCTGAAGTCAATGCAACGTTAATTGAGCACATTTTCCTGAGACACCGTAGCAGGCCTAGAAATGGATTGAATTGAGCAGTATTGTGGATCGCGTCCAAAGTTGTGGGTAAAGCCTTGTAGCTCAGTCGAGGTCAATGGAGCGAGGTCAATTTATACCCGTTGAGGGTCGGGTCTATTAATTAGACACGGGACTAAATCGAAACCAGGGAGGGCTGGTCCCCTTTTCACTGTGATGGGTTGTGAGCCAAGTTTTGTTCAGTTCGGGGTCTGTGCTCGGTCTGTCTTCTGAATGGCCAAGAGTTCAGGGCTGGTTTGCAAATGATGTCCAAACAGGGTTGCAGTCTTTGGGGTGAGCTCCTGGAGATCTGGATTTACCTCCTGGGGCTGCCTTGGGCATCCTCAGCTGTTGTAACGTCCCCATGTCATAGTTTCACCAGACGGGGAATAACAGTTGTCTGGCTCTCTGAGTGCCTGGATGGACAGGACCGCGTTGGCAAGGGTAGCAGAGAAAGCAGGTCCTGCCTGTGTCCTCTGTGGTCCCATTTGAGAACAAAAGGCAGCAGCAGCAGACTGCTTGTAATTATTCCTGAAATGCTGTTGGTATAACTTGCGATTTGGTCCCTGATTGAAAGGCACCATATTATTTTAGCTCATTATTACCCAGGAAATGTGGTCAATAACCACGCTAACAAACTGGCAATTAAAGGCAGTCTCATTAATAGTTGCTGAGATAGGCTCGTGCAGAAATAAGAGCAAGTCTTTCTCGTTATGGCGGGGCCTTTAGCAAGAGCGGGGCGAAGTTGCCCGCCTAAGGGATTTGCTGTCACTGTGGCCTCCCAGCATCCTATAACACGCTTGTCCCCGCAACACCCCGCAGAGCAGTTCTTTGCTGCTTCGCAGGTGGGGAACTGAGGCTCGGAGAGGTCAAGTGATGTGGAGTTGAATTTTCACTCCTTTAATTCTAGGCTAGTGTCCACCGAGCCACTTTCCCACCCGTGGAAATGCATGGAAGGCCAGGCCCACAGAGAGGGGCAGGAGAGTCCAACGGGGAGACGATATCGCATCCAATGCAGCTATCATCCATGATCCTATCTGCTCAGGGTTGCAGCGTTTTGACCTTGCAGCCACATCCCGGGGCAGAGCACTCCGTAACTCCAGCCACCGCTGTGCCGAGTTGCATAGGGACGTGAGCTGAGATTTCCACAGCCGTCTAAAGGACTAGCATGTCTCGGTCTTGTTCCAGGGGACACTCGGGAGGTACTGGAGATGTTAGTACAATAGTTGGTCTCTTGTGAGACCAAACGGGTGGCATGCTCCTTGTTGGGGAGAGGATGGCAAGACAGGAGGGAAGGTGGAAAGGGACAGTGAAGTGATCCCATGCAGCGTTTGGGTAAAAGGAGGCTGAGAAGTGTTTAGGGGATGGTGACCTGGTGCCCGAGAGCATGTACAAAGGAAGGTAAGAAAGAGATGGGAAAAGAGAGAATGGGGAAACAAGAAAGGAGAGAGGGAGAAAGGATAGATCCAGGGGAAAGAGTGATATCTAGAGCAGGTAGAGCCACATGGTTATTTCCAAAGACCCCAGGCAATGTAGCACTATTTGGCCTTCTCCAGGGCTCTTCCACCCTTTCCTTAGGCCACCACCAACCCAAGGAGCCAAGCAGCTCTTGTCTCTGCTGCTCAGCACGCAAACCCATCCAGGGGGTCCCAGCAGGAGGCATCTCTGCTGTGGCTGCCATATGGTTTCCTTGCTTCCAGGCTACAAACACACTCCTGCAGTTGGCACAGTGACAGCGAGCGGGTGTAGAAAAAACCCAGTTCCCCCAGATGTGCAGTGATGAGGCCTCCCCCCTCCGGCTCCATGCTTTGACCAGGGCTGGGAAATGCAACCCTTGCGCCAAGTATCGCAGAGCCCTGCAGCCCCATAGGACAGTCATTTGGGTCAGCTTCACAGTACTGAAAAGGTTCAATCCCCCCTCGGTCTTGTCTTCTGCAGACTAAATCAGCCCAGTTCTGCCAACCTTTCCCCCCAGCTCATGAACCATTTTCATTGCCCTCCGCTGGGCTCTCCAATTTGTCCACGTCCTTTCTGTAGTGCAGGGGTGGGGGTAAGTTGGGAGCCTTGGCAGTCGAGTTTGGGAAGGGGGAGTTCAGGAAGGTGGATTCAAACCCTGGATTTGTCCTGACAATGGAGCGCTAGGTGCCATGTTTCCTTCAGCGGGGAAGCAGAAAGGAGCTCTCTCTGGAGACGGATGTCATTGCTTGTTTTGGCAGAGTGCTCCTAGCACTCTGCAGAGAGAGATGCCTGGCGAGCGCCATTGCATCTCCTTTAAATAGGAAGCAAGTGAAGTTATCTGCTTGGGAATCCACAGGGAATTCACCCAATCAAGCACTGCAGCGCCATTAGCATGCAGAGCAGAGCTGGGTCTCCGAAACTCTCCACGGGGATTAGGACACCAAGAACCGACCAGCAGCGATCACACCTACTGGCGATGGTTTGCAGGGCTGGGAGCGGGAAGGCGAAGAAATGGCTGCATGGAAGCAGCTCCCAAGCCCACAAATCCCCAAGGTGCCTTTGCCATACAGGCCGCGTTTCCAGCTCCCCTCCTCCTCCCCGACGTCGGCAGGAGCCTCCCCGTCCTGCGGTGCCGAACGCCGCGCAACAGTAAGTCAAATGGCAATGATTAGTCAAATAAAATTTCCATCTGTTGAGGAATTTACGAGAGTTATTACTAGTAATAAACCTGATACGAGGCAAATGATGTATCTGAGGGGGTAAGTGCCTCTGATTACGAGCAAAAGTGACTTTTAAATAAGGTTACAGACTTCCTTATTAGCTCGTACAAATCCATTTCCCTCCACCTGCGTGCCAGGCCCCAGCTCGGTGCCAGCAGGGGAGCCGTCTCGAGGCGAAGCGCGGCTGTTCTGCAGCCGTACTTTCTTGGCTTCAACATCAGGAAGGGGGGGTACCGTGATGCTGCACGAGGCTGCAGGATAAGAAAGGCGCCAGGCAAGGCAAGGCTCCTTTGCCTCTGGTCCTGGCTCTGCCCTGTTCCTCCTTCCGCCTTTCCTCTGCTTTGTCACGTACTGGGATGGACAGAGGTAACCGCTGGATTGATATTAAATAATACTGATGGAAGCTGTTGCAGTCTAGCTCTGGCTCTGGACATGTGTCCCTTGTAACTATTTTAAAGGGGCAGGGGGGTCACTCAGGAGGGCACGTCATCTGGTATGATGTAGCTGCTACACCTGGCTGCTCTTGGAATAATACACACATTTGCTGAAATGGCTGTGAGCTGGCTCCCGAGTAAAGCAGGTCAAAGGTTTCGTTGTACTCTTATTGTGCTACGGGAGCATGCAGACATAGCGATTATATTGTAGCAGCCTTTATCGGTGTCAAGTAATCCCGATACAGCTGGGACACTGGTGTCCCTCCATCCTTCTAGGTCTGCATCTGCCATAAATGCAAATACCTAACTAAATTAGATAATGGCAATCATTTTTACTGCCGTGCACGAGATGGGAATTGAATCCATCCCCACATCCCTTCCTTGTCAAAGGTTGGGGTGAGCACCATGGCTCAAAACTTTGCTGGCGATCTGCTCAGTTGCTTCCCATCATCTCTGGCTAGCAGCATCTGCAGTTGAATAGTTGCTGTATTCCAATTTTAGCAGTTGTCACTAAGCTTCAGAGTTAACATGCCCTTCAGGTATACTGGGAGGGTCTATATGACTCTGTGATAGCTTTCCAGCCGATTTGCAAACTTCTAGGACTGCACTGCCTAGAAGATCCTATATGGTTTTGCTTTGAAATGATAGGTGAAATTCTGCATGTGCTGGTGGATGCTGAAGTGCTGGCCTCCATCACTATCACGTGCCAGGGTCTCATACCCATCCCAGCCATATATGCAGGAAGACCCACATGTTGCACCACTAAAGGGCAGTTCACTAGTTACTCAGCAACCCATCTAGGAGGGATTTCAAATCATCTGCCATTGCAGCTAAGGATGTACCGGTCTGTTGATCCCTTTTGTGTCACCTTGAAACCAATGGAGGTTTATTTCTTATTGTACGTTCTTGACAGTTTTGCTCATCCTGTGCATGGCGTCCCTCCCTCCTTCTCTGGGAGTCTATTCATTATTAAATTCCCTTAATGGTAATGATCAGGACTTGCAAAAACTCTGGTGAACTCCTCTCGGAGGTCCCTGCCTCCACTAATGGCTGGTAGAGACAGAGGCTTGGACTGCAGCCACCTGGCCACTGAAGACAGAATTGAGCCTGATGGATTTTCAATAAATGGCAATATCAATATCCACTTGCTAAGGTAGGGGTATCTGGGAGCCGATGGTCACCCCAGGTCCTGCCAGACTGGATTCCCAGAGCTCAGCCACATCTAGTGACACCTGCATGCGTTGTGGGCTGGCCAGGAGATTGCTGACTGGCACCTGCGCACCTGCATGTTACAGCTAGACGATGCTCCCTTGCCCCTTCAGAGCTGCGGCGGGGTTAGGGGAGTAACTTTCTTTCCAGGACCCTGCTCTATCATTTCATTAGGAAGCACAATGCAATTTGTGAGCCCATGGAGAGTGCAAGGGGAGTGCGGCAGAGCAGGTTCAGCATCTCACTGCAGCTCATCCTTGTGTCTCCTGGGACCTCTCGCCCCTGCTCTTCTGCAGACCACCACGTGCCCTCTGTCCAGATGCATGAGAACAGGTCAGGGGAGGGGAGCTGGACTGCGTCAGCTAATTACACGTCAAGAGAAGTTCGCAGATGTAGGAACAAGCTTGCTCACGCTGCTTGGCTGAGCGCGATCCTCTAGGCCTGGGGAGAGCTATAATTGGCAAGCCCTGCCTCGGGTCTCAGCTCAGCAGGGGCCACGAGGGATGGGGACGGTGTTGTCACTTGGCAATTTCTCCCACCATGGATGGAGCTGAAGCTGCTAAACTCATTTCCCTGCTGGCATTTAATTAGCAACTGGGATGACTGTCTAGTATCTAGGGCATTCTCCCAAACCCTTTGAAGATGAAAACGCTGGCTGGCTCCTGTCATGTTTATTCATAGTAGCTCCTAGAGGCCCCACTGTAGCCTCCCATAGTAAGAGCTGGCCCCTGCCCCAAAGAGCTGAACCTAAAGGAGGAAGGGGCTGGAGGGGGAGCCAGAGGCATGAGATGGCTTCTCCCAGGTCACCCAACAAGACGGGGATTAGAGCCAGGACTGTATCACCACATCACCCCAGGATGCAGATGGTCTGCCTCGGATACCTCAGAGCAGGCAATTGCTGCTCCCAGAAGTGCTGTCTTTCTTGCGGGGAAGTGGGGTGCACCTCTATAATTATTTAACATGAGACACCTAGGCAAGGGGAAAAGGCTCTCTTTCCATTGCTGGTGTGCGCTTGCATCCGATCAGGTAAGAATGGGCTTCTAGTCTTGCTTTGCACATCTCTGAGTCTGTAAATGGACGTGACAAAAGTAATATCATGTTCCTGTTCCTGTCATCGTTCTTCTCTCGTGGAAGAGGTGCGTTGTGGATCCCTTGGAGACGGCAGGTGTGTTCATGTGACTGTATTTAGTGATTATCCAGTCTGCAACCGTCTAAAAGTGCGGCTGTATGTGTTACCTTCAAATGGAGCCAAGCAGGGGGGTGGGATACTCACTGGTAGGACTGCCCGAACTTGTATTGTCAATGTTTTCTTGCAGCCCTTCTTTCCCTTTGTTTTGGAAACATTGGCCTGATTGGTCTTGGCTTCTCTTTTAAGAGTGTCTTTTTGCTTTCTTGTGTTGACTACTGCTGGGCTCTGCCACTTGAACTAGTTTGGCATGTAGCTAAGGTGGGGTGGGGGGTAGAGAAGGACTTCTCCTGAAAAGATACTGGGAACTGAGTGCCTGTGTGGTATAGTAGGGTCCCCAGCCTGATCAGGATATAGCAGCGTGATGGCTTGATCTCTTTGAGATCATTCACAACTCAATGTGCCTTAGTCCAGTTTCTTTAGACCCTAGGTAAGATGAGGTGGGGGAAGGGGAGGGAAAATCTGCTTTGCAGCATCTTGCTGGGCTTGGAATATGTATGAATTTCTTGTATCTACCCAAGAAAAAGCCCTTCATCACCCAGCCCCAGTCTGAAATCTGTCTTCCTAATGATTCAAGGAGCTTATGTCCTTCACCTGTTCAAATTACTTATTTAACTTGATTGAGGCAGAGGAAGGCGGCCATCCCAAATGAGGCAGAGGTTCATTTGAATCTCCTAATGATGGTGTGGATGTTAACCCCTTGTGAGCTGCAGCGCTTGAGCCTCTCCACATTACAGCCCCATGCTGGAGCGCGTCTCCCTTTAACAAAGCCTGCTTCTCCGGACACTGTTGGAGTTGTATCCTGATTGCTTTAATGAGGGGCTTCCAATTACAGCCCCTCCATGGAGAGTCGGAGTAACTCCAAATGAGCTGACAAGGCTCTAGCCAGAATGTGATCCCCCCCCAAGCTGTCTTTGGAGGGTTGTCCTTTTTCTCCTGCCTCTACCTGTAAAACCGCAGTGTAGATAACAGGTTTGCACACCTGAAGACCCTGCAGGTCCTGCTATGAGGGATGGGAGCGACATGTGAGAAGGTGAGACCTTGCTTGGCTCTCTGGTGGGCATCTACGAAATGGCTCTACTGCTTTTTGAGAGGAGAGCCGAGGCATGAGCTGTGACCGCTCCTCTGAGACAGCCCAAAGTTTTTCACCTGGCTCTTATTGCAAGCACTGAAAGCTGTGGGGATTCCCAAGACTGCTGACAATGACTAGATTAATTAAAGCAAGTGGGCTTCAATTGGACTGGCTCTTGGTAATGCAATTACCTCCTCCCCTCTTCTTGCCAACAGAGTCCAGCTGCACCCAAAGCTGGCAGAAAAGATTTTTTTTTAACCAAGAGGAACTTATATTCAAGTTCTCAAAAAACACGTCTCATGCTTTCTAAACTGGCCTGATTTTGGAGTGGAGATCGGGGTTAAAACCAAGCATCCTGGTGCCTGCACCAGCCCTGGCTTTGTTTCTCAGTAGAATGAGTTTTTGAAATACCCTCGGTTGTGAAACCTGCATATAGTTGACTCTAGGGGAGCTCTTCTGTGCCCGACTGATGCAGCCTTCCAAAGTCTGATGCTTGCCAAGGACCATAGGACACATCCTGACCCAGCACCTGGTGACTGTAATAGGATAGTCCCCTTTCAACAAAGCCACACTTGCCCTGGTGACTCTTAGCTAGCTTCTCAGTGTTTTGTGTGCTTGCTCATGGGGACTTTAAAACATTTTTTTTGTGGGGTGGGAGAAGAATGGAAAACCTTGCAGGTGTCAGTGTTCGTGGAAGTCCTACCTTGAAACAACTCTTCAGGCCTTGCCTAGACCAGGTTCAACTGGTGCAATGTTAGGCTAGGCTATGGAGGATGCTCTCTCCATCCTGCTGCACTAACTAGCTAAGCTAAAGCCTTGGAGACTCAATCTTTAATTCAGCCAATTTGCTAAGTGCCAAAGCAAGTGATCCTTGTTTTGACTCTTGTGTCAGGATACTAAGATCGCATGTCAAATCCTAGACCAAGCCACAGGGTGGACTGGTGGAGACTGCCAGCTCAAAGCTTACCTATCCCTCTAGGTAACAGGCCACTTTCTCGCCCTCAATATATGCAAGCAAACTTCTTCCATAATATTGGAAGGATTAAAACAAACTGAACAGCAGGTAATAATCCAAATGCTGCTGAATGCTTAACAAGCTGGTTTCCAGCTGTGCCCTCCAACACCCTGGTGCACAACGCTTGCAATAACAGGCTTTAAGTGAGCTGTTCCTGTCTCAGAAAATGGTAGCCAAATCTTGACATGCAATGGCCTGGCAGGGAGTCTGGGGCCGTCTCCAGGCCTATTTGCTGGAGATTAGCTGAATGTAGCTGACATTACATCTTTGCTAGCTCTCAAGGTATGAGCTGCATTTACTTTTTGCAAGTGTGGGTGTGGAGTAGCAGAATCTGGGGCTTCTTCTGCAGTGCCTTGAGTCTAGCGACTGGCCTGGGAAGGAGCTAATTGTTCGCTTGGTGTAGAATGGGACTTGCCTTGCTTTGCTTTAGGTCATACCGGTTTATGAAACTTCTGTCCCAGACCCCCTCCTCATTCAAGTTAAATCAGAGTCCCCCAGCTTCCCAGCATGCTTTGCAGCCCTGTGCTGTGCTGTCTGCTCCAGACCCACCCTAGATCCTAATGAAGGCCCAAGCGCCCTGCTGTGAACAGCTCTAGGCTCTTGCTAGTGGCCTTGAAGACTTTTGGGGTGTCCACTAAAGGTCAGAAAGCACAAAGTGGATGTCTGTAAACTAACTAGCCTGTGAGAATGAGGCAGAAGCCATGCTTGGAGGGGATTCACCCTCTCTGTTAATGGGGCTTAGGGAAGGAATGAAGGACCTCATTGCACCAGACTCTAGAGGCGTTGGGGGACCTCCTGCCTTTTCATTTGTGCAGAATTGGGTCCTTGCTGCGGACTTGTAGAAATGCAGAGGTAGCTGGGGGAGGCAGAAAGTATGGCTCTGAAGGCTGCGCATGTAGGGAACCTTACTGGGCCTCCTGACACTTTCAAAGTGAAGTGCCTTGATGTGGCTCCTCTCCTCGCACCTGCAGAGATGATGAAGAGACCATCACTAGTGCTCCAGCACCCTGTACCCCTCCGTTAAAGCACCGTAGTGGCAGTGCTAGGATGGGCACCTCGGTGCAGTGCTGGTGCAATGGGAGCACTGGAGGTCCATCACGCTGATATGGTTGCTGACTTGTATATTTAAAGGTCTGAGGAAGCCGGCTACACTGATGCCTCCTGAGGTTCTTCTCATCTGGCATGACTTCTGTGCTGAGACGCTTTCCTGGTACTACTGTTTATCAATAACGTAGTTCAAAGCTGACTTTAAGCCCCACAGTGGTCCCTGTGTAGATCTTAGCCTGGATTACGTTCAGACCTTGTTTAAAACGCTTGACTAATCACCATGAATGATCACTTTATACCTGCCCTGCCCTACTTGACACACATGGATGCTGCTTTTTCATGCCCAGTTGCTCTTACTGAGTCCTCCATTAGTTGTAGCTTGTGATTTATCCTTAGGGGATGCATAAAAAGGGCCTCAAGCAGAAGGAGGCTTGTAGCCACGAGGAATCGCCAAGGGAAGTCTTGTAACAAGTCTCGTGCCACCAATCCAAGGAAACCACCTCTCTCTTTGGATAAGAAAAGCCTATTTGGCAAGATCCCAGAAGCTAGAAAGCCTGCTCTGGGAAGGGGGGAAGTGCTGCCGTGGCTCTTATGGTTCGGATACGGGACTGGGGTTTTGGCATATTTGGGTGTTGGCTCCCAGGTCTTCAACTGACCTCTCGTATAGCCAAGTCTCCTAACTTCTCTGACTTTCTGCAGTCCCCGTGTGACTAGATGAAGGATCCTGAGTGAGGTAGGGACGGTTTTCAGTTCAAGATGGGTCGGTGTTTTCACAGCTCAAGCAACCGGCCGTTTGCCAGTCCACGACATGTCACAAAGTGCTTTCCGATGCAGAAGAACAGCATTTGTTTCTAGTTGCTTTAACTCCTTCTGAAGTTTGCCAGAGTTTCCCAATGCCACGGTGGCTGTGGGGCGTAAGTCAAGGTGCGGCTGCTGTCACTGCCTACACTTGCTCTGCGTCTTGATGGGTCTGTCTTTTGGTCTATGGCCAGGACTTGGCCATGAACTTGCTAAGGGTGGGGATACTCGTGTGGTGGGGGCAATCGGGTGGTGACTGACCCATGCCTGTGGAGCAGTGGGGGAGAACCAGCATCTGTCCCTGCTGCCGTGGAAAGGTTGTCTTCTCCAGCGTGGCAATAGGAGGAGGGCTATGACTCAGCTGGTGGGCGCGTGTACCAGCAGCCCACCTCCTGCGGGCAAGCCTGGCAGTGTCACAGCAAGTGAATAACACGGAGAGACATAACACGAGCCTCAAGACTGTGTCATTATTTAAAAGTTTCTAAAATAGACACCCACCTATCTTCCTGCCTCCCTCCAGAACTGTCATCTGTCTTCATTTAATGCAGAAACATCTTCTCAAAGCTCTTTAAAATAAACTTAATGCAATCTTGGTACACAAATGGCTCTTAATCTCTCCATTACCTCTCTTGTGACACCTTTCGGTGACTGCTTTGTGCAATTTTTAGCTCTTGAGCAATTGAGGGATAAAACTTTCAACAGGAAACTTTTTTTAGTGTTCAAGACTTCAGTGCTCAAACGTTTTGTTTTTTTTTAGGCTCTCCCATGCCTAAAACTTGAAGGAACAAGGAATCTGCAGTGCTATGTAGTGAGTTCTTGGATAGATGCATGAGGCCATGGATGCCTTTGGAAATCCTGTAAACTTAATTGTAAAGGCATATCATAAATGGCAGGTCTTAGCACAGCTAAGTGGAAAAGCTCTCTACTGCAGGGTGTTAAATGTCAAAGTTTTTTGCTTCAGAAACGTGTAGGTATCCCAGCCCCGTATGACTGGTTAGTGGTAATTTAATTTGCAATGATTTGTTGGTGGGGGGGAGGGTGTCCTTTACATGTACGAGAAAAATCACAAGGCTCTTGTTCCAGTTGTGAAGTACCCACAACGTGAGCTGTAGGCTTGGGAGAATTTATACGGCATGCAGGATAAACCTGTAGCTTTCTCCAAGGAGCGAGGATGTTGACCTCTTAACCATGAATCTGCCAAGATACCATCCCAATTCATTTCTCCATTTCGCCCTTCTCCCTTTAGTGGTTCCTAGGCCATCACTATCTTCCAGGTGAAGGACCTGAATGACTAACGTGAAAACAGGGCCTCCACACTCTTTGCCCTGTAGGATGCGTGGAGTCTTTGGCTTCCTTATGCCAAGGGACTTCCTTCTCAAGCTCACCTGTGAGATGATCCTAATATTGCAGCTCTCTGGCATGTGGCTTCACAGTAGAGCACTGCAGGGTGAGGGGCCCTGTAGGTGAGAATAAATGTCTGTCTATGCTTGACACAGCCTGAGCCCAACACCCAACCCAATCGTCGATGATGGTCTTCAGGGCAATACGTCTCAAACCAGTGAATGCACAGCCCTCTGGGGACAATGAATTTCTAGAGGGCATATACAGAAGGAAAGGACAAGACCGTTCCTTTATATAGTATATTAGCAAGGCTGTACTGGGAACTGGCTGCTCTTCATTATTCTTAATGCGGCATCATAGGATACCCAGCAGTAGAGTTACCCAACATTTAAAGATGCACAACCCCAGAAGGCGGAGAATTGCTGCTTCAGAGTTAAATAATATATATAAAGCTGAGACTAGCTAGCCTAGAGCAGTTTCTGAAGTGCTCTGGCATTCAGTCCCTTATGTGAGAGTGCTGCAAAGCTGCAGCAGAACCTGTAATAGGGTGCCTAGTTGGTGTAAAATGCCAAGCAAGTTGAAAATCCCGTCAAAACAAAGTAATGCAAACTCTAGTTTAGGCTTAACTTGAGCATGACTTTTATCTACCTACTGCATTTCAGCCAAGTAGTTAGGGACCCCAGCCTTTATGAATTGCTGGATGCAGAAATGGGTATGTGGGACTACCAGCTAGGATCCAGAGCTATGAAGGTCGAGTCTCTACTGCCAATTTCTTTGGGCTTTTAGCACTTGGCATAGCTAAGTTTTTGCTTAAGGGAGGTGGAAATGTCTCTCCTAGCAGGAGTGCACAGCTTGGATGCAGCTTGGTCCGAGAAGGCAAAATGAATCTGTGCGTGTGCCATGTAATATATGCCACTCCTATAAGACTGCTAAAGTCATGCGGGTTACCTGTGTTTGAGCAGTTCATGATGCCCTGGCTAGATGCAAGCATCCCCTGTTGGCTAAAGCCAACGAGCTGCCACACTGGAAAGCATCGTACTAAATCTGGATGAAATAACTAATCCTTAAGTACTAGGGTAGGTCTTTTTGCTTTCAATTGACTTCTTCAATGAATAAGGCATTAAAAGAGCATCTTTAATATGAATTCAGCTGACAGTTAAAGATCTGGTTTTATTGCTCCCCATAAATTTTTACAGACACCTTACTGCAGATAATAACTCCACTGCAGCTGTCATTATTTCAGTTGTTCTTAATTTGATTAAGTGAGGTGATCGATTTAGAGTTTAGGATGAAATTAATTCATGCTGCCTCAGTCCAGGGTGAGCTGGTAAATCTGCCTTCCCTCAAAACTATGGTCTCGGTAACTCCAAAGACATGATCGAGGGAAGCCAGAGCTTATTGTCATAAATTTGGCTCCTGACACTTCTGCCTTCCCTCAAAACTATGGTCTCGGTAACTCCAAAGACATGATCGAGGGAAGCCAGAGCTTATTGTCATAAATTTGGCTCCTGACACTTCTGGATGCATCTCTCCATCCACATGAATGACCCACAGCTGAGAAATTTCTGTTTCTAGATTACTTGCACTTCCAAACATTTTGTGATTTTTTTTTTCCCCCTGCCCCCGAGTTTTTTGGGGGGATTGACAAAACTTATTAGATTTGCCCAACAACATGAAGTCTTGTTTCGAATGAAACAAAATATTTAGTTTCACGTCAAGCCATTTCTGCCAAGTGCTTGAGATGGCAACTCGCTTTCCAAGTCTATGACTTGAAAGCCTAACGGCTTCTATTTAGAAATACCAAAATAGAAAGATCTTCAAATTCTTGGTTTGTTTTTTGGTATCTGTTTGGGTGTTTTGGAAAACGAACAGCTTTCCAAAACAAAAATGAAAAATGTCTTGGTGTTATCTAAATTTGCCTCTTTAAAATCCAACTTCACCCACTTCTAAGACTGCTTTCCTTTAGCAGCACTTGTGCTTTCCATCCACTTTCCTTCTTGGCATGACTCTGGAGGGAGCCAGGAGTTGGCCAGTACGAAGACTTGCAGGGCTATAGTTGAATCTGTCTTGGTTACAAGTCTATTGAATCAGACCTGGCAAAGGCAGAGCACTCCAGCAAAAATGTAGGAGCTGCCAGCAGCAAGCCGAGTAGCAGCTGCTACAGACGCAGGTGCTGGTAGATGCACGGCGTACAAAGTGGGGACACGGGCTCCCCGCTGTATTTTCAGTCTGCTGTGTGACAAGGGAGCTTTTGAACCTCTATGGTCAGATATTGCAAAGCAAGATGGGTCAGAGTGATTTATAGTGAAATGAAACTGTTTCTGCTCCCCAGGTCTTCTCGGCCGGTTGGCGGACTTTTTGTCTTTTTTTGGTTGCTCAAAGTACTTTGAAGCAATTCAAGCAAAAATGGCCTGTTTAGCCAGGAGGAGGTGGTAATGCTGCTTAAGCACAGTGTCCAAGCAATTTGGATGCTTGTCTGGGATGTAGGAAACAGGCTCATCTCTCTGCTGAGATCTGAACCGTGGTGTTTACTACCCTGGAGAAAGGTGGGAGGGTTGTGGTTGCTCCGTTCCAAGGAGTAACCCTATAATCCAGTGGCTACCACCTTGTCCTGGGAGAAATGGGGTAGAGGCCATAGTCTGAAATAAGCATTCAAGGAATTGGAAACAAGTTTCTCTTACCAGAAGGGTCCCTTTAAACACTGGGCATTAAATGCAGGGGGTGGAGGATGGTAGTAGCACTGCGCCCTGCTAGCTCTGTGAATGGCATTGAGTACCACTGCTTGAAAACCAGGTTAACTACAAGCCACTAAGCTATTAAAATGCTGTCGTATCAGCTGGATGAATTCAGACTGGGACTGGCATCTTATATTTTTCAGGCCTTACAACTAGCCCAGCTTGCCTGTGAGCAATGCACGGTAGTAAAGTGGAGAGCAGGGAGCCAGCCAATGGCATGGACCAATGAATAGGAGCACATCCATGAATATATAACTCCCAAATAGATTTCTGCTGTTAAAATGTGTTCCCCTGGGAAGCCACAGTATCTCAACGCCATCCCCCAGGCAGGGGGAGAAGAAGGGTAATAATAACCCCAGTATGAAGATTTATTGGGACCAAAGCAAATCCCAGTCCTTGACTGGGAGAGGCTTAGCACAGCCAAACAAGTAGCATCCAGGGGACCCCTCACCAAATACCCACACAGACAATATTCAGCCCAGAGCTTTCAGGTCACTGAAATCAGAATCTTCCTCCAATGTCCCGCAGACATCTCCGCTGGAAATGGGGCTGGTGCAATGCCGCTCGGCTGTACCGCGCGCCGCACACTTGCAGGTGACTAATTTGGAAAGCAACACAACCTTGGTGGTGGGTGTAATGACTTTGCAGCACCGCGCTGACATCCTAGATGCCACGTCAGTGGGCTCAGTCTCCTTGGACGGTGCATGAGTGCTTTTTAAGGTAGCGCTGGCGTCAGCTTGAGTGCTGCTATCCTGGGAACTGCTGTCTGGCGCATTTTGTTTTATTACCTTGGTGTCCCTTCTAATGAACATGCTGCTTAACCCATATTGCTAATATCCGAAGCTATTAAACTGTACTTGAATGTTTAACTTCTCACCCTTGCACTGTTCAGCTGCTTGTTTCTGTGTTCATGCTGACAAACAAAACTAGTCCGCAGCCAGGCAATTTCATGGTCTGGTTCCTGTGCACTAGCAAATGCTACAGTGTCCTGGCTAATAATAAGGCAGGGAGCACTATATTAAAGACTGATTCATGATGTCTCTGTAAAGCAGTTTCTCATTTATCTTGGACTTGGATACAACTAAGGAGGAGCCTCTATTGGGCAGATCATGATGCTCTGAAACCCATACGAGCTCAGTGGGGTGCCCCTCGCTTTAATGCAACTTTCATGGTAAAGAGAAACCACTGGAGGGGGGTGCATTGGGGTTTCTTAAACCGCTGAGGAAAGGTAACTACTGCATATGAATACTGGCTGGGGTGATTCTTCTGCTCCAGGTTGGGCCAAGTTTTTGGCAACTCACAACTTGCCAAAATCAACCCCACACTAGAGGACCGACGTCGCTTGAATTGAAATCCTGAAATGGTTCTTTGGCTGGAAACATGCAACCCCGATAGTGAAGACCTTGGAAGTCAAGACCTCTTGCTTCAAAAGTAAAGACCTCTTTGAAACAAGAGTTGACTTCTTTCATTTTACGCAGCAATTTAATTTTTGAACTTCTCATTCACCTACCACCATCACGGCTTGCTGTTCCTTGGTTTGGGGACACTAAAAGTCACTAGTACTATCTTAACATACTTGATGGTCAGATGGCTGCTTCCCTTTAGGACAAACAGTGACTGTCCTGTTTTCCCAACCCTGCGAGAACTGATTTAAAATGTAACTGTCTGTAGCAATCAGCTGGACATTAATAGCAATGGCTGAGGAACAGCCCTATTCATAACAAGCTATGGGGATGAATGACTGGATGACTTCCATCTCTTCCATCTTTCAGTGGCAGCTGTTTCCAAACAGGTTATTTCTCCTGGCAGCTCTGAGAAGGCGGGTAGCCCGGCGTCTGGACAAATAATCAGAATAAATCTGTAGCCAAGCTGGCCTGCATGACGTGGGGAACTCGTTTCCCTTTTTAATAGCCTGAATTTCTGTCTGGCAAAAAAGGCTGAGGACGTCAGCCACTACTAAGATCCAGGCACCTGCCCTGAAGTAGGTGAGGCTGCTTTGCACTCTTGAATTGAGAGCGGCTGTCTGCATTTGAATTGGAAAGCAAGAGTAAGTGCACTCTCTCTTCAGCTACAAAGCCTCATAATATGTTGCAGGGGTGAGTCGCACGTACCAGCAAACACTGGTGCCTTACCACCTTGGAAATTGGAATAGAGCGGGTTTTGCAGGAGCACGAGAGGATGCACTGTGGCAGGCCCCAGGTGCCCAGTGCCTGGCTTTAATGAACACCTTGCAGCTCAAAGGGGCTGGAAATGCTGCCTTTTTCCCTTGGTGTAGGGTATGAGGCAGCTGCCTTAATCAGGCCCCATTGTTTCCACCACCGGACCTCTGTGCACACGCTCGCTCTGTTCCCGGTGGTGGGATGCACCAAGGCTGCCGGGGGAGGAGCAGAACGAAGGCTGAAGAAGCTGCCGAGGACCGCACAGAGGGCACTTCCGACGCCAGCACTCATGCAATATTCAGCAAGGCGATCGATACTGCGATGCCAAACTCTTGCCTCGGGCTCCTCTCGTTTTAAATAGCTTGCAGCTGTCCATTACCGGACCGACATCGTGACCTGCTAGCCCTTCCTTGGCATGATCAAGGTCTCCGCTATCGCGGTGAGCCCGGGGGGTGCGAGAGGAAGCAGCCGGCAGGTCGGGAAGCACAAAGTGGATGCCTGTAAACAAACTAGCCTGGGAGCACGGCTTCTGCTGCGTCCTCGGAGGGGGTCCAGCCTCTCTATTTTACAGAAATCAAAGCGCTTTCTAGCTAATAGCACCAACAGAGGTGCTTCTCACACAATCACTAATTGCTGATTAGACCAGACAAGACGAGATCGGTCACATTCCTGTTAACTCTGCAAGAGTCTAGCAGTAAACACCAGGCCTTGCTGTGGTTTCCAACTCTGTATCTTGTTCCTGAGCAAAAAAACCCCAACCCGCACCCGTCCCAGTGGAACGCACAATTGCTCGTGTCGAATTTAACACCAGCATTAAATCCATTGAAGCCAGTGCATCTTCCCAGCCTGCTGTCAGTACTTGGGTATTGTGGCTTCCTTACTTAATGAGGCACGGTAAGCTGCTCCCTCCCCTTGAGAGGGAAAAAAAAAAAAAAGAGGGGAAAAAAAATTGCCAAGAATTTATTAGTCTAATTACATTTTCCTAATGCAGTTGACCTTAGCTGCACAGCAGAGCACTTATCAAAGCTGCGATCTCCCAGACATTATTGGAGTTTTAATAAGAGTCAATTGGTTATTGTCACTCTTCAAGTTGGACATTGTACATGTACTCCCCAGACACTGCTGGGGATAGGACGCGCTTCCCCGTACTTGGAATATTATTTACATTAATAATGGCGGTTTGAAGCTTTTGTTAGGCTGTTGTTCCAGCTGCGAAGCTTTTTGTGCTTGGCAGCCTGGCTGGCAGGAGGGCCCTGGCCGTAGCCAGGACTTTGAGCGTCTTCCACCTCTGCTAGCAGATGTTGGGGGAGTCCTTCGGATGGACCTACAGACCAGCCCGGGTGCCTTTCAAGTAGTGGGATAGAGTAAGGATCCCCATATATCTAGGGTAAACCAAGAGATTAAATTTAGCCTGTGGAACTTGCTCCTCAACAAATATGTCTCTCTTTAAAAATGTGAACTCTGTCTAAACTGAACCAAATTCCTCTAATCCCTGCTCTCCCATCCCAGGAGTCCAGGTAACTTCCAGTGCTTCGGGGCACCAGCCCCCGTGGTGGGACGGGGGGAATCGAGTCAGTCGGGAAGCATCACACGGGAGCAAGCCTTCCCTTCCTCTCAAGGCGTTTTGAAGTTTCTGTCAAAATTTTATTTATATACATATTTTATTTTCAGGGTTTTTGTTTTTGCTTTTTTTTTTTTAGCCCCCGAACGCTCTGACAAATCCAAGTCCGTCAAATGGACACTTCCCTTAATCTGTCTTGACAAAGCCATTTTATCTTCAATGCTTTTGAATAAAATGTTTCCCAGCTCTCGTTAGGCAGAAACCTGCCTTCAGGAAAAAACTTCCAGAACTACCTGCTGGGAGGTTTTTATTTTTTATTTTATTTTTTTTCAGTCTCCCAGCTGGGCCCAAGCATTGCTAGATGCCAGCAGAGCGCAGGCCTGGGACGAGCTGGATGTGCCATGGCCTGCTCTAGGTAGGCAGAGAAGAATTGCCCTCATCTCGCTTCTGTTTAACGAGTAGTAGATGCTGCGACCATCAAAGTGAAGTGGCCCACCCAAGAGGACCACAACTGGCGAAAGCTATTCTGGTAGTGGCTTGGGATCCCTGCAAAGAGCTACTTTAAACTATCAAAGCTCTTGTCTCGACTTGCTGAAGCTGGCTTAGTTTCTGGGGACCGGCAGATTTATTTCATCTTTGTTTGCAGGGGCTCGGAAAGGGAAGGCTGGAAGCAAGGACTCTGCAGGGAGCGTTGAAAGCCCCATGTCCCTGCAGCGATAAACACGCCTGTGGCAACTTGCTAAACTGAAGCCCTTGACTACTGGTATCTTTTAGTCCAGGTTGGCCAGGACTGGCCCCTTTTTGATGCTGTCCCTTGATGCAAAACTAAAGGGAGGTATAGGCAGATCTACCTTAGCTTCACGTGGCTACGTTTAGCCCTGCGGTATGGAGCCCACTGCAGTCGAGGTGCAGTGGGGTATGGACCAGGGTCTCGGGTGGGCCCAGCAGCCCGAGCTCAGCTCTTTGTGTCCAATCTGCATAGCCACAGAAGGGATTTGGGTGCTATTTAAAGCAGCATTTTTTTTCCCCCTGACTCCATGCTACGCCAGTTTTCTCAAACGATCTGACACGATGAATTCTGGCTTAATTATACTAATGGGTATTGGAATTCTTTAAAGCTTGTTTTGAGGAGTTGCAAACCTTCATCTTAAGCTCCGGTTATGTAACCGCACTTGTATGCCGATGCTGAGAGCCTGCAACAAACTCCATCTTGCGGCTAAATGCCGAGCTCTGGACTTGGTTTCGTAGCATGGCAGAGCCCCCAAATGGAGCGGCCTTCACTTGCCTGCTCTGCCTCTCACCAGATCTCTTCCTGAGCATTAGTCCGACTTGCCTCCCTTGGTGGGAAAGGGAGCAAGGCCCTAGATTCCCTGGGAGAGGCAGTTTTGTCACCTGTGGCTTGTCGAAGGAATTATCTTCTTGGTAGCAACCTGCTGCAGCCCCAGTGGGGCTTGGTAAATCAAACGTGAGACGTTGGAGGAAGCCTTTTGCTATAAAAGAGCACATTCAACCAGCTCTGGCTTCATCTGGATTCAGTCGGAGTAAAGTACATGGTGCGTTTTGGGGAGGGGAAGGGGACTGCTGGGGGGCAGGGCAGTGCTTCCAGCTGCAGGCCTGAGCAGCTGTCTCCTGTGACTGGTGCCCCCTTTTAGCACAGATTGATGCTCTCTTCCAGCAAGTTGCTTAGACTCCCTCAGTGCTCACACTGTGTCTTCCCCCTCCTACCACTGATTAGCATGCAGGCAGCATGGCCAACTTTCTCCTTCGTTTTAGTGAAGAACTGCAGAGTTGCTCCAAAAAATAAAAAAAAAGCTTTTGCTTATTGTTCAGTGCTGTGATTGCAGAGAATGAAAGCTGCCCTCTGCCTCTGTGCAGCACGGGGAAGGACCTGCTCCTGCATCCGGCTCAGTGGTAGGACTGCGTTCCTGGACATGACTTGACAGTCAGTCCCTCGAAGGAATATGGCCTTGGTTGGCCCTGGATAGATCAGCTTGGTGACTAACTTGGACGAGCTGCTTTTGCTCCCCACAGCCAGTTTTGCTCATGAGAAGTAGCCTCTGTGCACTCGAATCGGGACTCTGCCCATCGCCTGATCAGCAGATCCAGGGTGCCGGCACTGCACATGCGATCCCTTGTCCCCTACTAAACAGTGGCTTTTTCTAGTCTCGGAGCTCTCTAGCCTGGTGTCTTTCTTGGTGGGGAAGGAATGGACTGGTATTGAGGGTTTTCATGCTGCAATCATACTCCTGGTTTTTGCTTCTTGATACATACTTCTGAAGATGGGACATAAGTCATTATTTCCTGTGGACCATTTTAGTCTCTTTTCTGCCTCATACTTTCACCATAGTGGTATTTTTACTAAAGCAAAAGCAGCAAATGGAGACTCTAAAATAGAGCACAGTCAAAGCAGGAATCAATTCACAGATCAAACAGCCTAATCTTAAAACACAACGGTATGCTTAGGAGCCAGTGCGAGTCTGCTTATATTCTCGGCATAACCCATTGCCAGAGGGGTGCAAAGATGATGAGGCACTCTGACCTTTATTGCTGTATCGGAAGCCCTCTTGCCAGTACGATTAATCTCTAGGAAACTCCTCTGCTCTTGAGCATAAGCTGCCTTGTTCTATGCTTTGCTTGCCTTTCATTGCCCTTTATGTGTATTTGCAAAAGACATTCCCATTTTGGGCATGATTGAGCACCCTAAACTACTAGCTAAATGGAGGCGCATCAAATCATGCCCACAATGGTGTGTATTCTGTTTGGCCAGGGCTGAGGAAATGCTTGTGCATACACATAACCAGTTCTCCTCCTTCTGCAAGGGAAGCTAGATGCGAAAAACACTGAAAACTCCTGTTGAATGGACTGGAGCCTGTGAAACATTGAGGGGCCACCATCAAGTCTGAGGAAAAGTCAAAGTGCCTGCTAGCAAGGTCTTGGCTCACTAGGGTTTGATCTACTCCACTTGGTCAAGTGCACCATGAGCTTGGAGATGACTCTTCTGCCATGCACAGGGCTTTCAGATCCGAACAGGAGGATCATGGGGGCTGGGAGGAAATGGATGAAGACAGACACCCTAGCAATGAATACTACTTGCTTGGAAACTTTAGGATAGTAAGGCATACCTCTGGGGAGAAGAAGTACCAAGAGAAGGTGCAAAGCAGTCCTAGCTTGGTATGCATTTGTGCTTCTGGGACTGTTCTAGCGACATAGCCCAGCCACTGGGGCTGCCAGGTCTGGTGCCCACTGAGTCTTGCAGTGTGTCGCACACTTGACTTCTGGAAGGCTGTACAAGAACCTGTGCACGTTTAGACTAGTTTATCCCTCTCTTCTGTAAGCCTGGGAACGCAGGTAGGCCCA
>NW_017728926.1:11201063-11211659 GCF_001723895.1 Crocodylus porosus
AGCGAAGGCTGGATGTGTATCTAGCTGGGGTAATGTAGGCCCAGCACTCTTTCCTGCTTATGCAGGGGGTCGGACTCGATGACCTATTGAGGTCCCTTCCGACCCTGGCATCTATGAATCTATGAAGCAAGGATTTTTGTTGGTGATTTTTATATATATATAATAGATATAAATATATATAATATATAGATAGATGCTAGGGTTGGAAGTCAGTAGGTCATCGAGTCCGACCCCCTGCCCTGGGCAGGAAAGAGCGCTGGGGTCAGACGACCCCAGCTAGGTGCTTGTTCAGCCTCCTCTTGAAGACCACGTTTATAAGATTGGAATACTGCACGCTGTATTTTCTTACATACAGCATGCCCTGGGATAGGCAGAATAAAGGGGAAAAATCTTTTATAGAAAGTCACTGAATAGCTACATCTGCTTGTAGTTCTGCTCCCCGAGTCGCATGCAGAGCTCTCACTTCTGCCGATAACGGGCAGAAATTTCTCGCTGTTTTCTTGCATAAGGCACACACTGTAATTTCAATCAGCCATTTATTTGGGGAAAGGTACTGTATATGAGAAAATATGATAGTTGGGAAAGCTATTGGATAAAATTTGGTGCACAAAATGCCCTTTTTCAGGTCTAGGAAAGAAGCAGCTCATAGAAAAGCTATCGCCAACCATATCCTTGCTTCTCACCTTGTTTCCTGGACTATCGTGGCTGGGACAGCACTTGAACCTCATCATGACTCATGGGAGAAAAGAAAAAGTGGGCTTACTAATATAAGGCCTGTTAATCCAACTCTAAAACTAGACAAAATGCTGGAAAGACTGATAAGAGGGTTTGTTAAAATAATGGCAGTTAACATGGCTTAATATTTCTTTTATGCAGACTGGGTCTCATCAAACCTGATCTCCTTAGCAGTTGCCTTTTGGTAAAGCAGTTGCTGTGCAATACTGTCTGATCTGGGGGTAAGACAGGAATTGCATGCTTTTGTGGCTTAAAAGCACTAGACCGTGTCAAAGTGCACGCTGAAATGGTTGCCCGTTCTACATCTATTCTGAGTCGCTGTCTGGGGGGTGCTCCAGGCAGGGATTGATTCACGGCCCAACGCCACTTCCATCAATCTTCTAGTGGGAAGCAAAATTGTGGCTTTAAAATCGGAGGAATAACAGACCGTCCGATGAGGACGGAGCAGTCGTGTGCAATGGTCTAGACCGCTCAGCTGGCTGCGTTTGCTTGGACGATGCATTTCATGCCAGCTGATACAAAGCTGTACACCTAGGAGCTCAAAAAGCAGGAAGGAGCGGAAGGATAGTCGCTGCTCTCCGGGACGTGGGTCTGAAAGCGGGCAGGAGTCCCGCAGGATGAGCAACTGAGCATGAGCTTGCAAAGCAGTGCTTTGGCAGACAAAAAGGCTAAAGCTATCTTTTGGTGTATAAACTGAAGGAGGAGTGAAGAGGGGCTGCCTCGTGATATGGCACGTCCAGGCAGCAGAAGACTGGCCCAGCTCTGGTGCCCTCTTGTTAAAAGAGCTCTGAAAAAACTGGTGTGGGGCGAGAGCCCAAAATGGCCAGGGCATGGGCGGCAATCGAGAGCAATTCCCTGTAGTGGGATTTCTGCAAAGCAAGCTCAACTCCTTATCAAAAAGGTTAAGGAGTGAATTCATGGGTACATAAGCCCCTCCTTGAGGAACACTGGTTTTAAAGGGCTCTCTCCAACTCGAGCGGAGAAAAGCATAGCGAGTAACATCTGGAGGAGGAAGCTGATAAGCTTTCCATTAAAAGCTGCCTAATTAAAGTGATTAACCATTGGCACCACCCCACCAAAAAGTGGTGGATCACTGATTCGGTCATAGGAAAGTTGGGCGGGACCGTCTGGTTCAGGCAGGGTCATCCCTGACTCAACCGTCCCAGCCAAGTGTCTGTTTAACCCGCTCTTGAACATTTTCCGGGGATGCTGATGTCCCAGGCAGCCCCACTTCTGAAAGGCAGCACCTCCCATGCCATTCGGGATGCTACAAGCACCCAGACCAGGAAATGCTGGTTTAGGACACTGGTCACTCCAGGAGGACTAATGGTCCATCCCCCAGGCATCCTAAAGCAAGAATGGGGGCAAGTACTTGGCAGCCAGCTAGTGGGCTCATCACAGTTCAGCATGACCTCTAGGCATGCAAAGATCACTCCTCTTCCCCCACCCTATTGCTGCTATTATTAGGCCAAGGGGTTTTTTATTATTATTATTATTATAGCCAAAGGGGTTTAAGACCAATACACTGTTCTGTAGCTTCTCTCTTTAAATCTGCTGACTATTTTTCAGGGCTTTAACACTGCAAAGATTCCTGGCTGGCTCAGTTTCAGGTTTGTTGACAGGCTATAATCTGCCCTTCTTGAAACAATTGACAATCTTGGTTGAAACGGCACAAAACAGACATCTGCAATTTCCAGTTGTTTTTTTTTTGTTTTTTTTTGTTTTGTTTTGTTTTTCCCCCTGCAAGAAAGCTGCTTTGTTAAAATCCAAGCCCATTTGTCTTTCCAAAGGAGGGGCCCTTCCAGGAGCAGTTGGTTCGCCTGCTGTTGACCTTCACTTTAGAGACACGGGGGAGCTGAAATAGGTCTGTCGGTGGTCTGGGAGGTTGGTGGTTGCCCTTTGCATGGCAAGGGTGTCGCAGCAAAAGCTGGCCCTGAAAAAATGCAATGGATCCATTTAGTCCGCAGGTTGGTAGAGGGGACTGACTGCAGAGTGCAAAAAGGATGAGATGCCATTTTCTATTTGCTAGCATTTTTATAGCGGTTTCTGCAGCTGTGCAGATGAGCAGGAAATGGAGGCTTCAGGGCCATTGCAGTACCGTCAGGAGCAGTATTACGTGCAGCTTGCTTGCACACGTGGGGGAGTTGGATACTTGCATACTTGGATAGCGTTACCTTAAGTGTCAGTGCCTTCAGTGAGGACTGAGGTGGTCAGCTGAAACCGGGTCAAAGGCAGGGCAGGAGGGCACCTTAGAGACTAACAGGTTTGGAGCCATGGACTTCTGTAGGAAGTTGCCTATTTTGTTAGGTGCCAGCAATCCTAGAAGTAGGTTTTTGCCTGTGCCCAGGCCTCGCTAGGCACCTTGGCGATTAACTTCTGCCTTTAAATGTTGGCAGTCTTGGGAGTCCCAGGTTCAATACTGGTGGGTATTTCTGTGCAAGATGAAGAGCTTAGCTCACGCCGTGTAGCTCCTGTAACACTTCTACAGCCTGCTACAGTGGGCTCATCAGGTAGCTGGACCGTGACTAAGAAGTAATAGCTGTTCCAGGTCTATTTTAATGCGCTTTGACAAGTCTGCTTGCCAGTGCTGGTGAAACCCCAGGAATGCAATGGAGTTCCTCTGACAATACAGATAGTGCGTTGGCCCAGTAGCCCTGACCTGATGGGCATATTGGCCGGGTTGAGTCTTATGCTTGCTTGCTTTTCAGCCTGAGCATCCGTCCGTCGCCACTGGGCAGATCTTCTTGTCTTCTGGGTTCGCTTCCCCGGCTCCGCTCTCATCGTGGCGCCCTTGACAAGAGGCTCACGCGTGGCCACTTGGTTGCTGGTTCAGGAAAGGAAGTGGTGGTGGGATTAATGACAACAATTACTTCATTGAGCCTTTCCGGGCTATTTTTGGATGGCAGCATTTCTTGAAGAAATGAACCTGCTATGGAATAAGACCCTTGTTAAATTGGTCCCTCTGGGCTGGCTTCCTCCTGTTGTTCTACTGTCATTCTCTGATCTTCCTATAAACTGTTCCTTTAAGGCTGGCTAGCTCAGCTCAAACTTTCACAATGGCTTATCCTTTTTTGGATTTGAATTTTGACAGCCCTTTCAAGACATGAAGCCATTTCCACGTCTTTATTTTTCTAGATAATGAGATTAATTATAGTGAGTTTTTTGTTGTGGGGTTTTGTTTTTTTTTTTTTTTGAGGAGCTGGCTTTATTTTGACTGTTTCTCTTCCCTGTTCTCTACAGTTTGCTGGCTTTTGTATTCTCACTTAATAGTTCTCTTTTTCAGAGTCTCTTCATTTTAATTAGTGCTTACGAGGGTAAACAGACTAGTCAGGCCTTCTGTGGGAAAGTAAGATGGCATCCTCTTATACGAACAGCAAACTTGGTCTGGCTGCAGCTCGTTCCCTTTAAACTTTGCTGGGCAACCTCTGATTTGAGCAAAGGGCTTGATGATAGCTGGCTTATTAATGCAATGGAGATGCCGAATCGTGTGCCTGTCCTAATCAGTCGCAGATTTTCTAGCAAGTGAAAGCAAAGCCACATGACTCTACAATTAAAATGCACAGCTCCAAAACATTTTTCACCCTCTCGGAGAAGTGAAGATTTTCAGGAGCGAGGCACGGCACAGCCTTGCTTGGCTTCTAGCTTGCAAGTGGAAAGATGCTTTGACTGCTAGGTCCTGACAGCTTGGTTCTGGGGAGAGGGAGCTCTTCTCCCCAGAACAGTTTTTTTTAGACTATGGCTATAAGTAATAATTAGAAAATGTGTCTGAAGCAGGTGTCACTGTGCCATGGTTTGATCCAGATGAAAACAGGCGTGGCTCAGTCATTGTGGCGCCCGAATAACTTGCTTATCACCTCCTGGCAGAGAGAAAGCAATGCAAAAGCACGTAGCCTGGCCAACTTGTCCCCAGCCTGATCTAGAATAACCCTACAAGGCACATAGCTGATGTCCTGGGGGGAAAAAGCATCAACTGGTTTTATCCGACATGTTGCAGAGGGGCTTGATGGGGACTTGTACATCTGTAGGATCCTGGGGGGGAAACGGGATTTCTTTCAGGACAAATATGATTTCTGTTTATAGTCTGCCTTGGCTTACCTGCAGGGGATGATGCAGTTGTTCAACACCTGCCAACCTTTACCTGGGGAGGTGCCTAAACTTTTCAGTGGCTTGATGCTGTGCTTTGGTCACCTTGGGGAAGGAGTAGACAAATTTGTGTCCTTGCTCTATGGTGAGTACTGTACACGGGCCCTTCAAAGTGGCTTATTTGCCTCCTGATGATGGTGCAGCTCTACCGCTCAGCCAATGCGAGGCAAAGCAATGCTAGTACTGAGAAAAGCATTGTGACAGCCAGTGGAAAGGATGTTTCCCTTCCCTGCAAGGAGTCTAAAGCTTTTTCACCGGGACATACAAGGTGGTATACTGCATTTTTCCCCAACCCTGGGAAAGCTGCTGCACAATTGGTCAGCGTAATACTTTTGCACTTCAATCCTGAGGCTCTCCTTATATTCTGGTGTGAACATAAGCAACACCAGATCCACCAGAGGCCTTCCCAAGGAAAATACTAAAGTACTGGAGAAGGGGGCAGGTGCAGTCCAGTCTACTCTGAAGTTACCTGCTGGATTCTCTCTTCCCCATCCGCATCTGACATCATGATCGAGTTTGGATGCTTGCAGGTTCAAACTAGCTGTGTTGTGATCTGGTTGAAGATCCCTCCTGGGGTGTAAGGCAGGACGGCAGTGGATCCAGCCATTAATCGCAGCCCCTCGAAGAGCAAAAGCAGTCATCGGCAGCCCTTTGTAGCATGGTTGGTTCTGGACCCCTGACTGCCCTGGGGAAACGGTGCACTGCTATGGACAACAGGCCCCTACAGCTGGCTCCTCACCAAGCCCTACTGCATGCTGCTGGTGCTTATTGGTTAATTTTTACTATTGCACAGCTTGAATTTTGAGCCTAGCTTCCTCAAGAGAATGTATAGGGGGGAAACCAATGACATCTTCATTCTCCCTCCCCTCAAACTCCCTCTACAACACGCCATCAAAGCCTTAGGCAAACCGGCCCGTTTTCTGCAAACATTTCCTCTTCATCTTCTCAGGTCTTGGTCAGTTGATCGGCTCTGGCATCAATCCTTATCGATTTAATACTCTTCAGAGGAGGCTGGATCTGGAATAGGTCCCTATTTAAATAGCACTCGGATCCAAAGAGGGTCTTACCTTGACTAGGCACTGGCAGAAGTTTGCAAAGTAACAAAGCAAGGCTGCGGGTCTTGCCTTTTCCGGGCAGCGCCACCAGTCCTGACCAGGAGTTGTCTGGAGAGAAGCAAGAAGTACATCCCGGATCCACTGACCCGCCTCCCAACACCACCTTCTCCAGGGGAAAGGTGGATGTAGCACGTGGTGTCTAACAGTCCATGTCTGATCACCACCTCGGTAGGGAGGGCTCTGGATTCAGCTGCATGATTTCGAGTGGATCCAGGTCCTGTTGCCCTCTTCAGAAAGCTTCCTGTTGGCTTTGTAGACCACTGGCGGAGGGTTTTGGAAGGAGGAAGCGAAGACCTGTCTTCCTGGGAGGAACAATCGGGCGATGACTAGTTTCATGAGGCTGCATCGCTCCGCTACGCCTCGTGCATCTCTCAGGCCTGACCTGCTAGCAGACAATGTTCCCGCAGCAGAGCAGTTAGTGCAGCAGGGAACCTCAGTCAGGATCCTAATAGCAATATCTCTAAAATTGAGAGTACCATCCTCTAATTAAGACCGAAGACTGAAATGTTTTGTGTCTCAGCCCTAGCATCAAAGCTATATAAAGACAAGGAATGGGTTAGCCAGTCCATTCATAATTACAGGCCTGGAGCCTGTGTGTGAACATCAAACCATTAGAGTCTAATTTGACTATCTAAAAAGGAGCTGTGATGTTTTATGCATGGTGCCTAATTTTACCCTGGCAATCTCCTGCTATTTTTAACATCATTAATCATTGATTCCCGTGGGGCTGGAACCCTGATTAGCATCAGATGTATCATGGGAGGAGAGGGATTTAAAAAAAAACAAAAACCCCTTTCCTTGGAAATGCAGCCAGTTCACTGGTGTCAAGCTACGCAAGAAAGGAGAAAGTAACACCTCCAAACATGCCAGGGAGGTTAAGTGATATGAAAGCACTGCATGCCTGTCTTGGGGCCAGATTGTAGGCCTCTCCTTCATGCTCTCATGGTTATGAGCATAGTGCTAGAGCTTTGCTGTCTTTATTGCCTCTTGGTTTAAAAAAAAAAAAAAAAAAAAAAGAAGAGCATTGGTGCCTAACTGTGTGTTGAAGTGTTTGCAATAGCACTGCATGGCAAGTTTTGGGGGAGGGAGACGCTACGGAAAGCAAGATTATGACATTTGAATGAGGCTGAAAATGAAGAGATGACTAGCTAACTCTGTGTGAAGCAGGCAGATAACAGATGCCAAGCTGGCTGTAGAGCTATTGCTTGAAGCTCTTGGCTCCTAAACCCTCTCCCCCCCCAATTTAAGGTGCAAGGTTTAGCATGTCTCTTTGGGGATGGAATTGGCCTGATTTCATTTAGGGATTGACACGATTTAGTTTCCTTGGACAGAAGCCTCCGGATAACCTCTTCCCAAAAAGCCCAGAGGGCTGCACTGCTGGGAAACTATGGGCATTTACCCAGATAGAAACGCTGGCAATAATGTGCGTGGCCTAGCTAGAATCCAGCAGCATGCCCAATAAGTCTCTGCTTTTTCCTACCAAATCCTTGGCGAGTTGATGTCATCTCTAGCTCTGTAAATCCTCCTAGAATTGTGAAATGCCCAGGCAGTTGGGAGGCAGCAGGATGCTTCCCATCTGCTGTTCCTCATACTAACAAATGGTCTAAATAGCAAACCACTCAAAAAAAATAAAACAACAACCCCCCCCCACCTCCCCCAATCCTGGCGCCTCCTGTATCGGGCAAAGGAGTCGAGCTGAGGCGAGAGGTCTTGTGTGATGAGCATCTCTGCTAACAAAACAAGCCCCAGATGAGCTGTGACGCTCCTCGGAGAACAGGGCTGGCGTCTAAACCGCCATCCCAATTTCTCCGGCATGCACGCTCCTCTCTGCAAATATTTGGCCTTGGACTGCCTCTGGTTGCCACAGGTCTCTGGACAAATACTGCTGCGTGTCCCTGTCCAGAAGGCAGCCCCAGCCTCGAAAACGCTCAGACTCGTCCGGAGGAGACGGGCGGTGAAGATGAGCCCTTGTTTGAACACAGCGAGGCCGATCTCGCTAATGAAACGTAACTCGCATCACCTTTTTCATCTGTCTTGCAGGCTCCTGGCTCCATAGATCTCTTCCCGTCCTGCCCGTTGACAACTCTCTCCTTTCCAGATGAGAGATGGCATTGTCCTGCGTAGGAAGAGTTTCCAAGCGGGAGGACGGCCAAGCGAATGGCAGGAGCCCGGGGTCATTTCTTTAGTCTAGACTCTGCTTTCTTCAGTAACCTTGTCTGTTCCTGGCACTCTGTCTGGGCAGCTGGCAGGACTTTTCTCCTCCCCCATCCCCACTCTTTGCTCCCTGCCAGAATCTTATTAGCTATGTTTACATGGCAGGGATGTCAAGCGATTAATTTTTAATGGCTTGGTTTATTGCATGTTTGAACGGTTTATTGAGTAATTCCCACATTTAAGTGATTAATTCCCCAGAGTTCGGAACGACTGGTTAGTTTTACATTAATCAGGCCTTCAGCATGCCAAGGGATGATCAATCAATCCCCACTGCCAGGGAAAGCAATGTTTAAGTACCTCAAGGTACAATGAGGTTAAGAGAAGGAGTAATTAAAGCTTCGCCTTGCTTCATGCAAACTTGATGCTAGTCTCTGCTCTTGGCCTCATCTCTTCCACTTCCTTCCTTTCCTCCCACCCCTGAACAAACCCAGATGTTAATTAGGCACTTGCACTGGCTTGTCACACTCCGTAGGCTTTGCACTCCCCTAATAACAAGAGTTCAATCCATCTGCCACGGGTGAAAATTGCTATCCGGCATGGCAAATACTTGCACTTGACTGCGCTATGGACGTGTGGGGCTTGGCCTTTGCAAGAGCAAAGGCTGAGTGGATGTTGAAAGCTTTTCTCACACCCTCTTTGGTTCACTCCCTTCTGACCTATAGCTGTCCCATCCATTTATCACAGGCTGCTAAATTTCTACTGGGAGTGTAATCTTGGTCAAGCGCTTGACCTGGTCTCTATTAGGGAGCCTTAAGAGAACAACTCTCTGCATCATGGTGGGCAACTCATGGAGGCAACAAACTTTGTATGAACTTCTGGTACAGCCCAGAACTTCATGCAAGCCTTCATCGCCAATACTGCCCTTCATCGCCCATACTGCCAGCAGCTTGGCGGCATCAAGCATATTGGCTTGGGGGGTTGGGGGGTACATCAACACTGAGTATGTGGTGGGCAGAAATGATACAATACACTAATTCCAGTAGAAGCCTTTCTAATCACTCGGTCCATCATATCTAAATACTTGTTGGTCTAATTAAACTAATGGTGGAGCCGTGGTGCAGGGCTGGCTGCTGACAGATTTGCATGTAGAGTATTCTCTGAAAACGTCCTTTCTAGCACCAAGTAGGTTCCAAAAAATATCTGCATTTTATTGTAGTAGAAGCTCTACTTTAGCTTGTGTGGATGGAAATTAATATCCAGCTGGCAGCTAGGGCTGGAGAGGGACGCTAAGTTCTCCTGTTTAGTCTTGATTGGTGGCAGTGATGGGTATCAGGGCTCTCGTGGTTGCCTCTGTAAACTGCTGTCAGATTGCCCGAGCAGCATCACTTCCACTCCAAGGACCCCAAGAGCTACTGGTCCAGTTCTACCGGACCGGTCCAGGTCCAGTTAGCATTACTGTACTCTACAGGTCCAGGTGGCATTATCCTGGCAGCTGGTTTAATGGGGGGGATCTAGAGATGTTGTCTGGGATTCCAGACCTGGGATGGCCAGTTGGGCAAAGAGCCTGTTTTTAATTGGCCTTATGTCTAGAAACAAGAATGCATTCCTATTTTTCAGATGGTTTAGGATTCAGCCTAATTTTGATCAAAAAACAAAGTAATTCTTTTTGAACTCGATGCTAGAGCAGGAAGAAATGGAGGCTATTGCCATGTTACAACAGTTTGCACTGTTGTGGGGGGCCAGGTAGCTCGAAAGCAAATGTGTTGCTCAAATAAGTTACTGGGAAGTATTGGCAAGCCCTAGCTTTTGGAGGTGCCTCGGCACATCTCATACCAACGCTGCCATCGCTACATCACTGTTGGTATAAGAGAGATGCCTTTTAAAGATGCAATGTATTGGGAGTCTCTGCCAGCTTTAGTTTGGACTGCTGGAGGAGATGCTATAGCTAAGCTACCAGAAATCCACCTCTAGTGGCATAACTGTCCTCGCATAGGGATCTGGGCATAGCCATGCTGGCTAGAGGTGTGAAAACTTCATTACTATAAGTGTGGCCTCAGTCCCCTTGTTTACAGTCAACAGCAGGTCAACTAGAAGGAGACTCACTCTGACATTTTGCTCCGTGATGCTTCTAGCCCAGTTGGCCGAGCACTTGATCTCTGAAGAGAAAATGCTCAAGAACTGCGGGAAGGATTTCATGAAGGTTTCTCACAGACAAGTCTCCAGTGACCTGGGAGATTCAAACCTCATGTGAAATAAGGGAGAGGGCATGGCTGAAGCTTAGATTCGAGACTTGTTTCCTTTGGGAGCAGAATCTCAGCATTGCTCGAATATATGGGGGTAGAAAAAGGGGAATATGCTTGACAGGCTAGGTGGTGTGTGTCAGCAGGGGTCTGCACCGGGGAAGAGTGCTTGGAGTAGACACTTGCATGGAAAGGATTTGTAAGATCTC
>NW_017728926.1:11212509-11261582 GCF_001723895.1 Crocodylus porosus
CACTCTTCCAGGTCGAAACCGACCCATCCACCACGACTTGGAATTGTTCTTCCTAAAATACCCCCCAAAAGCTAGAAATCAAGATCAAACTGCAGTGGTAGAGGTCAGGCTGGCTGCAGCGGGCAGCCCAGCAATAGCAGATGCTATTCTTCACTTCTTCTAAGTGGGTGCCTAGTAGTCACCCACCACTTATGCTATGGGCAGATTTGGGGGTGGGAAGATCTTCTAAGACAAAGGACTCCAATGACAGCCTCCTGGTTTTATTTGACTGACTCAGACCTGGTTTTCTTTGGCTTATGTGCTTGGCCTCTTGACCTGATCTTCAATGCACAGCTGAGAAAGTAAATGCAGAGTCTGCCACTATTGGATTCTGACTGTGTACAGCTTAATTAGCTTTCTGCAGTAGCTGCCTTGCTGTCTCTTTACTGAAGTTAAGGCTTAGTGACTGGAACGGAGCTGAGTTTTTTGTTTTTTTAATCGTAGGGTAATGCAGCACTTGCAGAGGGTGGCTCTTCATGGCTGGGCCAAAAGAGGATTAGCATCTGGGACTCCCAACACGGGTTTCTCTTGCAAGAGGCCAGACACCAAGGGTAAATACTTACCCTGCGAGATGGAGCCGCTTCTGCACAGCACTGCGGTGCTAGCTAGACTTCTCGGCTGCATTAGCACAACACTAGGCTACTCTGCCTCCACCTTCAGAGCCAGTGGGATAATCCCCTCGTGGCTTTTCCTTGTCGTTGACATGACTCAAGTTCTCTGCCCAGCGTGGCAGCCTCTCTACATTGTCTATCTGCCCTAGAACTGGAGGCTTTGTCAAGGAATAGCTAATGCCATGTGTGCTTGGTATACTAAGCTGCCTAGAGTCACCCAGCCCTCGTGAAGGACTCCTTCCGTGATTGCTGACTCCTTCTGGGCCTGGCCTTCAAACAGCATTTATGCCAAACGTGGTCTCAGACCTGCAAGATTCAAGGAGGTGGATCTCCAGCAGCATAGAAACGATCATTATAAGCCTTCCTATAACAGCATGAAACTCGACTCAGCTCTGATCCTTTGCCTTCTGCTCTGTTCTAGCACCGCAGGGTAGAGCCCTAGAAATGCTCCTGTGCTGAATGGGCTCTACCTCCCCACTTGAGTTCAACATTTTCCAAGTTCTCCACCTTGGCTCTAATTTTTTGCAGGCTTTCCCCGCAAAAGGTGGGGGATGAGGAGCACAGATGAAGCCTAGTGGGATCCCACTCTTCAGCTCTGTCTTTAGCTTCTGACTCTCTCCTTACAGGAGTAATGTCATTAGAAAATGGGCACGGGCTTTGATCAGGCCTGAATGCTAGCAGTAGAGTCTTGTTTCCCCCCTCCCTTCCCTTCTCTACCCTTTTGCTTTCCTAATTTCCACCTATTTACATTCTCACTGACATCCTGTCACTTTTCTTTTTTTCTACTTTCATTCTTTGGAGATCTCAACAGCAGAGCCTCCCTGAAGAAAGGTGCTTCTGCCCGCAAGCTTGCAACGAACTTTTTTCCAACAACTCAGTTGCTTTAATAAAAGATATCCCATCTACCCAAAGAAGCTTGCCAGCAGGTAATTAAAGCAGCAGGGAGAGGGCCACAAGGTACCTGATGGCCAGGTGATCACCATTAGGAGCAGACAAGTCAGGTACCCAGAGGCTCCTTCCTGCATCCTCTATAACAACACCTTTAGCTCCACTTTCTAAGTACCAGCATTGACCTTTTTCAAAAGACCTGCACGCCGACACGGTGCCGTTCGGTGGCAGCACCACGGACAGTGTCCTTGAAGGAGGCGACTGCGGGCCTGACGGGTGCCACCGAGGAGATCAAATTAAAGACCAATTTGCCCCAGTGCAATGGAAGTTCTCCCTGGACTGGTGATGCCGTCGGGGGTCCTCTCTACACCTTCTGCCCATTGGCAAGGAGGAGTAGGATGCTCCTGAATGGACAAAAGGGACGGTGATTCTTTAATGTAAATGTCTTTTGAGCAACAGGGGATGTTCCTTCAGAGGACGCTTTCCTTGCAACCAGTTTCTCCCCTTGGAAGGCATGTCTCCGTATTCTGTAACCGAGTGTGCAAACTGTGGTAGTCTTCAGTGTGCATCGCCAGGTATTGTTGTGGCTTTTCCATGCACCCACTGGTGGTGCTGGGCAAGTGGCTGTTCACGGCGTGTGCAGGATTAAGATATGAAATGGAGCTTGGGCAAGGCTATGTTTCTGTCCGGTATGAATGGCACCTACCTTCCCTTCACCCTTGCTGCCAGACAGTCATTCTGGATCAGATTAGTGCATGATGAATTCAGGGTCATGCCTCGAAGCAAATAACTGTACTACAACACCTCTTCAAGGGCTGGCGAGCGTTGCCATTAATTGCCACTTGTCTTGGTAGGGTATCAGCAGGGTTGGGACGACTAAGCCAAGATTTAAGAGAGAAACTTGTGTTCCTGTAAAACTGTATCCATCTAATAGCCACGAGTCCGAAGGCTACTCGGGATACTCTCACAAGACCTATTATTTATAACATCTTTGTAGAGCACTTTTGTGTCTAATCTTTAAGGAAAACTCTAAATCCTCCTCTGAGGAGATCTGTATGTTAGAGGGGGAAATAAAACACTCGAGTAACGTGGCGGGTCATGAATAACTGCAACAGGAAGGTGTTGGGACAAGCTGACTTGAGTTGTTTCGATTTTTATTTATTTTTCTCTTTTTTTAGACAGAAAATAGTTACTTCCCTCTCATCCCCATTCTCCAGCTTTAGAATGGGGAATGTTTAAAGGATTTGCAGCAAGTGGGGAGGTCTCCCCTCATGGTTACAAAAGAGGAGGAAATAGTTGATTTAACCAGGAGGTTTTCAATGGATTTGCAAAGCTGCACCCCTATGCAGCAGGGAGATTCAGAGGTGCTGAGCCCACAGGACCTGGCACTGGTACTGGTGTCCTGTAGGCCAGGATAGCCTCCCGGCTGCTCCGTGTCTGTAGTCTAAAAGCCTAACTCTGCTACTTAACTTTCAAAACTCTTGGCTTATCAATCTGAGCCTTCCTTGGGAGCCTAAAGCCTGGAGCGGAGATATATGAAAATCCATCTTAAATCACCAGCTCCATACATTCCCAATCAACCTGGCAGGCAGGTCACATGGCCGGCTTCCAGGGCACCCTGCTGAACGTTGCAAATGGGGCAGAGTGGTGCTTATAGGGATTGAACAGAGGTGTGCTAAACCTTCGTGATTGTGCCAGGGGCCCTGTGCCAGCGAGCTGTCTGTCATGTACCAAGCGGAGGTGTCCAGTGACACCAAAACTCCTAAATGCAGAGTCATTTTAATAGGTGCCCCCCCCGAAACGATCCTACCCGAAGCCACTAAAAGGATCCTCTAAACCTCTTTTAGGTGTATACGCAGAATGTGGCCTGAGTTTTGGAGAGGTACTAAAGACGTGAGCCGTGGGACTGCAAAGAGCTCGGCACATGCTCGCACCAGTTGCGTTGAAGCCTGGGTAAGTGCAAAGGTTTTTGTGTGTTTTTGGTTTCATTCGTGTTTTGGATCCACTGAGTTCGTTCCCAGCACGATGCTGCAATTTGTCGAGGCATGAAATCATCTGGCACAGAACCAAGTGCTCGTCTGGGGGTGAAACTTCCTCGCCTCGTGGCATCTTCTCTGCCATTCAGCCAGACAATTAAGGTTTCTAAAATGGGGGCGAGGGGGAGGGTCTGCTTTGCTGTTGTCCTTGCTGGAGGCTCAGGCTTTTAACAGAGCAAAGGTCTTGAGTAAGAGCTTGCTACACCTAGCTGGCCAGAAATGCCACCCCCTGCCTTCTCGACTCTGTGCCTTGCAGCAGTATCTTGTAGAGGTGCTTGGTTCAGGGGCACTTGCTAAATGTGCAACCCTCTTGAGGTGTGGTTGGCATCCCACACCAGTCTGTTCCCTTGTTGTGCCACACCATGGGCCTGCCTTACACCATCAGTGGCCTGGGGCTTTGCAGGGATCCTATGAAACTTGGATGCCACCTGACCCATAAAAGCTGCTTTCTGTTTAAATGGACACTGGTCAAATCAGAAACCCCTTCCTTGCACTTGTGGTCTAACCCATTCACTAGTCTTAGCCTTTATCTAGTTTGTGCCCATATGCTTGTATCTGTGCCAATTCAGTGCGACCTGCCAGATGTCCTTAGGGGTAGGAACTAGCTTGATCTACCTAAGCAAGGTATGTGTGCAATGAGCTATTGTTAGTCAAATAGTTGTTGAATGTCCCTGGCCTTTGGGGATGATGGCAGGAATATTGGGCTTTCTTTCAGAGCAATATACGGAACTGTAATTGGAGACCACTGGTAGTTTCTAACGTCTCCTGTCTGACGTCAGCCTGACATGGCTAACTACCTCTCAATACGGGACAGGAAGGATCCTATTCAGATGGGAGGAGATTGTCCTATTAAAGCTAATAACTGGGTGGAATGAGTAGTTTTTAATCTCTCTGGTGACTGCCAGAGTCCTATCAAGCTTCTGTAATATGTCTGGTAGACAGCAAGAGCTGAATATCACTGTGAGCTGGAAGGGAGCTGAGAACATCATGTGTTTGAGGTCCTGGGCTCAATTATCCCTTCAGTGGCTGATGCCACTCCAACTGGAGCTGCATTACCTGCCAACAGGGCAGTCAGGTCCAGAAATACATAGTCAGCCTTCAGTGGAGGCTGCCCTAAGTGTAGAGTGTGAAACCCTGCTCCCTTTTCATTAGTTTCACCTGCCCGGGAGGTAGAAACAGAATTAACTGGCATTTTTAGCAAATCCTCTTGTTAAGGCTGAAGCAAGGACTCCCAGTCTTGGAAATAAAACAAACTGCTCCTTATACCTCCACACTGAGGATGAGCCACTTAACTGCCAGCCAGCCAGATGTAAGCTGTTAATGATGGTTCCTGAATACATGGAGAGCTGGAAGCCAGCAGCCATCGCCTCACGGCTGATCAAAGCAAGTGGTGTTTTTAAAAAAAACAAAACAACCCCCCCCCCCAAATCCACAGAGGTATTTTTAGCAAAAGCTTCACACTTGTGCTGCAACTTAAGCATAGCTGTTAGAGCAACAGATCTGCATTCTTCCTCTTCTTCGCATGCTTGGCAAGGCTGTGGTTAAAGGAGTGCATTGAAAAAACTGCCAGCCAGCAAAGCAGAGGGGCGGTGGTGGGGAAATGTGAGCCTGGGAATGATGCAGTAAATGAGTACATCCTATAAACAGAGCCTCTCTGAACAGCTGTCTGCTACAGCTAGCCTTTTTGTGAAACCAGGGTTTCAGTCGACGTGGCCTGTTTTTTGGAGCGGTGGGAGCCACGGAGGAGACTCTTTGCCAGGTCCATAAGGGCAGGAGCTCGGTGCAATGTGTTGGTCGGTGCCATCCAGACTACAGGTCCCATCTTTGTTCTAGCGGTGGTTTTTGCAGTTTTGCCTAGTTGGACACTCAAGACCTCATCACTGTCACTCTCCTGTTGTTAAGCGGCAAGAGGGGTAATGCCATTGCTCAAATGATCTCCCAGCAAGCCGTTGCATAGCTGAGACTTTGCTAACTTTGCGTTGTTATAAGCAAGCTAAGTCTTTCCATCCTCATTGCCAGCTGGCTGTGAATATTGTGCGACATGCTGCTCTTTAGCACCTGATGAATTATGGCTAGGCCCAGAGAGCCCGTGAAATGGAGGGATACTCTACTCGCTTTCCTGCGGAGGTGAGGTGAGGATCCAGTGACTTGCCGAAGTGGTGGCGCAGAGCATCAAGCGGTCTGGATCTCCAGTCCGATCCAACTCCCATTGGCAGGGTGGGAGTCTGATGGTACCTGTGCAGGTTGGAAGAGCTCCTCTTTGTGCATCCATCTCATAAGAAAAGGGGAGATTTTTTTTAACGGTATTTGGGCATCTCTCTCCAGTCAGTTTAACTGGGAGTGAGGCAGTAAAATGGGAGAAAAAAAATCTGATTTGGAGCAAATCTATGAATGATCCTCTTTTAGAGCAGATCTTCCCACGTAGCGAATGTCTGCTGCCACTACCAGGAATACTCCAGTTGGTCTACCTCCATCGAATGTGTTGCTGCAGATTTTGTGTCCCCTTTGGTGAAAGAGATGAAGGAAAAAAGACACGAGAAACAACGTAGTGTAACAGAGTGGTTGCCCCGCACGACTTGTAAGGTGACGGTGGGGTACATAATATATAAGTAACATGTGGCACTCCTTGCTGTATGTGGAGGCCTATAGTAGATCCAGACTCGGCAGGGGACCAATTTATGGCTATTAAATGTAACAGTTGGGGATGCAACCCCCGAGTCCGCATGCTGTTCTTGTCCAGCTTGCCAATTCTTCTGCAGTAGGTGGTCGAACATCTTGCTCTAAAAGCGCACGCGCCCCATTGACTTGGGGGTAATTTCCGTCGTGCAGCTCTGAGCCTATGCTGCGTGGGGTGGGTAGAGGTCACGCTCCCGGCACCATTGAGGTACCCGTACTGGTTTTGGAAGGCCACATGCTGAACCCAGTGAGGTGTTTGAATTGTGAAAGTCCCCCACCCAGTCGCCCATCTCTGTGGCTTTTGTCATGTTTTTTGGGCAAGCTCCCAAGAGCAAAGGTAGAAAGCGGGCTGGCTCGAGTGCTGTTCCAGAGCTTGGATGTTGCACCATTCAGCCGAGCAGCGATCGCAGCCTGCGCACAAAGGAGGTGTCATCCGAGCATATGCCTCAGTTTGCTGCCATGCCAAGTGTCTCTCTTCGCTCAGGGGAGCGCTCAGCTGTTCAAGAGAAAATTTAACTAATTGTGGCTGATTGATTTGGAGGAGAGCTTCCTGCAAACCAGCCAGCTGGAGGCAGGGGGGCTGAGCCAACCGGGGATTTGGAAATGAACTAACAGTGACGGGCTTTCTCATCTAACCGGGAGGCTGTGCATGCTGACGGGCTTTGCTTCCCCAGATGTTGCATGCGACTTGGGCCGGCTCCTCGGTTTAGAAGCAGGGATGAGTTCGTATCTCGTTATCTGCATCCTGGCACGCGGCAGCAGACTCCTTCCTGCCCCAAAGAGGTCTCAGTCCAAGCTGGGCAAAAGCAGGATCACAACTGCTCTTGCATGGATGGAGAACCAATGCATAGAGAAGTTATGTCTGTAATAGAGCCAGGACTTGAGCCGTATTTCCTGAGTTTGGACCCAACAATTAATGCCGCAAGATTGTGCTATCCTCACTGCCGTGATTAGGCTGTTGTTCTTCATCCAGGCATGCTGAGGAAGTTAGCCAGCTGGCCAGTTTGAGTCACCGTGCTTAGTCACTATCTAATGGCATCATGTGTTGCTAGTGCAGAGAAGTAGGCAAGCTACACTCCCGGAAGGGTTTGGATCCTCGGTTGTGGTTTCACTCGGACCCTCGTGCGCAGAAGCGGGGCTTGCTCGGGGCTGGCTTCTTGTGTCCTGAACCAGCCGTGCTCCCTCGTCAATTGGAGCGGAGGTGCTGAGCTCCTGCAGGCAACGGTGGCAATTGTGCCCCTTGCAAAGCAAGATACTCCTTTGCATCTCGAGGGAGAAGAGACTCCCAGTGGAGCCTGGGGCTTGACTGCAGAAGGGAAAGGCTCGTCCCCCTCTTTCAAATATAACCCGGCCCTGGGGGACTCATGAGTACCCTTGCAATATCGATAGTCAAGGACTGTGTGCCCCTTTTCAGTGCCTGCTTAGCAGGCCACTTCCTTGGTATATGTAGAGAGGGATGCTTCCTGTCTTGGAAGGCTCTGCAGGGGTAATGGGGCACCTGGCACCTGTGTTTTTCCCCACTTGTTCCCTCGCATTGTTCAGTACAATCACATTTTTTATTAGTTGTGAGTCTGGGGCGAGGATCCCTGGTGTCCATGGGATTCTCTTGGATGGGTGCTGGGAGTTTGCATGTGCGTGGGCATAGGAGTGCGTGTGGGGAGGTGGGGCGCATACATGCATGCATCTTTGGCTGGAAAGATGACCTTGGGGTACAAACAGTGATTTTTTTTTTTTTTTTGGATTCAGAACATCTGGGCTCAACCTTTGCTTCCTGTGCTATGCGAAAAAGTTACCGAATGTGTCTGGGTCTCCCTTCCCCATCTGTCGCGTGGGGCTGATTTGATGGTTTGCTTTGCCTTGAGTATGTAAGTTGAAGACTGTAAACTCTCCAAACTGGGGAACTCTCTTTTTACATGCTTGTGCAGCCTCCAGCAGGATGGGGCCTCTACATGTTAATGCAGTAGAAACGCTCATAACAAGCCTTCCTACAACAGCATGAAACTCGACTGGGCCTTGATCCTGTTCCTTCTGTTCTGTAGTCCTATAGCTTTCCTATATTATACAGCAAAATGGGTAACAAGGTTAGAGATTTATTGGGAGAGGGAGGGAGTGTTAATATTTCGTTGGAACCTTTGCAAAGAGTTGCACAGACCTTAAGAAAAGGAGAAAAGTTTTTATGGGGCTGGTGAGAGTGAAATGAATTGTACAAATGCAGAAAGTCTCCCATAAAGTGATTGCAGGGGGATGGTGGTGGGTCAGCCACCTGTTTTTTAACTGCTGGGAAAGGGCAATAAATCTGGCTCCAGACACTTGCTTTCAGAAGATGGTGTGGGGAGAGCGTGCCCGTTAAGTTTTCTTCTGTCCTCTTGTTCAAATAGTTTAGAGTGGCTTTTTAATAATGCTGGGCTTCGCAGTGTGACGGGAGCTCGTTAAAGGGCTGGTAGCACAAGCTGGCATCAGGCAGTACGTGAGCAGTGCGGTCTGAAGGCTGCCCTTTCCCCACGGCTCTGGCAACGAGCGCGTTTCACTCCTGACCTTCAGTGCATCCTTCTTAAAAGGGGGCATTCGCCAGCGTGTCTCAGACCCATCTTTTTAAAAAAAAAAAAAAAAGAGTTTGGGACGTGGCTCTGCCATGCTGCCACACTTGACCATCACTCCTCTCTGCTGTCGCTCTCATGCTGGGTCATTGGTATCAAGTGATGATATAGGCAGGGCTGGACTGAGCATTTGGGAATCTGCCCTGCGTGTAATCACAGGGCACTTGCCGTGATCCCTCTTGAGCATGCGTGTAGGACACGTTCGGCGATCTGCTCAAGGATGTGGCTGAATTTTGGCACGCTTTTTATGCTTACCTTTGGCTCTCGCTTCACTTTGAAGCCATAAATATATGTGGTTCTGTGTGGGGGCACATGTCTCTCTCGTGCTGCATTTCAGCACCGGCTGGTCGGTGCAGGGGTCCTTTCAAACTGGGGGCCTAGCACCAGATGTAGGGCAAGACGGTGAGATAGATGAAAGCTATCTTGCAAAGTGCCGCACGCTTCAGGCAGCTATGCGAGTTGGCTGGTACCAGCCCCGGTTGGTGTAGTGCCAAGTGAGGCAGAGGTGTAGCTGGGCAGGTTGTTGCACCCTGCCCGGTGACAATGTGCGGGGCAGTGGCTGCTATGTCTGTGCCTCTGCTTCCCCAGTCAGTGGGCAGAGCTAGTGCCCTGCTTGGCCACCCTTAGCTAAGCTGCTGATGTGAGGTACCACTCGAATATTAAATGCAGGCATCCTGCACATCTGTAAGAAGAACAGCACAGCTGTGCTCCTGTCCCCAACCCCTGCACCACCAATCTCCACTGTCTCTGGTGTGTTTGTTTTTTTTCTCCCCACTCTCAAAGATGTTACAGGTCTCATTTGCAGTTCCTGCTTCCTCCTTTTCCATCTTACAGGATTGTTTGTCTGTGTGTGTTGGGGCAGGAAAGGAGGCACTTTAGAGGCAGTCCCGCTATGCCTTAGAAATCCAGCCGCTTCCCAGCACACGATAGTACAGCACAGCACCAAGGCTGCTGCCGTGTGTTGATGAGGTCAAGAATAGTTTTCCCCAGCTCCCCAGACAGACAGCCCCATGCAGTGTGCCAGTGGGATGCTTCTTCCTCAAATGCTTGGAGATGAAAACCTGCCTCGGAGGTAGGCATGTATGTACACAGAATACCTTGATTGACCGAAAGCAGTGTGCACACAGATAATAGAAGCAGGCAGGACACACTGGGCTTGCCGACTTGCTTTATATCAAGCCAGTGGCTTGAAACACTCTGTGCCACGAACTGAAAAAGCTCCTGAGCCTCCTCTACCCTCCAGATGAGTGCTGATGTCTGGAGTGAGATGTTTAATGGATGCACCTCCTGCTGTATGGGGGTCCAAAGAGTTTTTAATGGTCATTGTCATTGTCTGCCTCTAAAGAAGGGGAATGTGGGTAAGGGCATATCCAGCTCCTGCCATGCAGCCCCCGTTGCTGTCTGCTGACCCTTGCAGTTTAGCTGTTTGCTTAATTGTACAGCGGGCAGGATTTGGCAAAACCAACTCGGCCTCTCCGAAGACTTAGCCAGCAAGGAGCTAAGCCTAGCCCAGCTATTAAGGGGTCTCCAAGCCCGTGCAGGTAAGCTTTGCGTCTGGCAATGAGTATTTCCTTTCTTTGGACCCATCACCATGCTACAGATGGGGTCCAGCTGGTTGGATGGGTGGGGGACTTCCAGGTTAAGGAGAATGGTAGGACACTGGACTGGACTGCAGTAAATCTAGGTTTGCTTCCTTCCTTTCTGTGTAGCTTTGGGCGAGCTTCATACTCTACTCCTTTATGGATGCAGAGGTGATATTGGCCCATTTTGTAGCTGTGCTTGCAGATAAAATCCATTGGCGACTGAATTTCTGCCATACTACCTTGATGGGGCGGGGGGTTTGGCACACTGATCCTAGGGGAACGATGCATCTTGTATCCCTTGGCCTGTGTAGGATGGATGCTGCCAGGCTGCTTCATGGAGACTTTTCTCCAAGGGATTTATTCTGCAAAGAGCATCCCCTGCCCTGTTGAAATACCCAGCCCAGTTATTCCCTAGCCCTGGCAGCAAGCAGTTAGACACAGCACTTCAGGCTAAGATTAGAAGTTTCTCGTGCCGCATGATTTCTGTTGGCTCCATCGCATCAGCACTTGGCTGAGCATCCAGGACCCGGCAGGCGTGGGGCGGAAAGCGGATTTTGCAGGAGCATTTGTAATGAATTCTGTTCCTGGCACGGCCTGCCATGCTGCACGTGGGCTGCCCTGCCCATCTCCCTGCCGTCCACCACCCTCGTCCATCTGCAGTAGCACCACGGCGATAACATCGTAAAGGGAAAGGGATTGTTCCCCACCCGGCAGAAGCTTAGTGAAATCATCCAACCTGGAAGCACCGGAGAAGTAAAGATCAGGTGCAGGCTGAGCCTGTGCACTGTGGTATCCTCCTCTCCAAAACACGGTGGTCACATGGACTTGATCATTCAGCTGGGTCTTTGGCTGTAGGGGGGCGGGGGTTTACAGTGCATACATTGCTGAGCTTTCTGACTGCCTTGCAAACCTAAATGCTAAGGACTGATATCTTTCCTGCACCTCAGCTCTGCACAGTCCTGGCAGGTAGAGATGAGGCTAAGTAGCGACTTGCATCTTTGTGAACCTGGGGACCAGCCCCTGGCTCTGCTGTCACTTAGGACAAGTCTTAAGTTAGTTTTAAATCTCAAAGTCCTCAAAGCACTCTCAGTAATGGAGGACTGAACCCCTTCCTTCCCAAATGGGACTAAAGACCTGAGCATGAGCAGAGGGGGTGCACAAACCGTGTGGCTGAACAGTCGCACCCAGCACGGTCTTCTCCTTCAGACAGGAGACTTCTCCGTGCAGCATTGGCACTTTTTGTCCCCTCCAAATACCGCAGAGCAGTTGGCACATGGAAACACCTGAACTATGTTTTCCATGGGAGCTCATGTATTTCTGATGAGCAAAAATGGGAGAGCTGAGCAGTTAAGCCTAGCAAAGGTATTTAGGTGCCCATTAGAGCCAAGGGGAATGGATTGCCTCCAGATCCTCGGCAGGTCTGCGTCTTGGTAGCTCTGTGAACCAGGTGTCTCCAAGGGGATTTAGGTGCATAAATAAAATACCTGAGTTTGAAAAGGCTGCTGTGGTGCTGCATGCTCCTGCCAGCCACGTAGCAGCAGAGTCCGCTATGATGAGTCTTGCTCACGGGCAAAGAGTTGCCCTCATGCATCCTCATCACCAGGGATCCTGGCTTTCTCTTATTTAAAAAACAAACAAACCCTCCAATTTTTGGATTAAAAAATAACCCAAATCCACAATTCCCCATGATTAAAATGAAACGCCACTAATATATAGATATAACGCTTGATCTGAGCCTTCAAGAGGCTGAGAACTAATACCAATGCACCACTAATATATATCTATATATAGTAGCGTTGCATTTTTAATCATGCAAAAATCCAGATTTTTGCATTGCTTTAAAAAAAAAAAAAACCTCAAAAATTGGGGAATTTTTTTTTTTAATCAGAGAAAACCAGGATCCTTGCTCATCACCGTGATGCGATGTTATCTGGGGCCAATGGCAGATTTTGCTGTACAAGCAGCAATGGAAAAGGCCGGCAGAGAGGGGTCATGTTTGATCCTGGGAGAGGTGGGGAACAGGCTTGGAGCAGCTCCCATACAGTTCGAGGGCGGGCTTTTCCAAAGGATCATGGTTGGTCTAACTCTGCATCCACAGTGAGGCCTGGGATAAATCACTGCTTGCCTCCGAGGGCAGTCAGGCTGGGTCATTGCTGTGTTTTTGAAAACCCCACCCTAGCTATGCAATCCTTTCACTGCCAGCTCTTTGGGACAGGGACTGTGCTCTCACTCTGTATCTTCCCAGCCTCTCCCCCAGCAGGGTCGTGATCTGTGATGCATATCCCTACGTGCTATCGTAGTGCAAATATAAATAATTTATTAATAGTCCTTCTCCTCTCTGAGCTGGAGTGGGGGGCACGGGCTTCATTTAAGAGATGCTCTGCTCTTTGTCTCGGAGGCACATGGCTGCAATGGCACAATCGCTGTCTCCCCTGTGTTGCATTCAGATAAAGGAGCACAAAGCGGGCCTCCCAGGCTGGCGAAGGTCTGGCCCGCGTGTGGCAGTGAGAATGAGTGTCTGCATGTGGGCGCGTGCGTTACGGGTGCCAGCTCCTTCCAGTGGCCGGCTCTGCCTGCCTCTCTCTCCTGGGAAGTTCGCGCTTGGTTGTGACCTCAATTTGTCACCTGCCATATAAAATCCTGCCTGAACAATGCCCCGCTCCATGGTGGTGACGTGTTTTTTGAAGCAGAGCTCCGAAGGGTAGAGAGGAGCAGTGTTGCGGCGTCTCCTTCCCAACTTCTTCTCTCAGCCCAGGCTGGCTGCGGTCGAGACCTCTCTCGTCTCCTTCGTGCAGCTCTGCATGCATAGCTGCTGCACGTGAGGAGGGGGCTGGGGACCTGGCCTCGCCAAGCATTTTTCAACTTCCCCCCCCCAAGTGCTCCCTTGATGTTTTTTTCGGTAGCAACACGACTCCTCCCAGCACGAATGCAGAGTGGCATTGAATAGACTTGCCCTCGCACCCCTCCACTGTTGAGGTCTTTGAGCTCCAAGGGTGGGGGAAGAAACCCGTTTGATTGTAAACTTTCCTAGCCCCAGGTGAATGTCTTCAGGCTCTCCTAGGAGTATCTCCCTCCCTACGTTTATCCTTACAGATACCCAAATGGCTAACTTTATTGCTGTCAAGATGCCTCCAGCTCCTCTGGACCCTGGGAGATGTCTCAGTGGCATGGCATCATTGTGCAGAAGAAGAGCTGGAGGGTGGAGGCTGAGACATGGGGCTACCATTTCTCCAAAGGAACTCATTTTTGCAACCAAGCTGGCTTGGGGCCATGCAGCGGGGTTTGCTCTCATGGGCAGTACGCTGGCTTTCACTCGCGGCCTAGCCAGATTTCTGCTTGTGAATTAACACATTTGAAGGCTTGGCTGCACGTGCAGGGGCTGGCAGCCCACTTCCGGCACAGGCTTACTTTGAGGCAGCGTAGTTGAGCAGATTGGGCTCCCCGCAGAGGCAGCCTGGTTTCAGTTTCCTGCTGGGACCTTGGACAATTTTGCTTCCAATCTTTGTGACTCCTGTTTTCCTTCCCACTGTTTTCCTAGATTTGACGTTCCCTGGGGCACAGGCTGTTTCTCGCTATACCTTTGTGCATGGTGCGCTTGTCCCTGCCTTGGCTGGAGCTCCATAGTGCAATTGTAAATGGCAGCATTTCCTTGGTTTCATAGGCATCAGGGCTGGAACGGACCTCAGAAGATCATCGCGTCCAGCCCCCCCACCTCAGGGGCAGGAAGTCCAAAGTTTGGTGCTGATCCCTCTGTTTTGCAGCATCTCTACCAAGGCTGGAAGTCCTGGAGGTGCCAACCATCTCATGAAAGTGCTGTTTTCTTAGATTGCGCCCAGTTTTCAGGCTACAAGGGGGCAGCAGTGGTGATTAATCTGAGTTGATTTAAGATGCTGAATCGAGATGACAAACCAGCCTTGATAACAGCTCTGCCTACCGCTCTTGCTGGTGTTGCCCTCGAGAGCCGAACTCCACGGCTCTGCTCTGGCTGATCAAGCCAATACGTAGACTCATGATGGCTACCATCGGGTCTTTCTTTGAGACGAGGCTCATGTGTATCCGGATACACAACGCACATTTTAAACAAAGTGACTGTAGCACCTGCCATTAAACGCGGCTCCTCAGGAAATCAGATCTTGGAACCTGACCAATGCAAATTATCACTTAAAGGAGCGAAGAGGATTGTGCAGCCTCTCAAGATGTCTGCTACATTTCTAATTTTGTCGATCGTTCATGCTACAGTGATGATGCTTTGGGAATGCAGCCGAGTGCATGACTGACTCGGACCCCGAGCTGTGTGCATCTGCTGCCTCCTTGTACAGCCCTGCAACGTAGCCCATAGTCCCTGGAGGCAAGGCAAGGGAGCGGTTATTGCAATGCTAATACATTCAAAGGGAAAGCTTTATGCCTTTATTACTTTCCCAAGCACCTTTATAGTTGGTCTTTCCCCCTTCTGAGAACGTGCAGCCCATGTCGCAACACTGCCTTCAGCATTTCTCAAGGAGATCCACGGTGTCGAAGGTGATGAGGCATAACTTGTCCCCACCTGGCTCCTTGCTCCTGACTTTCCTTTTGTGCTTGGGCTGGAAAAACACTGCTTGCAATTTTCTTCAGGGAGGCACAAAGAAGAGGGAGAATGTGGGGAGGGGGGAAGAAAATGTGAGCCCATACACCAAAGCACAGATGGCACAATTTGAGGAAGAGACGGGTCCTTCGCTCACTATTGTGCCACTCAAGGAAAGCAAACAGGTCTGTAGGGGGTCCTTTCTCTATTTGAAAAAGCAGCCAGCAGCATATAATTCCTTCATGTAAATTGTATATTTAAGTACTTAAGATGGTTATGAGAATGGCGGAGGACGCCCATGCATGGAAATTAGTGTGTTTTCAACCCTGGAAAGTTCAACAAGGCTTCAGAGGAAAAATGCCATTTCTCTGATGGCTGCCGGAGCTCTTGCAAAGTGCCGGCAGGGACTCCGCCACCGTTTTCTTTCCTCTCTGTGTTGCTGTTAAGGCTAAAGTGGCTGGCACTGCCACGTTCTTCTGTGCTTGTCAGAGTTTTATTTTTTCTATGCCAAATCTGTCCTTTTATCACCTGGCAGGAGGAAAAGGGAGAGCGAATGAGACACAGCCGGGGTGTGCCACCCTCCCCACTTCTCCCGCCCAGCTACAGAGGGAAAGTCGGCTGCTAGCTCTTGGAGGCCTCTGCTACCTCCATGGGGGTGAACCCCACCTGCATGCATCCTAGGACCACCCCTCTGCACTCCCACCAAGACGCAGCTTCTGTAGCAGGGACAGGGCTGTGTGTCGGGTCCCTATTGCAGGTGGCATTGCATGCACAGACCATATCTATACCGCCTCCCTGCTGAGCCTACAACCACTGCAAATAGGCAGGGGACAGGGCTTTGAGACTGAGTGATGCCCGGGGCCAGTCTGCATTGCCTCGCTGCTGGGCTTTGCTACTATTTTCCTAGATTTGACATTTCTTGGGGCACAGGCTTTCTCACGGTATTTTTGGGCATAGTGCAATTGCTTCTGCCTTGGCTGGAGCTCCTTACTGCAACTGTAAATGGTAGCATTTCCAAGACACAACCACGCGGTGCCAGCCCCACCAAGCTTACCAACCCACAGGCAAGTTGACTAAGGAAAGGTCCCTACCCCTCTTCAAAGGTAGGGATGGAGGCACGGAGATTAAAGACCTGTGGCAAAGCGGGGAAAGACCCCTCCTTCCTCGTGTCTAGTGCAGCATCCGAACTGCAGAGCTGTCCTATTCCCTGTCCTGGTGCCAGCTACAGCTGGGGAGGGGGTATGTGCTCCCCCATGACTCAATGCCCCTTTGGGCAGCTGTTTAGCAGCAAATAGATGTTGCTGTACCACAAGCCACAGCTGCATGGCTGCTCAGAGATGACCAGCAAGAAGCACTCCAGGGTGGTTCTCTTGTTAGACTCCGTTGCAGGGTTGCAGCCTGGGACTGCCCAGCTTATGTGCCAGAGACAATGCTGCCATTAAGCAGCAACAGGTTTTAATTGCTCTCACCATGGGCAGTATGGCTTGTTCTGGGATGCATGGGAGTGGGGGGCAGGACACCCCTTTTTGCCTGGTGCAGAAAACAGGATTTCATTACAGAGCCCCACAGCGCGTGTTCTGGAGAACAGACGTAAAAGGGGCAAAAATGAGGATGCGCGGAGTGGTGCTGGGGATAAGACAGTGGGCAGGGGTATAGGAAGTGTGTGAGAGATGCCAGGTCTCTCAAGGAGCTCTTTAATTTCTTGATAATTTTTTGCGTGTGTCCCTGTTAGCAAAACGGAGGCCACTGGGGACCGAAAGGTGGTCGTAGGGGGAGCGCTTCTATGCTGGCAGATGAACGTGCAGCTCCTGGCATGCAGGCTGCCTCAATTAGGCTCTCCAGGTGCTATCATGCTACAGCCTCTGCCACAAGTAAGCAGGGACGTACTGCCGGACGTGGAGTCCACGAGAAGAAAGAATGTGCCGCATCCGGAGGCGGCGGGCAGCACGCACAGGGTAGGTGCCACTTCTAAGCGTGCTCGATACGTGGCAGATTGCCAGAGATAGTCTGGAGTGAGATGTATTGATTTTTGCCTATAAAAACAGCGCAGGGATAGAACATCTAATTTATCATCTGTGTTTCGAGCGAGGGTCCAGTGAATTGCTTTCGAGATGCTGTTTGACGAGGCCAAGCAACACCGACCTCTCTCATTTGTGCCTCGAGAGTGCCTGTTCCAGAAGCACTGCCACGGTAATAGATTAAGGCTCTTTTCAGAGAGGGGAAACTTCTCTCCCCAGGTTTAAAACCACGAGGCTAATGCTGTACCCTTCCACCCTTTTGCTAACCACATCCTAGCAGCAGGTGCTGTGTGCATACACGTGCCAAGAGCTTGCTCCCGCCCTGAAGTTTGCAATCTCGGTTTACAAGATGGATGAGGGGAGGTTTATTACCCTGCACTTTGCAGAAGGGGAGACAAGGCCTGACAGCAGGGAAATGTCTTGCATTGAGGCCATTGGGAGCTGAGGTCAGCCTTGGAGCCAAGCACCATTCATCTTCTGTATCCCCATCCAGTGCTTCAACACCAGTCACTCCGGCCTTTGTGCCGTCTTCCCCTGCGCAGAGACAGGCGTGAACTATCACACTTGCAGACTAGGAAGTCCAGGAGAGGCTCTCTCAAAAGCCTCCGATTTTAGTCCATCAGCAGCACTGCACGCAAGAGCAGCGATTTGCTCGTTCTGGCTGAAGCCTGTTTTTGGACCAGAAGTTCATGCTTTCCCCATTGCGCCCTTCCAGCTCAATGAGGTTGGTGGCAGAGGTGCTTGGGACAGCTGTCTCCTTGGGGCTTCTTGGTCAAATCCAGCATGGAGCTGACAGGGGCGGATGTGAATTGATGGGATCTCTAATCCCATACAGCGCCCTGTGTCTTGGGAAAGACTTGAATGGTCTCGGAGGGTAATGGTTAAACCCTAGCTAGCATGAATTCCTGCTGGCGTCAGGGAAGTCCAACTGATTTAGTGGCTCATGGCTGCACCCCGAGTAAATCTTTGTGGCAGAAAAGTTCTTCTGGTTGAAGCCTGGAGTACAAGGAAGCCTGAGGGAGAAGTTTACACTGTTAGACCCTGTAAAGGTCTTTCCTGATTCAGATCCGCTGGGTGTAAATGCATCACCGGTGCTAAAGCCCTAGGGAGGAGGAGGCTCACCCGAGTGCAGGACCTGGGCATCTTTTGATGTCCCACTTCAGCCTTCAAGGGACTTTGTCTGGGTCCCCAGCACATGCCAGTCCCAGCTCCTGCAGCCCACATGAAACCCAGCCCCTCTGCGAGCTTGTCTCTGGGTCACTGAGTTTGGCTGTGGAGATCAGGAGCAATTGCTGAGCACTTTAAATTAAGTGCCTTCCTATATGAGAGTTTAATTATCACATTATAGGACAGTTACTGGGCATTAGGATTTTTATAATTATTAATATCATATTAAATAATGAATTATCGCGAACAATTAAAATTAATTACATTTCTCCAAGTTAATTAAATTATTCTTTTAATAGGGTGAGCGAGTCTGCTGCACCATAAAAATTAAACTCTCCTAACAAAGAGGCAGTAGAAGGTGTGGACGTGGTATTCGGTGCCGAAAGTCCAGCTTATCTTTCTGCACGCCGTATGCAAACATGCCTTATGATGGCCACAGATGAAAGACGCTCAACCTATTTAGCTTGCAGAGGAGGAGGTTGAGAAGTGGTTGGATAACTCTTACAAATACCAACATGGGAAAGAGTTTTCCTATCAGAGGTGGCTTTTTATTCCAGCAGGGCACGATCCAGTGGTAGAAGCTGAAACTGGGGAAATCGGGGCTGTAAATAAGATGTACATTTTAAGGCTTGGGGGTATTGACCACTGGAGTGACTCAGCTAGGGAAGTGAAGGGATTCTTCGTCCTATGAAATCTTCAGATGGAGACGGGCTGGCTCTTTAAGAAGATGCTCTCTAGCTCCAGGAGATGTTATTAGCTTGCACCAGCAATTATTGTGCTGCCTGGGAGGTCAGGGCAGGAGATTGCAATGGCCCTTTCCAGCTTTATAGGTCTAAACTCTATTAACCTGGCTCCAACACTTGCATACCATGAGCTCCCTTCTGTCCACCTCCAGAGCTAGCAATCCTGCATGGTCCGGGGGAAGGGGGTCTCCATTTTAGAAGTGGGAGGATGAGGTGCAGTAAGTCAGCGTGGCCCTAATAGGGTGCTGGGCTGCTAGCACTGCCTCCTCTTAGAGAGACAAAGCTGGGGTCTACTCATAAAAGAGGGAGGCAGCATGGTATAATGACCTTGCTGAAAGGCCTCCCAGGAAGTCAGAAGCAGGGAACTGGACCCAGCCCTCTGCATCCTAGGGTAGTGCCCTAACCATTGGGCCATCTTTCTTCCACTTCAGTTAATAAAAATAGTCCTGTGCTTCCATCCTGCTGCTGTGAAGGCTTGAGTGACTTTAAAAGGTCAGGCTCGGGACCGGCTTTCTGCTAACCCCCCGTTGCTTTTGAACCCAGGGCCATGACTGGATAGATCTCCAAACCCCATTCCCGGAGGGGAGGGTGTAGCATTGGCAGCAGCTAAGCTGAAGTATCCCTTCAAGCCACTGTCTGTATTTCGGAGCCGTTCCCTGATAGGTGCCACCTCTTGCTCCAGACGCGAGGGCAGGAATACCTCTCTGCCAGCTCCCTGGGAGTTGGCAGGCCCCATTGCCTTGGCCCCAGCACCTTCCTGCAGAGGACTCAGCTGCATCACTGCATGCTCAGGTCACAGATCGCCTCAGGTGCCTGGCGCCGAGCGGCTGAGTTACCTCTGGCGGCACCATCGCGCTGGTGCAAAGCTGTCGGGCTCTCATTGAGCGTCTTATTTCAGCACAAGGCTTCCCGAAGTCACTGCAGGTGCAGCTTGAAAGGAGGTAGGGATCCTCTTTGCTCAGGTAGCGGGACCTGCACCACCCCTCTCGGGTCCTGAGCCCTGGAGACTGCCCGGTGCTGCTGGTGGTGCCCCCTTGATCGTGTTTAGAGTCCGTGTAAAGCCTGACCGGGCACTCGGGGTGGCACAAGGCTTGCACTCTGCCCAAGCCTCTTCGCCTCCCACGTTTAGCTCCTGACCTAGCAGCTGTTCCCCTGGCTCGGCGTGTGAGCTCCAGCCCGTGCGCGGGGGCACATGGCAGAGTGGCTATAGGGGTCTCATTTCCGATCTAGAAGCCCGAGCATGAGCCATGTGTCAGCCTCACGTTGAGGGCAACCCCTGGTTGTATGGGGGCTCCTGCTAGGAAGCAAAGGGAAGTGGATGCGATCCTAGCCACATCCCCCTTGCCACTGCCTACATAAAGTGGCATGCCTTAACCGTGGTTGGCAGGTAAACCACATCGATTCAGGCTGACCTTTGCCTTTTTTTCCCCTTGCCCATGGCCTAAATATGAGCAGTAGAGGGATAGAAGTCGTGCATGAAGCTGCTGCTGGCCCTCTGAAGTCCACAGGAGCCCCTTTGCTCTCTCCCGTTTTACATTTAGGCATAGCCTCCCTGAGCACGCGCCGATCCTCGTGCCCACAACAGACTGCCGAAGAGCGATTCTGCGGGGGCTCGAAAGTGCCTCGCTGCCGGGGAGGGAGAGGAGTTATCACAGCAGCCCCCGAGGCGGCGCAGACCTCCTGATGCCAGTCACAACAGGGGCCCTGCTCTCCCTGGCGTGCTGTCAAGGCTACCGTAGCGCACACAATTTATAATAATAATGGCACATTTCACCCACTATTAGGCCAGTGTTCCATCACAAAGGTCTTCGCCACATCACGGAAGAAGGAAAGCAAACGTCAGCCTGAATTGAGCGGTGTTTATTACTGGAATTCATGAATAATTTCATTTAAAAAGGCCACTGCAACGTAGAGACGAACTGCACCATATTTATTACAGGGCTGATTACAGATCCGTGGAAAAACAACACGTTCGCCTCAAGGATGTCTGTTTAATTATGATGTTGACATACCTGACGGCAATGGCCCACAGGGTTGCATGTTAAAGTGCTGCTCACACACCCAAAGCATCTTTATATAGGCTGCCAAGAGAAAAGCGTGTATGTGTGCGTCAGACAAATCCTCAGCTACTTGCAAAATGGAGCTAGGTCAGCGTGCGTTTGCTGTCAATACAAATGCTATGTCTAGAAAGCGAAGTTATGAACTAGCCCCCAGCTGTGCTAGGGGCTGTACGAGCACTGGACCGAACGTCTGTCCCTGCCCCGAAGAGCTTACGGTCAAAGTGGGCTGGGGCACAGACGTTGCATAAGCTGGTTTGACTCAAATCAGTTAAGTCTGATGCTATGTTCAACCAGGTTTATCTCAAACCGGTTTGAGCCATTTTCAGACTGGTTTAGGTGCCTTGAATGTCTGTTCTGTAATGGGTTTAAACCAGTTTCTCATCACTTAAACCCGTTTATGTGTCATGTCTGTTAAGTGTTGAATATTTCGGGGTTGTTATGGAGCATCAGTTGCTTCTAGCTCCCTGGCTCAAGTTTGTTCGGCTTCCTTATGTCTCTGGGTGATCCCACAGTTGTTAAATTAAGCGCACATGGCCTCTGTGTGGTATCAGCGCCGTATTACCAAAGGGGATCTGAGCCACAGGCCTGTTCAAATGCTTTGCCTAAGCCATGGCAAGCCTGTGACGGAGCAGCCTGGTGCTGTGCGCATCTCCCAAGTAGAGCTGCGGGAATACCATATTGTCTTGCACACAGCGCGTCTCCCTGAATAAGGTATGCTCCTGCTTTTTGAAAGATGGTATGAAGCCCAAAAAGATCTGCTTGCTTATGGAATAGGAACCTCTCCTGGGGGCTGGGGTGTGGGGGGAGCAAAAGCAATGCCGCGGTGCTGCGGATGCTCTTCTTTCCCCACCCTGAGGCACAAAATACTATTATTGTATTTCCTTGCTTATAATGCACACCCTAATTTCCAACAGCTATGTTTTGGGGTGGGGGAGAAAGTACGTGTTGTGCACAAGAGAATATGGTAAATCCCTTTTCAGCTTGCTGGCAGTTCTGCAGATTTTTTTACTTTTTTTTCTTTCTTTCTTTTTTTTTTTTTTGAAAGAGATTCCTTTCTGGAAAATAAAAGAAAGATTTGCTTTGGGTTATCCCCCAAACCATTTTTTTCTGTTGTTTTCAGCAATTCAAATAATAATCGTGAAAAATGCTTTCCTATCAAAAGAGAAGCTGTATTCCACCTGAAACCAAACGTTTTGCTGTGGGTTTTTAAGGCTTTCTATTCAAAAGACGTTAAAATGCATTTGGGAAACATATTTCTAATTAAAAAGCCTAATGTTTTGTGGAAATGAAATGTTTCCATCTGTGTTCTTTCAGTAACAACTTTTGCCCCGTTCAGTCCCCAAATCCTAGTTACGTTTGGGCTGGTGTTTCTGCACGGCTGAATTGCAGCTTTCCAGGATATCACAGGCGCTGATTGACAGGGGCGGGAAAAGGTTGCAAAGCTCTGAAAAATGTATTGCAATCTAAAACAAAGAAAATACCACTTGCACTCCCATCCCTGACTACACCGCCTCGTCAAGGTCAAGTATGCTTTGTCTGCTTCTCAAAGCACACAGACCCCAGTCGCGCTTAGCCTGGTTGCACTGTTTAGTTTTTCATAGTCAATATAAATGGGTTGGCAGAACAGTTTGACGTTGAAGAAAGGTGTTGTTGACCTGAAAAAGCTGTGAGATGCGCTGTGCTAGGACCGTCCTTCCTACCCAGAGACGTTGGCCCTGAGTTTCTGCTGTCCTGTGCCTCGCACTGTCAGTTATGTCAAGGCGAGATGAATGCAAGATGCTGCCGGCTCTAAGAGGAAGCTTCTTTCCACCCATCGTGCAGTCACTTTGCAGGAGGGGAGATGACCCTGCAAGGCACAGGGCAGCAGGGAATCAGTCATGGATGTCCCATAATTCATGTCTCTTGGTGCTCTGTTGTTCTGCTGCAACCTATTTCCCGAGCACTGGGCATTTACAAGGTGGTTTACAAGCACAGCAAGGATGTTTCCTGGTCCAGGAGGGTTATAGTCTCTACGCCCTGGCTGCCAAGTGGGATTTCTTCCTGATGCTTTCCTTTGCGTTGGGTGTACTTCAGGCTGGGGCTGACATCAGTGCAGCTTGATCTGATAATGTACTCGGCTCAAGTGCACCTGTATAAGCTTGTCTTGGCATATTAAATTAGGCAGCGCTGACAAACACGAGTCACAACATGGAGCAGAGCTTGCAGGGTAAAGCGGGGAGCAGAGCTTGTTTAACCACCACCAGCTGATGCATGTGCACACTCCTTGTCTATGTGTGTCTGCCTATGCGTGCATGTGTGTGCACACATAGTGTGTTTGCACGCATATGTAGATGTTCAAAGTGTGTGCGTCTCTGGGGTGTGGGTGTTGGTACATGTGCATGCACATAGGTCTTTCCTGCAGCTCTGCATGACATTGCCAATACATATTTGAAGTCATAGGGATGCAGGACCAGAAGGGTGTCCTGAGTTACTGCAATGAGATCCCAGTCATTGCAGGCGACAGCATCACACGCTCCCGCTCCTGAATTTATCAAGGTCCTAGCTCCCTTGCTATAGCCACCGCAAAGCCATCCCCTGTCTCCTCTTTCCCATCCTCCACCGCTCAGGCTTGTTGGCCCTGGGTTTGTGTAAAGATCCCCATATCTCTGCCAGATGGAAGAGGCTGCCAAAGTCTGGGATCTGACGGAGGAGTTATGAGCAATTCACAAATCTGAGAACAGTTAAAAACACAGCTAATGAACGAATGACCGAATTTTGAGAGGAGACTGTATTAATGTATTTGTGCAGTGCCAGGTAAACTTTGATGGGCTTCAAAAAAAAAATAAATGAGAACCACATAGTACTTCAGTGCTTCCTGGAAATGTCAGCAAAGCAGGAGTGACCTTTATGGAGGCTCGGCTGGTTGCTGAGCGTGGATGGGAGGCACTGCCTTGGGGCAAGGTTTGCTTCTGCGTGGATGCCCAAGGCAAAGCCTGCACAGCACTGTGCAATGCACCTAAGGGTTGATGTGGGACTTGGGTGTGCCAGGATGGGTTTCACATTGGCCTGTTGCATGGGCTGAATTTCACCTGCAGTTCAGGGGATTCTCTCTCTCCTTAGCAGCTGGCCCAAGGGAAGCAACAGCCATGGCAAAAGGAGTAATCAAACCCCACGTATTTGCTGCCGTGGGACACAACTGTAGTCCCTGCAGATGTTTATGGCATCTGCGTCACCTTTGTCCATTCTTGCACCACATTCCCCCCAGTCGCTAGACCTATAGTCTCTGGCCACTTCTTCACGGCAGCTGCTAAAGGCAGGGAAAGGGATGTTTTTCACAGCAGTCCCCAGTTGTTGCAGGAAACCAAAGCGTGGGGAGGATGGTGGCAAAGACATCGTTGAGGTTGCCTATTAGCAGCGTGATGGAGCCCGTATTGGTTGCAGCTAGAAAATGCAGTGGGGAACGACACGAGAAGCCTTGCACAGGTTAATCCATTCCCCAGCGCGCCAGGCAAAGCTGGCGAATAAGCAGAATGGGGGAGTATAAGAGTGGAGCTGGAAAGTATATCAAGGGAGGATTTCTCCACCGAAAGCAGGAGTTCTGCTGAGGTCAGGAGCCTGCGGGTTTAGCACAAGCATCTGTTCGCTTCCTATGGCTTGGTCCACAGCCCTTGGAAATGAGCAGGGCTCTAACTTCACATGGCTTTGGATCAGGCCTCACGGGGAGGATGCTCATCAGCTGGAGGTGGGAGGTGGGTGGGGGAAGACCCCAGGTGCTCATTCAAGAAGGGTGCAGAGTAAGGTGGGTGTGATGGGACCAGCTGGTCTTAGCAGACGCCTGCTTTTTTAGGAGCAGAGCCAGGATCAGCCCTCCTGGTGATTTAGCTGGGAGCAGTGGAGTGGATCCCTAAGAGATCCAGAGCAAAGAGATGCATGCAGGGGTCCAGGGAAGCGGTGGTGCAGGGCAGCCCTGGGGGAGGTGTTCAGCAGAGAGCTGACGGCTGCGTGCACTGAGCATTTGTCCGGGAGGCAGGTGCACAGCCAGGCAGGGAGAAATGGCTGGGATACTGCAGGAGCAAAGCAGCAGGGGAGCCTCTGGGGCTACGAAGGGCCAAGCCAGCTCAGCACAGCAACAGCTGGAAGCAAGAGCCATCCAGCAAAGCAGGCGGGGAGCAGGGTGGAAGGAGGGAGGACAGAAGAGACTTCTGCACAGCCACGAAGGCAGGGGGTGCAGATTGGGAGGAAAGGCTGGGGTCTGGCCAAGTGGTCCCATCGCTGCAAGGATGGGGATTAGACTGGAGATGGGCCTGAGCAGCCTCTAGCTGGGGATCTGCAGAAGCCAGTAACACCAGCGGGGAGCCATGCTGGGGCAGAGAGGGAGGAAGAGGAGGAGGGCAGCACAAGAAGAGCATTATAACGATCCTTAGTGACCTGCTGCCTGCCAAATAGTTTCATAAGGACCAAAATCAATCCAGGAACTCGCTCAAACTGTGGCAAAAAAAGGGGAGGCAAGGTCTTCTCTTCCCGTCCATTTTGAATTTTGTGGGCAGAGGGTGAGCGTTTGAGGTAAGCCCAGGAAAGATGGTGGGTACGCTCCAGGGTAGCAGGGCTTAAGGGGCAGATGAGTGGAGACATGGCTAATAACTATACAGAGCCAGTCCTGCTCCTACAGCAAGGTGGGTGGTAGATATGGAGGCAAAAAGAGCTAGGTGCGTTGCAAAAAAAGAGCTAGGTGCATTGAATAAACTGCTCCTAGTGAAGGGGTGGGAGGGGTGGCTTCCGGGGAAGGCACTAGATCGGGAGTGCCAATTTGCACACACTTCTTGGCTCTGCCACGAACTGTCTGGGTGAGCCTGGGGGATGCACTTCACCTCTCTGTGCCTCCGCTCCTCTCTCTAAAAGGGACTCGGAGATTTAGAGAGCGTCAAGCCAGAAAGAAGCACAAGTTACTTTAGTTTGGTCTCCTGTCTAACAAAGGAGGTGTGGTTACACTCACCGAGTCCAGTTCCTTGCGTTTGGTCCAGTATCTTGCGTCCTGGCTTCTTCGGAGGCCATCCAGAGCAGAACCCACCCCCTCCCTCGAGAGACCCTCCCGCTCTCCCACCTTCATCTGTTGAAACCTTTGCAAGGCAGGGCCTCGTTTGACTGAAGTGTGGGTATAACACCCAGCAGAATGGGCTGCTGATCATGGCTGGGGCCACAGGCCATTGCTATCACGTGAATATGGCTTGACTTCTACTGGGGACAGATCCTGGCTAGAGAAAAAGGCAGAGCTACAGGGCAGGGCTCCACATATCCTGGCCTCCAGACTGCACCTCGCCCCCCTGCCTGAGTTACCTCCTCCTTCATTTCAAAGGGCTGCACCTTGGGGACCGTCCCCTCTCCCATTCCCAGCTCCGTCTCCTTCCTTCCCTGCACCCACACCTGTGCGTGTGTATGTAAATGCCGCTTGTGACAGTCGAGCAGCAGGGCGGGACAGTTTGACCTTCTCCGTTCTTGCACGTAATTAGTGTTATCCCAGATAATCGCTTCGAAATGACTCGGGGTCATTGTGCGCACCTTCCCTGCAATTCCCCCCATCTCTGTTGGCTGCAGCCCTGTGCTGGCCACCCATGGATTTGATGTCCTGGTATCTCCCCCTGCAGCCCTTGTTTTATCTGCATGCTGGGCTTCCCGTAACCCTTTGGGCTAGCTCCCCCCTCCAGGTTTCGCAGCACGAAGTCCTTTCGATTTGTGACCTAGATATACTGGTATCTGGTGCATAGATGCAGCCTCTCTTCATTCTCCTCACGGGCTGGATTGTCCCTGTGCCGAGTGACTCTTAGCTGGGGACGTGGGCAGGTAAGTGAAGGTGGCACCTGCAGAGCTCTGTATCGAAGGGAGGCCTTGCGCACTGAGCTGGCCCAGTCGCCAAGGGGAGAGGTGGCCGCATTTCCCATGGCCAGGGGGTCACTGTGGAGGTACTGGGCGACCTGGGTGAGACGGTGGAGGCCGTGCCTAGGTCTGATCCGAGACGGGGTGTCTCACCAGATGCAGAACAGGATCTCCGCGCAGCCCTGATTCACACCAGTCCTTCCTGCCCCTGGGAGCGGATGGGAAGGTAGCTGTCATCAGGATGGGGCTCGGCCTCTTTGGATGTGAGGTCAGCTGCACAAGCTACGCCGCAAAGGCATCCGATGTCACGGTGGTTGTGGGGCTAGGGTGTGGGATTGGGACGTGGGGGACCTGGCTGCTATTCCCTGCTGTGCTTCTGACGTCCCCGCAGCCCTGAGCGAGTCCCTTGCATCTCGCCGTGCCTCAGTTTCCTCACCTGACACACTGGGGAAGACTTAGAGCTGGGTAATACAGTCCAGGCTGTAACACGTAGCTTTGCATGGACCGACCGCATCGTGAATTCCCATCGCCTTGGCTGAATTGTTTGAGTCACCCTAAAGACTCCTGAAACACCCGTAAACTTTTTCTACCACGAGCTCTGATTGCTTTAAAACTTTTTCTGACATTTTCAAAACAAATCATTTGTGGGGGGACGGGGGGGGAGTTATGATTCGTGGTGACATTTGCCTCGCCAGGTGCCTCCGTCTCATTGAAACAGATTTAAACCGCTCAAAACCGGAACCAAGTGTTTTGTTGGATTGCAGTTGAGGGGTTTTTGTTCGATCCCAGACCATCTATTTTTACCTTCCAGTTCTGAAATTAACAAGAGAAATCATTTTGGAGTGATCAGACACAGGAGGTTTATTTTATTCCATTTTATTTTAGGACGGCCAACAAAGCCAAAAAATGAGCGATTCCTCCAGTTCATGGAATAATGCTTCTTTCTCCTATTCTTTGCCAGCCTTGGCCGTTGACACTGGGGACTCGTGTTGTGTGGGCATGTGTGTGGCCCTGTTTTTAGCTGGCATCTCTAGGATGTTACACCACAATAATCGCATTGGCGGTGCATGCTTCTGGGGAGGCAACTGTTACCCTAGGTCCGTCTCCCTCTCAGCGGAGGTTCAAACTGAGGATACTGCAGGTTGGGGGGAACCGGAGAGAAAGAGTGCAATAAATCTATTCCTTTCCTATCGTCTTCCTGGAGGGGAGCGGTATGAAGCACCGGGGGAGAGGATTGCAAACAGATGAAGTCAGCGCTTCCCTTGTCTAACTTTTTCCCCCATGCAGGGCAAAACCCAACTGAATCATTTGTTTCCCTGCCCTTGCATTTCGGCGCTTGCTGACCAACCGGTTCTGCCCCGGTTTGGGGCTTTTGCAAAGCTAAATTCTCCCGTCTTTTTATATGTCATTAAACTGGCAAGCCGTCTTGATTGTCCCACCTTTCAAGTTCTTATCATGCAGCAAGGAATGTGTTCTGGATCCTCCGGGCTAATATGCAGGTGTTAAAACACTGTAAACTACGGTTGCATCAATGAGATTACACTGGGTTTACATCAGCCAGAGGAGAGCAGAATCCTGCTCGCCATCTGGAATATGTAAGCGTTTTCAATTCTCTGCTGTATCGCTGAGAAATTTGTATCGGCAGCGGAAAAAAAAAAAAATCTGAAAAAGAGCAAGCCACTAAAATGCAGATTCCCTGAAGACCCAAGTGCCTGGAAAATCAAAATCACTGCTCACGTAGGCTCTGAGGCAGCAAAACCCTTAAGACACGAGTAACTGAAAGCAAGCGGATTACTCACATGTTTAAAGTAAAGGGCTTGCTTGTCTAATACACTGAATCGGGGCCACGGCGCCGACGTGTAGCTCTTTGCTGCTGCTGTGCCCTGAATGACTGCTCCAGGCCTTGAAATGGCACGGGGGTAATCTCTCTTTTGGCCTCCTGCACTTTAGTGGACGGCCACATCCATGCAACTGAGACCATGTCAACTGATCTTTCTGCAGGAGGGGCTCTGTCCCCATAATGGCAGAAGATCGGCTCCATCGCAAAGCCGCGGGCAATGGACTTGGATGTACCCAGGCAATATCATTGTAGCGGTGCCTTTTGAGTTAGGAACTGCAAAACCCTCGGGGTAGCAGACGCAGAGGGTGGGAGAGGGGTGGTCAGCCTGGTTAGAAGGGCGCACGTGGGACGGCAAGGGCAGCGGGGAAAGAGGCTGCAGTCATAGGTGGGTGGCCGGAGGCATGCTCAAACCCCAAGGAAGAGACGTGTCAAAGCAGGATTAAGATTCATAGCACCTGGCTCTCGTATGCACTGTTTGGAGCAGAAATGTCTGCCCATAAGTGTCCTGCTGAGTTGTAATAGGCACAAGAGATAAGTAACCTGGCTCTCGTCTGGTTCCTTCTGGTCCTTTTCCCATGAAGCCTTCTGGCAATACAGGAGCAGACTGTCATACTCGTACATCAGGATAAGCATCTTGCATGCATCAGCCGTTCAGCCGCAGCGCCGCATCTCGCCGTGCCCCCTAGGAAGAGACGTCCGGTTCTCTGAACCCATCAGGCTTCGTGAAAGCAGAGTCCCCGGGCCCGCGAGACAGGACCTCCTTGTACTACAGCCCTGCCTATTTGTTCTCTTCCGCAGAACAAGAGTTGCATCATTGCTGTTTACCTGTCATCGAGGTTCGCGCGGCGTTAACACAGGATGTCGTAGCAGAACATGGCTCAGAGATGTCGCCCCAGCACTTTTGCGGTGAACCTAAAGCAATGAGATCAGCTTTATGAATACATGCTTTCTAAAGATGCCAGAGACACTCCTTCTGCTAGGAGGCTTTGCCCCTGGGCTCTGCAGATAGGCCAAGACTTTATATGGCGCCCTTGCTTGCTGTAAGACCTGCTTTTATTTTAATGCGCTTTGCAGATAAATGACCTGCCCCCCTCTGCGTGTTCAGAGTCGCTCGCAACCGGATATTGCCGAACGTCTCCATGTTTTGGTTGGTAGCAAATTTGAGCATCCGATCTGCAAGGGATATTGTCTTCTTTGCTCTTCCCCCATTTTGGGGACTTTTGAAGCATTTGACTTGCTGCACAGCTGGCCAAGACCAGGGAAAGAAAGAGAGCGTCTGAAAACGTCCTCGGAGATTTTAACATTTGCAGTTTGAAAACTTTCCGCCAGCTCTAGGTATTAACAACCATTCACCTGTTCGCTTAGGTGAACAAATGCCACTCGACCGGCTTCTCACAAACGGTTCCTAGTACTGTTTTCTCTTGTTAGCCATTGTATAGTCGCCTGTGTTTTGGAGCGATGAAACACCTGTCTCACTAGCTAAGAAGTTGAAGCATTTTGTTTTTAGTGACTGAACTGAACGCTAGCACTTTTAAGCAGGCTAAAATAGACTAGGTGGCGGATAGCGAGTCATCTGGTCCATGTACCAGGCACCCGCTCTCAGGCAAATCCTGCTATTCTCACATCTTTTCCCCATTCCTGTGAATTTAGCATCAGCTGCGTGGAGAGCAAATAAAGGTGGATCGCAAGTCTACTGCTGTGCATGACGCGATGGAGAGGGCGGCAATATGGGAGGTAGGAAAGGCTGGCGCTTCAAGTCTGGGGGTCACGATTCTGCGGTCTACTCCTGGCTCTGCCATTTACTTGCTTGTGGCAAGCCACATCCCTTCTCTGGGCCTTGTTTTTAGTCTCTGGGAATAACGGTGATGTCTACCGTGAGGCAAGGCAGCAATAGGGATGCTGCAGCAGTTGGTATTTAAGACCCATTGGGATCTATTGGAGTTGGCGAATTCAGACAGGCGCTGTAGTTCTCTTTGGGTCCCAGACTGACTTCACCGGTCTGTGCTGCCTGGAGGCACCGGGCAGTAGTCGTGCAAGGGATTGCATCTCGCACCATGCTCCCCCGGTTCACTGACTGTGATTTGCCGCCAGGCTGACCTTCAGCTTGTCCCGAAGTCCTCTCCAGTCCCAACTGAACCGTGGACCAAAGCATTAAACATAGCCGGAGAAAGAAAGTCTGATCCTCTTGGTAGCCGGATTAAGTCCCAGTTCCTTGACTGACATCTCAGCCCGTCCACGTGGACCGTTGGGAGAAGGCTTGTTCGGTGCAATTCCTGGAGACGATGCAAATCCATTTGTGATGGGCTCTTGGCTGCTGCGCTCAGTATTTTTTTGTTCCCAGCACGTCCTCGGCCCATAGAAATAGACCTTGGTTTGTTCCCTTCCTCCGGGCTTGTATTGTATTACACAGACCTTGGGGAATTAAAGCAGTTTGCTTGACTACTTGACACAATCCAGGCCGGTACCGTGCTTTTCTGAGCTATTCAAATAAAATGGCTTGGCTGCTGTTCCCAAGAAGGGATGACAAACTGGGGGAAGGGTTGGTAGCCTGGAGAATAAAAATGTAGCATGCAGTCATGCCAAGTAGAGAAACCCTAAGAATAATAGGACTGATGCATATATTATCAACAGGGTGAATAGTTGGTCAAACTGAATTTAGTCCTGTGATTTGGGGTAGATGCAGTCACTTGTTTATCACTTGAGCACAAATGTGTGTGGCGGGACGGTCAAGTTGATTTGGAGATGGGACTTCAGGACTTAAAAGGACCTGGAAGTGTAAAGGCGGTCACCAAGATGGCCGGGCGATGCACGGAGGTAAATGATAATAAGCTGAAAACAGCAATTGCAGTAGCCTGTTAAAGGTTAGCTGTCATTTTTCTGGGGTCTAGAAGGCTGTAGGAGGAAAGACTAATAAATATGTATAGGGAGAGGGTATCGTGAAGTCAGACAGAAGAACGCTTAATTGCTGTCTGTTGACTATCCAGCCAGCTCCAGGCTCTTCCCGACTGCCAGACCTTTTCTTAATATCGATAAATAGGTGTATAAAATTAATTTGCCCTCAGTGTACTTGCTCCCTGGGTCTTCCTACCTATGTCTCTCAAACTGTATTTAGCTTATATGTGAAACTATGAAAACCTCTGGGGTCCAGCCTCAAGTCGAGACCCCTCAGGATGCTGGCTTGAAACCTGGTCCCCTCGTTCGTGTGCCCAGTTCCACTGGGGCAATCATAAGGCATCTGATTACCTGACTCTGGAGGTCTGATGCAGCAAGACAGGGCCCGAGAGCCCCTCCATGCTAAAGGGAAAGGCTTCTCAGAGCCCCGAGCCGCCCGCAAAACCCTGCTTGCTGTTTAGCGCGGTTCTACAGACAAAGCTCCCTCCGCAGCTCCAGGCTGCAGCCGTCATCACACATTTTGCCCTGCTAAAATACTTTCTTTGCAGCCCCAGTCAACACCTGCAGTTAAACGCCCTTCACACCAGTGCCAGCCTTTGGGAAATGTGAATAGCCTGAGCCCTGCCCGGCACGTGGGTGGCAGTGACCTGCCTGTTGGAGCGGGAGCCCAACAGGAGGTAAAGCCCCTTGATTAGGGGCAGTGAGCAGGAATTAGGGCTTCCTTGCAGGACACCTCTGCTTGGATGGGGCGGGAGCTGCTCCACGTTAAGGGTCTTTCTCAAGGCAAAGCACTTCCACCTCGCCCTCCAGCCTCCCTGCTCCCCATCACCAGCGCTGCCAACATGCCTCAGTCCTGAGCTACATCTGTCCCATGTGCCAATTTTGCTGCATTGCACCAACTGGTTCTGCAACGTGTACAGGCATCCACCGGACGTTTCCCCTGATGAGCGAGGACACGTTTGGCCCCAGGGCTTGAAGGAAACACTGGCCAACGAGTCCCCTCGAGTTGCCTGGTACCTCCCCACCACTCAATTCAGCTGGGATACAGTCAGAGAAAAAAGCTGTTTTTGCTAAACTCCTTGTAGAAAAAGGAAACAAGCAGAGCTCTTGTGTGAGACGGGAACAAACGCTTAAGCAGAGACTCGGTGGAATTAAGCCGGCTTTTTGATAATGAGAAGCATTTCATCTTCAAATCTCTTTGCTTTGAGGTTGTCCCACACAGTTTGCGCTTCAACGCTAGATGTATATTTATAGGTATTTGGGATTTTTTGGCTTTTCCAACTACTCAATTGGTCTAATAAAAGATATCACATCTACCCACAGAAGTTTGCTTGCCTTTATACATATTTGACGCCAAAGTGCCCCAAAACTAGCTAAGGGGAAGTGTGTTTGCTGGAAAGAGGAGCAAATTCCCCAGAAGGAAGCCTTGCACTGAATGAAGGCACAAGTTTCAATAGGTCGAAAAGGACAATCCTGGCCTGCCTTGCCCTGCAACATGGCACCAGTAACAAACAAAACCTCTTCCTTGGTTTTTCCAACACGGATGCCATCTTTTATGCAACAAGATGTCACCAAGTTTGCTGCTTTGCACGCTGATGTCCCAGGGGTGTGTATGCATGCGTGTATACCACTTTGCCCCCTGTGCACGCACGGCGACTCACCCATCGTGATCTGCATCCACAAGTGCACCCTGCAGTTTGGAGCCAGGCTCTGACTGAAGTGAGTTGATGGAAATACCAGTTTGTTGCTGAACTTTCTGCTAAAAAATGACTTCAACCTTGCAACCTCCCTTCTCACATATTCACAGCATAGCCTCTGTCCACTAAAATCCCTGAGCTTAACACAGTCCCCTGTCATCGAGCAGTTGGAGAATAAATCAAGGAGTCAGCATCCTAATCTTAATTCAGCATTGCTGGCAATAGAGGGTTTTTTTTCCCTTTCAACTGTTTTAAGCATTCACCTACTACTTTAGCTTCTTCATTCACTGCTGCCTGTGGAACGGAGCCGCCTCCACCTCAACACGTGGTGACTTTGAAGCAGGCAGCTCCAGAGCTGAAACCATGAATTTCTTCAGAGCTTGAGCAGAAAAGCCAGGCTCTGTAACAGTGGCTGGCCAGCCCTGCAGAGGAGGAAGAGAGGTGCAGCAATATGTACGGACCTGTGGGTTATCTAAGGAATAGTTTGTGTCCCCGTCACCTGTGCCTGGCTCGTCCGTCCAGAGGTGGGCAACTTTATCAACTAGAGTTATTGCAACGTGCCCATATCTTTGCTCAGACAAGGTTCTTTGGGTAGATGTGATCTCTTTTATTGGACCAACTAAAAAGTTGAAAAAATAGTTCTTTGCAAGCTTTCAGGCCTGAAGAAGGGCGTTTGTGCCCAAAAGCTTACAAAGAACTATTTTCCCAACGATCAAGTTGGTCTAATATAAGAAATCACATCTCTGCGAAGAACGTTGCCTGGGCCTATGTCCTTAGACCAACAGGGCTACAACCAACCACCCTGAATCTTTGCTGCAAACACAAGCTGAAATGCAACCGTAATGCAAAGAGCTGCAAAGATTTCAATCCTCAAAGCTTTACTTCTCTTCTTTGGTGTTGCCTCTGCCCTTCTAGGTTTGGGCATATGTCACGAAATAGCCCAAGTGCCTTCTCCCAGGAATTTTTTGGCCTGGTTGTACAGGCCTCCCCATCCAGGCCATAACCTCACAGCTTTGGTGCTGAAATGTGTGGATTATTTAGGGTGGGAGGAGATGGGCTGTGTCCTCCAAACTTCTGGCGTCAGGTCTCCGGGCTCTGCACCGCTCCCTCTGTCGCAGGAGACATGGGGCTCTGTTCTCCTGGCTCCTGATAGAGGTGAAAGATGAGTGGCAGAGTTTTGCCATTCTTGCCGACTTGAAAGGCTGCTGGCAGCATCTTCATTTCTTGTTCTGAGACCTCATCCTCTCCTCGGAGGTTCATATTTAATGAAATTATTCAGCTCTTTGATGCAATTTTCCCTTCCATCTTCAAAGTCTCCGAAGTGGATGAGCACAGGGGCTGGGAGGAGAGGGGGTGCTAACATGCATTTCCGCTTAAGCAGCGTCTCTGGCTTTATCTCCCCAGCGCGGAAGAGCGGCTCGCGCCCCTGCCTCCCTCGTCTGTCACGTCCTCCCTCCGAGTGTGCCGAGCGCCGGGCGGTTTCTTTAATTTCTTGCTGTCCGGATGCGTTTCCTGAAATTTGTTTTTTCAGATCATAGCCCATCTCTCTGAAGGTGGGTGTGCTCTGAGCGGTTGTGTGCTTTGTTTGCTCTTTTTCTTTTTTGGTCCCGTCTCCTTGACTTCTCCCTTCGCATAATGCAGCTTTGCCTACTCCGAGCCACTGCTTCGCTTCTGAGCTGGTGGAGCAGGCGACGAGGAGGCCACGGATGACCGAGGGGGACCGGGAAGCAGGTGTGGAGCCGGTCGACTTGCAGGTCACTGATCGGAGCTCAGTCTGGGTCGATGCGAGATTGTGGGTCGCTGCCGTCCGATGGCTGGTCACGGACCTGTGTAAAGTGAGTCCCTGGGTTCGCTCTAGCTTTAAGTCACAGCGGGCTCGGAGTTAATCTTAGGACTGTGCTTTTGTGCGTCCAGCCCCCACCCACACCCCCAGTAAGGTTTGTGGCCAGGTATTTCGGAATATGCTGAGGGGCTTTGGAAACCGTGCCCCTAACCTGTTACAGTCAGATGCAGGGAGCAACCAGATGCAATCCAGGGGCTGGGGATGCAACAAAATGACGCACGTTTGGCATACATGCTCTCTCTCTTTCACATGTCGTCTCAGCTTGAAAGCCCTTCTCTAAAATGTTTCTCTCCCCCTCCCCGCTTTCCTAAATCTGTCTCGAGCATTATGGCCTTTTGTGCTTAATGGCATCGATAATGGGTCAAAAATAAACAGTCCAATTCTCTGGGTTGCTGCTTTTCCTCCGTTTCAGTCGATGGCCAGGGCCGCAGCTCTCTCTGCATCTCACTTGCTCTCCTGTAGCTTAGCCTTTTAACTGTACAGCCCCGCTCCATCCCAAGTTTTTGTGCCAATATAGATCTGAAAAGCGACAGGGAAGAGGATTGACTAGCCACGGGCTCGTCCTGGGAAGCTGGGCTGTTCAGTTAGTTAGCACCTGGGGCTCAGCTGAGCTTGTGGAAGCGTTACTAGGCGTGTTATAGGGATTGCAATAGCACGGAAGAAGCCCAGGTGCTCGGTGCTGTATATATACTCTCGAGGTGCTCCTTCTTCCAAAGAGTTGAACGTCCTAAGAGAGGGGCAGGCCGCTATGCTGAGTTTAAAGATGGGGAATGGGCACCAAGAGGTGAAGGATGCTAACTTATTTGGGTGGCGTGGTCTTCAGGGCTCAGACTGTGTGTCGCTAGGGGTGTGCCTGCACAGCAAATGAGTGTCACGTGGGTAGGGAGCACAGGTCGCGATGGCAGTGAAGACACAGGGTTATACCCATATGGCTCCCATGATACTCTTAGTTTCCCACTCCCTCACAGCTTCCAGCCGGTGCTCTTCAGACCTCGGCCCTCTGCGTTGGAGGATAGTGGTGGGGCTGGAGGGGTGTAGGTTGTAGCTGTGCTGGTCTAGGGACATAGCAGACAAGGTTTTTTGGATAAATGAACTTTTATCATGTAATAAAACAGCCTGGAGTCATAATAAAATGAAGACCTTTTTAACTAAGAGAAAGCAAAGGTTTTATGGCAAGCTTGTGCACCTGGTCTGCTCCATGCGGCAAGGAGGGTCTTGGTGGGATATGTAGTGCACAGTAGAGATCCACGTGCTAGATGAATGGTGGGCTGTGCAGCGCAGACATTGCTCTCGGTGAGATATCTAGGGGCTGGCCATCGCCCCTCGATTCTCTGTCCTGCCCTGACGTTGGGTTCAAGGACCATTTCCGGTGTCTCATTCTCCCTTCCAAGTATTGTGGAGATTACATATACCATCAAAAATAAAGCTGGAATCTGCCAAAGAGCTCTCAGCCCCCGCAATCAGGATCGCGTTTCCAAACTGGGGAGCACCGCAGGAATCTAACTTTTTGGCGTTTGGTGTCACAATGGCAGCTCTTGACTGGGAAGATTATTGAAAATCTGGCCCCATTTTAGATGCCTCAATGGGAGCTGAGTCCACAGCTCCATTTGGGGTGCTGAGCTCCCGTACATCTGGCCTTGTGTGTCTGGTACCTAATGCACGGACAGGACGCTTGGATTAATCGCACTTCTGCAGCCCAGTTTCGAGTGAACTCCTAGCGGGCATGCAGGAGGGTTTTTGACACCTTTCCAAAGAGCTGAGCCTGATGCCTTACGCTAGGCCTGGCACTTCAGACGTGGGCAGTATACCCGGGGATCCCAGTGGGATGAAGGAACCAGTGACCAGTGAGAGGTCCGCCCAGCAAAACAGTCCAGGAAAGAGAGATCAGTTTGTCGCTACGCTGCCACTTTAAAGCCGTTGCAAGTTCAGGTAAGCGTCTCAGAGAGCACTTCCACCAGCAGATGCAGATCTACAAATGCAGAGAGGATGAATGCAGTTTATTGCAACAAATGGTGCAGAGCAGTACACAATGGCAGGCAGAACATTAGCCCCCCTCACAGTTCAGTGCTAACGTGGCGCCAAAGCATCTAAAGAAGAGTCATCTCATTACAAGTGCCCAAGAGCCAACTAGTGATAATACAAATTGGTTTAACAGAAGAGCAGGGAAGGAGCGAAAGCTAGGAAATCAGCTTCCCCCTGGATAATGCAACCAGGCTGGCTCTACCACAGCCTGGCTGCTGCACCGTATTAGTGCAGTCCTTGCTGATGGAGAGCCTCGGGAGGTAGGGGGGCTAGACATTGCAACTGGGAGGGGGTCAGAAGAAACAGGGTGCCACTTACTTCCTGGGCTGCTCGGGCTCTGGGACCTCATATGCTGTGGGGTTGTAATTGGGGCTGAAAATAGGAGCAGGAGGCTCAGGAGGTGGAACCGAATCTGTTTTTTCCTGGTACCGAGCTTGATGCGTTCTCCTTGCTCTCTGTATCTAGCTGCGGGTTGCCCATCTCTGTGGTACCTGAGCTTGGGACAGGGAAACTCAGGGCAGGAAAATGAGAATTGCAGGGGAGGTGGGAGATGCAGGAGGAGAAACTAGGCTGCTTTGGTTCCTATTATGCTTCCTTCATTTTTCTTTTCCTTCTTCTCTCTTACTTCTCAGGAACGCAATGTACTTTCCTCCCTGCTAGATCAGCAGTGGTGCATATAGACTAGTTACAGTTAATTTATAGAGAGACTTCCTCGTATCACCCTTGACCAACCATTTTTTCTGTTGGCGCTCACTGCCTTAATTGTATTGTATAACTCTTAATACTCTATTATTCTCTGCTTTTTCCTGGCCCCACAATTAAAATGTTTTATACCAGCGTACTTGGGAGCTTGTGGGTTGGACTGTGCAATGGAAGCGTTTCTGGAAGGAAGTCAGCCCAAGATTCAGGCATTAAAAAAAAAAAAAAAGCAAGATTGAAAGCGTCACTCCATTAAAAAAAATACTACTATTCAAAAGCATTTTCATTTTCAGTGGAAAAAAAACAGATGATGTAAAGGATTTAAGGAACTTGGCACATATGTATATTAAATCCCAAGCCCCTGCACCTCTCCCCATGGGGTTATTCTCTACTGCTACCTTTCTCAGCGCTCTGACCCACCATCGGTTGCAACTGGAGAAACCTGGCGGATTCAACCTTTGGAGGAGTCTACCCGTAGTAAAGAATACAGCGGTCATGGCACACTGTCATGACGGCTCTGCCTTTACCCAGCTCCTGGCTGCCGTCTCAGGAGGTGCGATCAGCAGCAAATAGGAGTGTCCTCCCAGTTCTCGATGAATGGAGGTGGTTGCAAGCAGGTGCAAATCAGAGCAGCCTTTTGGTTGCTCTACGCCGTGCCTGAAAATGGGTCCAGTGCATACTGGCCTCGGATTAGTGAAGGATTAAACTACTTTAATCGTGTCTAATGTGCCCAAGTGCTCTTCAGGCACAGCGCACAATGTCTGCATTGCTGATTGCAGTCATATTTACAAAATCCTAGAGCCATTTCTATTCTTTCCTGCAGTGATTCAGATATATTTTTGCATGATTTCCCTTTGCTCTGTCCAACTTTGGCACCCAGGGGAGTGTCACAAGACCCTGTAGTCCCATCCTACCCCCTCCTCTATGCCTCCAGACCTAACCTGGCAGACCTTCAAACCAAACCATGGGCAAAGTCCCCCAAGCGAAGCATGACAGGTTTCGCATTGCCTGGCTCTCTGGAGCCACTGACACCAATGCAAAGTGAGGGGTAAAGTGCTGATAAAACAGAGTGCAGGTGCTTTTCCCTGCCCTTTGCACCAATGCAAATGACTGCACAATTTGCTGGACAGGAGAAAATCAGGTTGTCAGGGTTACAGTCCAGTGAATGGAAATTTTTAAAAGGAGAGTTATGTATTAGCGAGAGAGAGAAAGAGAGGCCTCTGGTTGCATATGTGGTGACACCAGAGTGACCGAGAGCAGCTGTTTAAGCTTCAGTTTGCTTGATAGACAATTGCTTTATTCCACACGCCGCATTGTTGGGGCTCCACAATTGGCAAATGGAGCACATATAATCGTCATGCCCAGTATCGCCCTCATCGCTGCATCGGCTTGCAAAGGCTGGGTTTGGCTCTGCCCATGTGAGGATTGCAGAGGAAAGGGACACAGTCTCTGAGCTGTGCGATTGCCCCTGTGTGCACGAAGGAGTGTGCAAGAGAGCTGGTGAGTGAGCATGCACATGAGCTGGTGTGCACAGGAGAGGCCCCCACAGTGACTGATGGATCCTGGGTGCGTGCGAGAGAGGACCAGAGCGGTGCAGGCCTATAGCAGGTGTGTGAACAGGACAGCGCGTATGTGCGAGAGAGGGGTGCCTGCACATATCGGCGAGAAGGTGTGCGTGGGAGCGTGCGTGTGATGCAAGACAGCAGGAGCAACAGCCGGCATCAGAAGAAGTGGGAACTGGAGATGAGCACTGAGACTTTCTCCGGATTCCCAGGGGAGGAATAACACCTTAGATCGGAAGGCAAACGCTAGACTTCAAGAGCAGGGAGGGTTAAATACTAGAGCAGCAAAGTGGGTGAGACAGAGACAGAATCCATTCTGCAATGGAGCGGGACAAAACCACACGTGGAGGGCACCCCTGGCAGAGCAACAGGGCGTCTGCCGAAGGTGTGCGGGGCCAAACCCAGCACTGTGCTTGGCTCTGAGGGAGAGAGCTTTTCCAGACGCACACATCTGCCGTTGTGACAAAAGAGATGCAGAAAATTACTGGTAAAGGCCATTGATTTTGGCATAAATGCTCTCTCTCTTTCACATGTCGTCTCAGCTTGAAAGCCCTTCTCTAAAATGATTCTCCCCCCGTCCCCCCTTTCCTAAATCTGTCTCGAGCATTATGGCCTTTTGTGCTTAATGGCATCAATAATGGGTCAAAAATAAACAGTCCAATTCTCTGGGTTGCTGCTTTTCCTCCGTTTCAGTCGATGGCCAGGGCCGCAGCTCTCTCTGCATCTCACTTGCTCTCCTGTAGCTTAGCCTTTTAACTGTACAGCCCCGCTCCATCCCAAGTTTTTGTGCCAATATAGATCTGAAAAGCGACAGGGAAGAGGATTGACTAGCCACGGGCTCGTCCTGGGAAGCTGGGCTGTTCAGTTAGTTAGCACCTGGGGCTCAGCTGAGCTTGTGGAAGCGTTACTAGGCGTGTTATAGGGATTGCAATAGCACGGAAGAAGCCCAGGTGCTCGGTGCTGTATATATACTCTCGAGGTGCTCCTTCTTCCAAAGAGTTGAACGTCCTAAGAGAGGGGCAGGCCGCTATGCTGAGTTTAAAGATGGGGAATGGGCACCAAGAGGTGAAGGATGCTAACTTATTTGGGTGGCGTGGTCTTCAGGGCTCAGACTGTGTGTCGCTAGGGGTGTGCCTGCACAGCAAATGAGTGTCACGTGGGTAGGGAGCACAGGTCGCGATGGCAGTGAAGACACAGGGTTATACCCATATGGCTCCCATGATACTCTTAGTTTCCCGCTCCCTCACAGCTTCCAGCCGGTGCTCTTCAGACCTTGGCCCTCTGCATTGGAGGATAGTGGTGGGGCTGGAGGGGTGCCCTGGAGCAACTTTGCTGCGCGGTGCGGTGAGTTGAGAGCACCCTATGCACAGTGTGGACACACTCATGGTGGTGCAGCCTTCAGCAGGCTGTATGAGCCCCTCTTGGGGATCCTAGATGGGTATGCATCTAGTTATCAAACCCCAGCTGTAGTCCACATTGCTGCATTTTTTTTCTGCTATTGCTATCTGCTTAGATCGAGGTTCGCCAGGATATGCCAGTCCATGCCACAATCACACCTTGCCTTGCCATGTAGCCAGCCAACATCTCTGTCTAGATGTATGTGCACTACAGGGCCTCTGCCTCGCTAGCCGTGCCAGCATAACAATGTCAGCAGAGCCCCACAGCGAAGACACAGTAGAGAGACGGTCTTGCAGGCGCGGGGGGTGCGATCTAATCCCACGGTTCAGCCTGCAAAACTTTGGAGTGGTAGATCTAGCCTGGCATGCCCTGCCTTGGGCTTGGTGCTACTGTAATAGAGATCAGCACGTAAAAATAGAGGCATATTTGAGTCACCGGAGAGAGCAGATGTGACGCCGAACGCTGCCGGGGAGCACATCTGCTGAGTAGGAAGGTGCAGATTTTGGGATATTATTCACCCTTTCCAAGCAGCGTTTTTGTTCGGTTCAGCAAAAGGGCTCCGCTCCTATGTGAGCCATTGTATTAAGAAGACGCCTGGCCACCCCTAGATTAATAAATATTTATGCAGCATGGAAGATTCATGACAGAAATAAATAGTGGTATTTTCCTCACTTAGGACAGAAATGTTTCTGAAAGGGAATTAAATGGGTGATTTATGCGATGGGAGAGGCTGTAATTGGATTCATAATAAACAGGTGTTTACATCCTTATCAACCCGGCAATGATGTCATGACAAGGAGCGGGGAACAGAGCAACGCAGAACCACGGGAATAATATAGCCCCGACTGAATGCTCTAGCGTTGTAATTCTATCAAAGGGTCGTAGCAACATCATAAACCTCCAGAGGGATGCTCGGCTCACCAAAAGCCAGGACCGAATTGCACTCTTAATTTATGTGTGATTTGGAACGCGCGTGGCAACGTCTGGTACTAAGCAGTTAATGACCGTCCCCCACTCGCCTGGCCCTCTCGTCACCTCTCTGCCTCTGTCTTTTGTCTTCCTCTCCTCTTCCCATTTTCCTGTTCCCTTGCTACTATTTCTAGGCATTTGTGTTTGAATGATAAACTTGTTCCCTATGCACTGCGGCGGAGTCATAAATACTTCTGTTTGTGACACTGCAGTTGGCTGCCTGCCGGCGAGCAAATGCGATGTCAAAAATCAAGTCTTATGAATTCATCATACGACAGTCTCTGCCTGTCTGCGTCTGTGCCCATCTGCTTCTCCCCATAGTTCCCCATGTCTGTCTGTCCATCCATCGCCGCAGATTTTTATCTCTCTTCCTTTCTGTCTTTCAGTCTCCCATGTCCCATATCAATGGGATACAGTGGTCACATCTGCCTTTGGGAAGGGGTGCCAGGCTCTGAAGATTCACCCAGCCCAAACACAAGTCACTTTGATAGCACCAGGGTGGTGAAAAGGAGCAATGAAACACAGGTATAAATCCACGTCGATGCTAGAAACCTCCCCCAGCCAAGAGACCAAGAAACCTCACCTCCAACAAGGAGAAGAAAATCGTGTCAGCCCCTCATAAGAGAGCTGTCAGTGCATGATTTGCAGAACTGGAAAGCCAACGCCAAGACTGAGTTATTTCCCTTCTGTGTGCTGCTTCATACATACCACATTATGATCCTGATATGTTCAATCTATTGTACTGCACAGTGATTATTTCTGCTCATCCAGGAACTTTCCAATTATATGAACTAGTAGTAATTATTTGGTAATTACATTTCATAACTATATTGCAATCAAACTAATTTCACTTCAATTACAGTGCCCTTATTATGAAGTGTGATCCAATAATCTGGTCTCTGTCCATATAATAGTTCTTTGGTATCGCTGTATTAATGATCTGTATGTTAAAATCTTTAAACCAAGAACCGATAGGACTTACTCCTCTCTTTGCCTAAAATACCTGCAAGGCTTGATCCTGCACTTAATCAAGTCGGTGCCAAAGCCCTTTAGTGGAGCCAAAGCTGGTACGAGATGAGGCTGTACGAGGAAACAAATGCAGTTCTCTGAAAGCTTGAAATGTAGTCTTCTGAGACAGGCAATGAGCCCTATAGGACTCTTCCAGCCCCTCATTTCTCAGTCCAAAGCTAAGCAGAGAGGACTCTACCTACCGATAATGTTTTCTAGGCCACCCAGTGGGTATGAATGAGAAGGAGGGTAGAGGGGAGCTCTCAGTAGGGTTAATGAAGGCTGGGATTATAGAAGTGTAGAAGAACCACTTTCACTAATCTGATTAGAAGGGGAAGAAACAAACAGTCCCTTTGGACATGCTGTTAATGCAATAACTGGGTTAGCAGAAGCTCTGTGGAATTACCCGAGCCCTCAGATAATAATTAGAAATCATTCCATCTGGATGGAGGAATCCTCCTCTCCAGATGAAGGATGCAGGCATCGTCTCACCAAAAATGCATGCTGGACGTGTCCACACATGCATTTATGCTGGAGTAAATTTATTGCACAGTAAGTTACTGAGCAGTAAGCGGGAATAGGCCAGCATCTACACGTGCAGGCATTAAAGCACATTCATGCTGTATGTGGACTGACTTGGGACTAAAGTTAGTTCCAAGTTGGTTCATACATGCAACGTTACTGCGCAGTAAGGCATCTACTTGTGCGTTACGGCCCAGTAAGTCATCGGGCATGAATTTGATACTTGCATGATGCAGGCATCAAATTTATGCTCAGGTTGGCGTAAGTCAACGTATCTACTGCGCCGTATGGGTGTGCATGTGTAGATGTACATCCATACTGCACAGTAATTTAGGTTACTGAGCAGTAAACGTGCATGTGTAGACATGCCCACTGGGTCCATTTAATCAGCTATCCTGCCTCCATCCAGGCAGGGGTTTCCCTAAAGGAGCATGAGACCATTTTTGTGTGTACCCAGGTGTGCAGTGCTGGTCCACTGGAGTAGAAACTTCTCTCTCTGCCCCCCGGGAGGAAGGGTGGTTGGTTAGGGGTTCACTTTGGGGCTCAGGAGCTGCAGGTTCAGTTCCCTGTTCTACCGATGACAGGTTGGGGGAGGCACCTGGTGTCTCTATCTTTCAATTCCTCATGGATAAAGTGGGATAATAGTCCTGCCCTGCCTTCCAAGTACTGTGATGGTAAACACCTCCTGGACTGCAAGGAGCCCAGAAACCGTGGTCCTGGTGAACAGCCAAAAACAGGAGGAGATGGGCTGTGAACTTTCAAACAAAATGTTCCACTTTGGGAGCTGCGAAATCGAAATTTGTTCAGCTCCACTTCCCCTGGCTCGCTGGATGCCCTTTTATCACACAGGACGTTCCCAAAGGGAGGATGCTAGTGTCATCTTCTCTGCGCTTCCCCATGCCCCGATGTAGTCTCATTCCCCTGACCTTGACGCTGTCTGTCTGGGCGGAGGGATGCCTCGCTATCTTCTTTGCTCCATTTGGCAGGGTTTGTCTCCACCGAAACAACATTTCCATGTGCCTTCAATAGTCCGCGCTCCTTTTCGGGGCTCCCCACTGCTTTCTGGGAGAGGACTGTCTCCAACGTACCATTACCTTCGGCAAGGGGCTGTCACTGAGTGCTTCGTTCCTGTCAGTCCTGGCATTCGGGGCGGCTGTTTTGTGCTTCGTCACCATGAGCACATTAACTTGAAACTTGGGAGTGGAAAATGTCAGTGGTTTTGAGAAACTGCTTTCAAATGCTTCCCCCCCCCCACAAAGTTCCTTGTAATTTTTTTTTCAGTGATAAACACGCAAAATTAGGTTTTTCGAGAAAAAAATGACCAGCCCTTGAAAACTGAAAAAAACCCAATTCGACAGAAAAAAAAAATCTGAACTGAAAAATGACTATTTTGTCAGCATCATTTTCTGGGTTTTTTTCCCCCCAATAAAAACAGGAAACATAAAATCAAAGTGACAGTTTCCCATGATCTTTGCCAAAGCAGTGAGAGTTTAAGGAGCTGCAGTTTGGGGGGTTCTCTTTCTTGACCTTCTGACTTCTTTTTTTTTTTAGCCTTTGCCGGGGGGGCTGTCAGATTTTTAAGCTTTTTCTGAGCAAAAATGAGGAGCAGAAGTGCACCTTTCCAAGCTGTAAAACAACAGCGCATGATAAAACAAATACCCCGGAGGATTCCCATTTCTGTGAAAAATATAACTGGGGCTGAAAACCTGTTCTTTGTTAGAAAAAAAACCAAAGTGTCAAAACTTAGTTTTGACCAGTTCCTCTCTCTTTCCTCTTCTCTGGCTGAATACAGCCCACTTAAAGACATGGCTTAGCCACCTGAGTCCTGGATCCTTTCCCTGGTCTGGGCTGTCTGAGCCTGCCTTGCTGGTGCAGGCTGAGATGAGACCGCCCGAACTCATCCCATCCGTGGATTCCCAGATGTGCCAGGATAACTATTACAAACCCTCCAAGCAGAAGCGTTCTCTGGCTACAAAGCACACCGCAGGCCTGGCTGGGCTTTCCTTACCCCCTCCAGGGTCCCCACTGGCTTGGAGTCTCTGTTGAAGAGCATATGATGGGATAACTGGCCCCGCAGCCCCAGGGCCCTTCGAGACCTGCCCCATAAAGCAAACCATGCCTCCTTGACTTGGATGCCCTCCTCCCTCGGCCCCCCTGGGAGCAGCCCGCCCCACTCCGCACGGCCCATCTCCAGGCTGCAGCCAGCGCAGCCGGCTATTTATGCCGTCACGTCGTGGCGAGCACTGACAAAAAGGACAAATTTCCCCATCTGGGAGATGACAGTGATTTTGCTGGAGCTGCCGGCAGCCCAGGTGATTTACAGGAGCCATAAAAAGTGGTTAGTGGGTTACATGGCTTGTTCCTGGCAACAGGGCAGATTGCTGCAGGGAGGGAGAAGGAGAGTAAGGGGTAGGGGTCGGGTGCACGGAAGGAGGGAGAGCAAGAGGGCGGGTGGGAAGGGGGTGCTGGGGGGACTGTGGGGAGAGGAAAGGAGGAGGTGGAGGGGAGGGAGGGCATGGAGGTGGGCTTCTGGGGATGTCAGGTGGAGAGATCCTGGAGTCGGGGGGGGGGTGCAAGAAGCAAATGCAGAAGCGGGAGTGGAAGGCAGACAGAGGCCCCAGAGGCGGAGGGGTGTGCGCAGGAGGGAAATGAAGTGAGACGCACCAGCCCGCGCTCGCTCAAACACTCCAGGGCACAGAAATGATTGCGTCTTCTCCGGAAATCCATATTCATGAGGGAGACGCCCAAAGTCACTTTCCCCAGCAAAAGCGCCGAGTGCTTGTCCTGGTGCGGAGCCGGCAGCCAGGCCCCCACGCTCACCCAGAACTGGACCCCGATCCCAGGGCTGGGGCCCAGGCCCCCATCGCCCCGGGGCAGATGAGTTCAACTGTTACCCTCTTCACAAGCTTTCCTCACAGCTCCCCTCGCCTCTAGGTGCAATCGAAGCACAGTCACGAGAGAGTCCGATGTCTAAGGGCGGCCGGTGTGTGGGCTGAAGAGGGCCATGGGCGAGGGTGCCGGGTAGCTCCAGCAGTGCAAAACCCACCTTACCCTTGGCTAGCGTTAGGAATCGGGATGGAGGAGCTTAAACTAAGAACTGCTGCAGCCGGAGCTGAGAAGCCGACAGACTCAGCCGTGGGCTGTAGCAGACTCTCCTTCCCTGCTGCATGGACATAGAAGGAGCCTACACCGGCAAAGTCTCTAAACTTGCCCTTAACCATCCATGCTCAGTGCTGAAAAGCACCAGAATCACGAGTCAGCCTTAAGCAAAATCATTTGTAAAGTTTGGCAAATAAGGTTCTTTGGGTGAATATGATGTCTTTTATTAGACCAACTTAAATAGTTGGAAAAAATTTTTTTTATAGTTTTTTTATAGAACCTTTTTTTAGACCCTTTGTAAAGTTTGGGTTTTTCTTATGTGCCTGGAGGGGTTGTATTTCCAAGCCTCGCTCTGAACCCGCAGCCTATCATTTCTTGGCTGTGGAAGCTGAGGTGCTCAGCTGATCCCATGATTCCAGCAGCTGGGGCTTTCGGAGAAATCCCAAATTATTAGCAGCCTGGATGACTGCTATGAGCTAGCACTTCTGCCCCCCTGCCCCTGCGCTCACACCCATGCCTGTGAAACCCAGACCGGGTGAGCAGGAGGGTGATGGGGTCTCGGCAGCCTCCAGGCTTGCAAGGGGATGGGAGCCTTCCTGGATGTGGCGGGCAGCGGGGTAGTCAACAGAGAAGCGTCTCCCCTGGCCGCCTCTTGCTCCCAGCTCTTAATTTGCAGGGCAGGTGTTTTGCCGTGATCCCTGCAAGCCCAGGCCTCCCTGCCTCCACTCTCCGTGATGTTCCAGCTCTTGGATTTCCAAAATCCTCACTGCCCTTCCCCTCCCTACCCCCAATTGTGAGCCTCCCCTTCCCTCTGCACCGCTCTCCACACCGCCATCCTCTTCCAGATTAAAAAAAAAAACCCAATGCCTTCATTTCCATGGCAACAAATCCCAAAGCGGAGGGAGGAAAAGGCTGCGTGCCCCCCTGGGAGTTAGTGGTGTTGGCAGCCGGAGACCTCAGGGTTTGGTAGTAAAGCTGTGAAATGGATGCATCACGGGACAGAAAGAGAGAGGACTTCAGTGCGCATGAGAGGGAGGACAGGGAGAGGAGCTGGAGGAAGTCCCTTACTTTGGATCCTGTCCCTAGGTTGTGCCTGTATCACCATTAGGCAGTGTTTCCTGAGGGGTCAAGGCCATAATACCAAAAGTGCTCAAATCGAAACCGCCTCAGCCTTGCCGACACTTCCGGTTTTTGGCAAGCGTCATAACGTTTGCTGTTGGACTTAAACCCCAATGGCTGCTCTCCCTTTTGATTGCAGCTGGAAAACTGTGTCCCTACAGGAGGCACCTGAAAAAGTCTCACCTTTTTAGTGTTTTTAATCTCATTTTTAAGACCCTCATGATTTGAGGGGGATGGAAGGCGGGGGGGTGGAGGGGGGGCTGACTTGTTATTTGGATTAGCATGGTGAGGAATTTTTCAATCCAACCTTTTTATCAGTTTATTTTGCCACAAAACCATCAAAAAGGATGGTGCTTTGAAACCTAAATATTGTGGGAGAGGGTCTACTTCCGGCTCCTCTGCAACCTGGCAAAGAAGCGGGGCTATCGGAAATCCCCTGCTGCTTGCCTCCCAGCTTCTCCAACCACGACCTGGCCAGCTGAAGGGCATCCAAGACCACTGAGCTGCCCTGCTACCTGGCTTCTCTGCCCCGTAAGCTACCCCTCAGGGAGCTGGTTGACTCAGTGGCCTTCTTGTGCCCCCGTTCGTTGGCTACTGGGCAGCTCACATGGCTAGCTGGCCATCTCCCTGGGTAGCTGGCTCCTCGGCTAGCCACCTCTCTCAGCTACCAGGCAGCCTAAGAAGTTGTCAGTGGGGAGCTCAGGGAAGGGCGGTCCACTTCTCAGACAGGTGTCCGGTAAGCCAAAAGCATCCATCACCATTTTCCCCAGATGGATTTTTTTTCTGGAAATGCCTCTCCATGAAAATATTCTTGCTCTTGACTCTTCATCGCGATTTGGATTGAAAAAATATTTTTTAAATGTGATTGTTTTGTTTTTTGTTTTTTTTTAACTGGGAAGGGGTCTTTACTTTTCTGAGCAGCTATTATTGCATTCCTTCCCTCTTTTGTCTGGTCCATAGCCATGGTAATAACTTACTCCTGCTGTCTGGTAATGGAGATGCTCCTTTAGTTCACGTGATGCATGCCTGTACTTTAAGGCTGGTGACCACAGGGATCCTGGCTTTCTCTGATTTAAAAAAAACACACCCAATTTTCAGTTAAAAAAAACAAACAAACAAACAAAAAAAAGTAACCCCAAATCCACATTTTCCTGTGATTTAAGTGAAACACATCCATCAGTCTATTGATCTACCTACCTACAGTATCTATCTATCTATCGTACCTACCTACCTACCCACAGTATCTATCTATCCATGTAAAAAATTGGGGCTATATCTATAAAACATAGGGATTTTTTTAAATCGAAGAAAACCAGGATCCCTGCTCATGACCCACTGTATCCCATTAGCGAGTACATGCCACAGCCTCCCAGGCAGGATGCGAGTCTGTCATGGACAGGCTACGAGGAGAGGCGCCGGGACCTGAACCTGTTCAGCCTCCACAAGAGAAGGGCGAGGGGGATCTAGTGGCCTGTTATAAAGTAGTCAGGGGGGACCAGCAGACATCGGGGGAGTCACTTCCCCCGAGCAGCGCCAGGAGTGACCAGGAATAACGGTCACAAGCTGGCAGAGGG
>NW_017728926.1:11261682-11297561 GCF_001723895.1 Crocodylus porosus
TCTGGAACCAGCTTCCAAGAGAAGTGGTGCTGGCTCCTACCCTGGGGGTGTTTAAGAGGAGGTTAGATGAACACCTTGCCAGGGTCGTCTGACCCCAGTGCTCTTTCCTGCCATGGCAGGGGGTCGGACTCGATGATCTGCTCAGGTCCCTTCCGCCCTGGCCAACTATGAAACTGTGGATGCAGTGTGGGAGGTTTACGGCAAGCAGGCTCTGAGCTTTGCAAGTGCTCTTCCAGTCCGCGGCATGCTGGCCATGGCGGTGGCCACTACAGCAGGGTTGAGTGTCATCACACACAGGCGCAGCTGGTGGATGAGTGGTGGTGTGCACAGAGCCCAGCTCTCTGCCTGCTACAAGCTGTCTCCTCTCCCTTGCAAAGATGAATGTGTAAGCCAGCTCCGGGAACGGCGGAGCAGGCCAGATATGCCCTTGAGCCTGTTGACAGGGTGTACTTGGAAAAGAAGTTTTCCTCCATCTATGCACACTTTGGTTTCCCAATAGGAGCACCTCTTCTGCGCTAAAGAATAGAGCCAATCACCTGCTTTTGTTAGGGAAATTGGTTAACAACCTTTTCAGCAGACGGCGGCTCCTCGCTGCAGGGATGTTATCTGACTGCCTCGGCGCTTTGGAGCTGCGCACACGTAACGCTCTCGCTCTTGCCCTGTTGTGATCTCGCTCAATGTGGCATTTGAGGTGCTTCCCTGACAGAAGGCATTCAAAGCCCAGCCTCTCCAAAGAGGGTGGGGGTCTTTGTTGCAGATGGAGAGAATATAGGTCAATGAGATAAATTGTTCATTCAAGGTGAGAGCAAGCGAGGACGGAGAGAGAAAGAGCTGCGCTCCTGATCACAAGTGGCTGTATCATGAGCATCGGAGCACTCTGAATGCATCTTTCATGGGCTTTCAATAGAGCATAATACCTGCAATAAAATGTAACATTGGGCTCAGTGACTGTGCTTTCACCAGAGCCCAGCTAATGACTCCGCTCTGCTTCTCTTGGCCTTGTACAGAATTCATTTACACTAAATTTCAAGGCTGCGGCACGTGGGTGGATTGGCAGCGGCAGAGACAGCCTTTGAATCTCTGATCCTGAAGCTGAGAGCTGGATCTAAGCCGCCGGAAAGATGGGGGCAGTCGGGACAGGGGCTCATGCCTCTTCTGCCCACCTATTGCTCTGCCCCCTCCAAAACTTCACTTGCTACTAGGTGGAGCTAAATCACACTGTTATTTGAAGTGGTGTAATGTGGCCTTAGTGCAAAGGGGGATGCTTCTTTGTGTAGTTTATCAAGGATGGCCGTTTTCCATGCCTGTTCTTAAGGTGATATTGTGTTCTCGGCAATAATTGCATCAAAACCGCTCCCTGATTTTGTTGCTTACTCTCCAAGGCTGGCTGTACTCTGCTGTCAGAAGTGGTGGTTTGCTCACAGCGGGGCAAGGTTGGGGGCAGAGCAGATGCTCTGGGTTTCGGCAGGCTGGTAGGGTCACGGAGCCCCTTATAGCCGGTCCCCGTGCAAAGCCTCCCCTGACGCTAGAAGTCAACAGCCTTCCTCCAACTGCTTGGATGTCATCCATTTGGGGAAGCTTTCTTTTGTCCTCCTGTCTCCCCAGCTGCTGTGGTTTTCTGCGTTTTGGGAGTTTTTCAGCCATGGCTGATGAGCCGGCAGGGAGAGCTCAAGAGCACTTTAGAAATCACTGGCCCATATCTGATGCGCATGGAAAATCAGGAGTCCTTCTGCTAATGCTGAAGGAGTTAGGCCATTAGCAGGCAAGTTGGGCCTCAATCGGGCTTGGCCGGTTTGCACCAGTTAGCTAGGTTTAATTTGCATGAGTCTTAGCTCTTGCTTGTGCTGCTTTGCAAGAGGTATTTGTCACCTGCTTTTCCAAGGGGGTTTCACAAGAGGTGGTCATGGCTCATTTGGATCATGCGTGAGGCTTTTGCTTTGCAAAAGAGGTAGCCTGTGCTTTGTTCCTCCCCTTTTCCTGCCAGGGAGGATGGGGAGCGTTTCCATCATGCGCGCAGAACAGAACTGGCTGCAGTGTTGGGAAGCTTTCGGAAAACCTGCCATTCATTGCGGCTTCCACATGCCAGCTTTTCTCGCCTTTCCAGTGGGGGGAAAAAGATGTTTGTGAAAGGTGGCAAAATTGTTCAGGTTTCACCATGAAAGCACAAAGGAGACAACCTAGTAATGATAGCTGGGAGCTGTCAGGCTGTGACAATGTGAATGGAGCGAGGTTTCAGATGTCTCGCTGAAACACACACACGCAGCGCAGTCCTTAATCACCGGAGGGAGTGACTTTAAAAATGGCCTTAAAACTAATCCATTTATGAAGGATCCTACCTCCAAATGAGACAGGCTTGGCAGGTCTGATAGGATCCTGGTGGTTTGTGCATTATGTCCTCCCTCCTCTTTGTGCATCAGTTGTCACTTGTCCCTTGTTCAGATTCCCCTCTTTCTGCTCACGTCTTTCAAGAGAGCGGTCCATGTTATGCCAACAAGCAGGTTCTCACGTCCTGCGATGAGGAACCGCAGTAGAAATACCAACTTCGATGGATATGTCACCACTGCCTACCTGTGCAGCTTTGCCTTTGAAAGAGGCTGATGGCAGTGGGTAGGATCAGAACTGGACTGGGGATTAAACCAGAGGCTGAATTTGTGCTAGTCTTTGGGTTCGGTGGTATTGACTTCCTATGTGGTCTTGGAGAAGCCACTGCCATCTCTTTGGTCCTCAGTTTGCCACCTGGAAAGTGGAGATAATAGCACCATCCTACCTCACAGGAGTGGCTGACGGGGCGGGTGGTTGATGTGGATGGGTAGAGTTGTTTCTGGTTTTACTGGTTCTAGTGGGTGCTGTTTGTGGGGCTGAGGTTGGTGGTGTGGGTGCAAACGCTAATTGGTGCTGTGGGTTTGAGAAGCTCATGGCCTTGTTGTTAAGAGAAGGCGTTGGTGCTGGGAGGTGATGGCTGAAATGGTGGCGATGGTGTTAGTGACACTGGTAACACTGGGAGTTGTGACTGGCAATACTGGTGGTGTGAGGCATGTTGTTAGTAACAGATGGCCGTTGTCGGTAATGGATGGCTGCCGTGGCGGTAGAGCTAGAGGGAGGTGTTGTTGATGTTGATGATGATGGTAGCACGTGATGGTGCTGCAGCCAGCAGTGGTTAGCGGTGCTACTGGTGGCAATGATGTTTCCATCTCTTTCTTGACTCCCTGGGATCACAGGGTGTTAGGAGTTGACTCTTTTGGGTGGCACAAATAACGACCTGTCAGACCAAAGCTAGAAGCAGAGATAATAAAATACATGTTCCTACTGCCTCCTTGCCTGGTTAAATATATCAACCGTTTAGAAAAAAAGACACCGGAGCAAAAGCAAGCTGTCAACCCAGACTGATTTCAGACAGCAACCCCTAAGCCTCTGATAACATGCTCCTGACATTGCTCTCTTCTTCACCAGTGCTCGGTAAAAGCCACCGTCAACCTGTTGGCCATCAGTCTCCCTCTTGCATGGCTATAATTCACAGGGATGCCATGGATTGTCTGGAAGGCATCCTGCTTTTGGGAGAACTGTGGCAGGTGGTGCTTTTGATCAGGAAGGTTGTCCTGCCCGTGCAGACCAACTCCTTTCATTGGGCTTAGCAGAAAGGAAATGGGCAAGTTATGTCACTTCGCGTTCATTGAGAGCCCATTGCAGATGGAGGTGGTAACCCAGTTCATACTTTCACCCTCCTCCTATAGTTACTCAGAAATGCATTTGTTCTTCTTTGCAGGGTTTGAGCCTAGACTCTATGGCAGCTGGGCACAGAGTTTCGAGTTTGGGGCGCACCTTTAGCTCTCCTTTTGAGGTTGCAGCCATCTAGGTGGGCGCTGCACTGTAGTACAGACTTTCTGTCTTCTCCTGCAGCATGGACCACTGGTCCATTTAAATTGGGCACAGAAATCAAATTTGCATGCCTGGTTTCCTTTCCCAAGGTCAGGCCCCAGAGTCCATTACAGTCAGGATCAGAAGTCTATTTGTTGCATGAAAAAGCGTTTCGTTTGACTCGTTACAACTTTTCATCCCCAAGAGCATTTGTTTCTCCTATTGCAGAAACCTTCATTTCCCCAATGAGAATCAAAGCCATGTGATGTAGGCGACCAATCATCACATGAAACACTTAATAAAGAATCAGAGCGCACAAGCTGGTGGATAGTTGATAGGCTGCAGTTTGTCTGGATGAAGCATTTACAAATGCTGCACATTAGGAAAGAACTCGTTATGGGTTGGTTGACAGCTTGTGAAATGGAAAAAGGTCTAATTTGTGAAACAGCAAATTCATCGTGAATCTTTCACTCCTCTCCTCAATAGGCCCTGCAGCACCAGCCTTTGAGGAGGAATGTGCTTGTAGCTAAAGCACTGGGAAATGTATTGGTCAGTATTATTCACTGAAAAATGCCAGTCTGGGTAACCAAAGGTATTCATGAATGCATGTCAAATTAGTTCTGCCAAAAACAAGTTGAAAGACATTTTAAAAAAACAAATGTGCAACATTTCAACTTGTTATTTGCCAGCAATGTTTTGTTTTTGAAATTCAGCTACATCGAAGCTTCACGTTAAAAAATAAGCAGTGCATAAAATGCAATACATCATTTGACTGTATATAAAATACGATGTGTGTGCATGGTATATGTATACACATATATTATACACATGCACATAAAAGCGTGAGCTTGTGTGTATCTCAGTGAATGATATGAGCTAATTCATATCATTCACATGCACGCACACAGTTGTGCACACACACTCAACTTATATGTATGCATAGGTTTTATTTTTTAGTGCAAAGGCTGGACGTACAGCTCAGGGCAGACGTTCTGCATACGTCCTCTTGGTCTACAAGACTCGTGCAACCTAGGACAGCCCATTTGGTTGCTTTGTGTCTGCATTTCCCATCTGTGAAATGGGAATGATAACCCTTCTCCCCCTCACTAGGTGAGGCTAAATTAATTTTAATGAATGAATGCAAGACACTTGGATACACCTGAAATGGGGGCGTTTAAGAAGTTACTTAGGTAGACACTTTATTTGTAAATCAACTCTGAGGGGGTGAGGGAGGTTTTCAATGTGGACACTGGTTTTGGCTTGCGGGAATGTTATTAATGACATTTTATATGCACCCCTGTCACTGTGTGCATTAAAGAAATGGGAAAAAATAAATTAAAATGAAATTGGATGAGAAGCTCTCAAGTGTGAACAGTGCAGCGTGAAACCGGATTTGAGCCTATTCCTTTTGTTCTGAAGTGCATGGGATTTGCATGGATCTTTGCTGTACCTGAAGCTTAGATCTGAGAATATAGTACCACGATGTATGCTTTATCATCAGGTGGTTTTAAATGTCTTTGGGGAAAACATTTCTTGGTGATTTTAGTGCTCTTGAGAGGAGGGAATAATAGCTTTGTATGCATTGGGGATAACGCCAGCAAGAGCTGTGCAATTGTTACTTTGCATAACCATCTCGAAGTACTCTCCTTGCTGCGGCAATCCTTTCCAGCTATTGCCCCATGCCAGCTCCCAGGGCCACCTCAACACCAGCATAATTCTTCATTGCCCCTGAGTGAAGTGAATATTGCTTTTTTTTCTGTTCAAAGGACAAACCACAAAAACGGGGGGACACATGGGGGGAAGCTATTTTGCATTGAACCAAAACAGGAAGCTTCTTAATTTTTCAGGAAAAAATAATACATTTGGGGCAGGGGTCCTGAAACATTTTGATGCAATATCAGATGTGTCATCTTTTTTTAAAGTTATCTCACTCAAAACCTTCTTTTCTTTTCAGTGTGGGTCAGTTAAAGAGGGCCATTTTGATACGGTGAAAAGTTTCACAAGGAAAATTTTAAAACGTAGTTGTTTGGCCTTTTTCAAATGAAATATTTAATTTAGAAAGTGTCAGAATGAAATGTTTGGATGTTTCTCAGAATTTTCTCAATTTATTTTTTTTTGTGGGGGGAGAGGAAGGAGGGGCTCCAGTTATTTACCAGATTCACCCTAGTTTTGATGGTAAAATGCCAGCAGTGTACAGAGGGCACCCAGCTCAGGGACACCCTTGAATCCAACTAAAATAGTGCTGTTTCCCAACCTCCCAATGGCTTTACTAAGACAGTAACTGGATGAAAAGCAAGGGCTTGAGAAGCCGGGTCCCGATAAAGCCTGAGCTGATGCAGGTGGGTGAAATGCCATGGATAGTTCCTCACCTGCAGACCATTGACCATCTTGTCTTGAAATGGTCTAGAGCAGGGGTAGGCAACCCCGGGCACGGGTGCCAGAGCATGGCATGCAAAGCCTTTTTGCTTGCCGCATGTGCCTTGGGGTGGATGGCAGGGAAGGGGCTGGGGCTGCGCTGCCACAACAAGGATCGGGACTTTCATGGCTCCCCCACCGTCTGCCCCCGGCACACTGGCATCTTACCAGTCAAGGTGGAGGGTGTTTTTGGCACTCTACCCAAACATGTTGCCGACCCCTGATCTAGAGGGATAAAACAAGCCTTTCTAGCTACTGGTGGTGACCATGTACCGCCCCTTGGGTCCGGCACAGATGTCGTGGCAGTGCCAGGACTGCGGTGCTAAGTTACTGCCCAAGAACAGAACCAGGATGACAACTGGGTCAGAGTAGCCTCTCCATCACCCACGTCTCTTCTTCCCAAGACTCGTCAGTCTTTGGTAAGCTCTGGGCCCTCATCCTTGGGACCAGCTCGAAATCCTTGACGTCCTATAGCCTAACTTGCCACATACCAACTTCTCAGCCTCAAAAGCAAGTGTCACGTGCGGGGGACAGACTTTTTTGGTGCCGAACTTGTGAATCTAGAACCCTTCCACCTAGGGATCGGCTGTGCCCTGTCTCTGGTATCTTCAGAGCAAAATGCAACACTCTCCTGTGTATCCATGCTTGCCTAAAATAAGAAAAAGAAACCTCAGCAAGGAGGGAAAGACTGGCTCTGGATGTGCTGTGTCGAGGGGAGAGGGGAAAACACACTTGACCTTATCGTTTCCACTGATGCTTAGATGCTACAGTGATGGGTGCCCATATCGTTACCTCAGTATGAGGGTCGATGTGATATCTTTTATCAGACCAACTAAATAGTTGGCAGAATTGTTCTTTGCCAACCAACTTCCCTAGGTATGAGAGGTCTGTAGCTTCCTTGTTATTTAAAGGTAGGCTATTCAAATGCACCTAAGTGACTTAGGAGCACAGCTCTTGTTGACTTTTAGTGGCATGCATGATGTCGGATGCTTTCAAACTCCACGCAACACAACTGTGATGTGAATGTGCTTTTAAATGATGAGTAAGAACTCTTGTTTTCAGTCTGTTTTGCACAGCACTGGATCAATCATCTCCCATTTGATCTAAAACAAGGACTCGGTCACGCAATTGTATCGGTTACACTGAAGCCAATGCTCACAGACATGTACAGGGTGTGACAACAGGTGCCACACCATGTTGTGTAGCTCTGTAAATAATGAGCAGGAGACAGAAAAGATGTCATATAAGTCACCGCACGTTAGCATCATGATTTGGCATTGGAGGAAGTGCATGGTTTAGTTTTGTGTTGGGATGCTGTCCCGGAGAAATGGCTAGATCCTGTAAGGTAACCTCATCTTGCAGAATAAATAGAGTATCATAATTGATCATACTCAAGGTTATGGCATCTGCCTCCCCTCGGAGGATATCATATTGCTGTCCTTGGTTCAGCTTCAGTATGGCACTTACACATTTATAGCTCCTGGCCCAGCCCCGCAGCCTTTGCTCACCTGAATACTGGGCACCTTATTCTGTCAAAATCAGGGCTAGATGGATAATAAAAGATGTGAGGTGTTGAAATCCCCAGCACACGATGCCAGTGGGATGTCTCCCTGGTGTGTGTCTTTGTGTGTGGAGTAAGTCAGGCTGAAAGAAATGGAAACCCACCTGAACCTTGTTTCTAAATTTAAAAATAAACTCTCTTTCGCTAGGGCGGAAATTTTTGCCTCTTCTTTGCTTCCTCAGCAAGGTAGAGGCTATTCTCAGAAAGCTTTTAACTTGATCAGAAGCAGGAAACATTAGCAATCTCATGAGAGAGGCAACTTGCATGGTATTTCCAGCCCTTTGCAAACAGAGGGAATTCAAAGAGACAAGGGCCGTAAAAAGTGTCTGAACCCTGAAGGTGTATTTATGGGCTCTCAACCAACGGAGGTCCCCTCACCCCTAGCAGTGATCCCATTATGGGGCTACAGGGCATAGACTATGGTTGGGTGGGCAAGCTTGCAACCAGAGAGAAAGCTGCGTGCAGCATTGCCTGAGTTTAGTCAGCATTCATTTAAATTTCATGAGCTCGGCAGTACAGAAATATGATAAAACTTGGACCAAGATCATTTCCCCCAAAGTACAATCAATTTCTTTGATGTAAATAAGATCTTCTATATATAGCAGGAGCAGTACAACAGACAAAGCATAGGTAAGAGGCTCCACAAAGAGCGGGAGGCAGAAGCAAAGAGGTTTTCTGTGTCCTGGCCCGTGAAGATGCTCAGGATGGCTGTGTGCCCGAGGATTTGGATAATAGGATGCCGGGCCTGTTGCAGGTTAACATCTAGCCCAAGCTGGCCGTGACTACACGGAGCTACCTTCTGATGGGTGCTGAGCGGCCTTTGAAATGAGGAGCTGAGCCTGGGTTGCAAGTCCTAAGGGGGTAGGTTTCCTCGTTGCAATGCCACTCTTTCAGGTGGCAGCGATATTTTTGCCAGTGCGATAGTGGGAGAAGTCCTTGCCCTTCTCCCCTCTTCGTGCAGTGGCTCTGCTGGGTCAGACTGGAGGAGGCACGTCCCCATGGGGTTACACTACGCTGGACTGACTCTGCCGCTGATGAGACGGACTTAGTTTGAAGGGGTGATCAGCTCAGAGCCTCCCACCAGCGTGAAATCTGCATTAGAAATAGAAAGCATACTGCGTCCTCTGAAGCCCTGATCCTAAAAACTGATGAGTAGGCACCTGCATGGCATCCCTGTGTGCTCCTGGCTCCGAGTGCAGGACTGGGGCTGAGGATTTCCCATCTCCATCCTTGGAGGTTTTTAAGACCCGGCTAGACAAAGCCTTGGCTGGGATGATGTAGGTGGGGCTGGTCCTGCTTCAAGCAGAGGGTTGGACTAGGTGTGTCCCTCATTTTCTATGACTCCCTTCTGACCTGGAGCTGAGGACAGGAGTTGAATGGTGAACTCACAGGAGAAACACTCATGCATGAATAGGGTCTCCTGAGAAAATAAGCAAGACTTTGGGCCTGTTTCTTGTGTAGACTCTTCTGTAGAGGCCATTACCCAGAGAAGCACATGTTCAAGCATAGCTACCTAGGAGGTCAGTGAAAACTCTTGAACAAAACTGCTGCTGGAGCTGCAGGGGAACCCCAGAGGAGCAGAGGCTTTCAAAAAAAATTGCTTTTTATTTAAAATAGATGTATGTGAAAAATCAAAGGTCTGTAATGGGGTTAATGACTCATTCCCTGGTTCTCTGTAAGCCTGCAATAACCTGATAAGTCGCAGAGTCTGCTCAGGCACACTTCGGCTCACTCCGAGCTCCGGTTATTTCCTGCCTGGTGGGGACCTCCAAGCAGGTCATTATTGCTTAATTGCTAGCTAAACGCTCTCATTTGTCCACCTGTTAGCTGAGATGCAGGGCTGTGCCACCGGCAGGGAGAAGGGCCCGCTTGCTCCCCGTGGCTGGATTTCTCTTTCTCTAGCTCTTTCTCTCTCCTTAAGGATCCCAGCACCTCTCACAGTGTATTTACACCTTATTCTACCCAGGACTCAGAATCACACCTGAGAGAGCTTGTCCACAGACCTGGGAGCTTGTTCATGGGACCCAAAGGTGATGCTGGTTATGCCAGGCAGAGCTGCTGGAGACAAGACAGCACAGCAGCATCCCCCTCGATGAGCGGGAGATATCCACCGTGGCCCCAGTGAAATACAGAGACACATTTATTCATTACAAATAATTCAGCCAGAGCTAGAGCAGATGCAAGCCTCCCTGCTGCCTGTTACAAGAGCCACCCGGCAGCCGCCTTAAAGCTTTAGCATTTTTCCCGACAAAGTCCTTGCCATTAAGGACTTCATCCGGGGTGATGATGGTGGACGTAGTAGCATGGACCAGAGCTCCGTGCATTTTAACTTCTGCATTGTCGACCTGATGAGAACATACGTGACCGGTGCCCACCTGGTTTGCCCGCGAGCCCCCAGCGTTGCTAGCTACCAGAGCGGAAAGCAGCGTCACCAGCGGTGAAGCAGAGACACAGCCTAAGAGTAATTACATTTGGAGAAAAAAGGTGTCTAAGCACATGACACGGGAGCAAGTACCAGAGCCACTTCAGCCCTGCTTCCGCCATGGAAGCTTATGAAATATCAGCTTTTGCATTACCCAAGGCACTTTGCAAATCACCAGCCTCTGTCACAGCAATCAGAGCTGCTGAGTGCCAGCATCGGCTTAAATGTTAATTTAAGGTTCCAGCTGTTAGAATTTAATTTGGAATCTTCTGCCTAACCTTGCGCTTGAGGAAAATATGAGGGGACGTATGGGTAGGTGATGCTCAGAGTCGGCAGTCTCGGGGAACTGGTGCAAAGTGCGCTTTTGCTAGAGAGAAGAGGACAAAAGTGGCGCTTCAGCTAAAAGCCACTCTTTCCTCTGTGTTTGCAGAGGGCACCATGCCACCCGTTGCATGCTCCTTGACATGATATATTTGCATCGTATATCATGCATTTGCATCATATTTGCACACGGTTGTGCTAGGCTCTGTATGAGCACAGGTATGACTGAGATCCAGGTGTCATTGAAGACCCCGCCGTGCCTTTTGCAAAAGGAGGGATAGCAGCTTCACTGCTTAGCCCTTGTTTTTTGTCACTGAATCGTAGAAAATGAGGGTGGAAGGGACCTCAGGAAGTCACATCTAGTCCAACCCCCTGTTCACGGCAGGACCCCAATTAGACTTGCATTTGGCCTTCCCCAGCCCCACTGTACAATCAGGTGTTTCTTCTGCCTGTCTTCGCTTTCAGTCTGAAATTGTGGGATGGTGTTCAGCACGCTGGTAAACCCTGACCATCATCCTTCCCAGTGATGGCTTTGCTATCTCTGCTAGATAGCACATCTTTTGAGTGCTTTTTCCCTTTTACACCCCTCCCCACCTCCTATCACCATCACCTTCATGGTACGAATGGACCCATACAGCAGAGCAAGTGGACTGTGATGGTGACACCTCTCATCCTGCCCCAGCCCACGGTGTGACACAAAACAGGAACTCTAAGATATCTCACATGGGCTGGAAAAGGAGCAACACAATTGAAAAATAGCAGCAGGAGGGGGAAGTTGGCAGCAGGATGAGCTTTGTTTTTTTGGTATAATAGACATTTTTCATCACTAGCTCCAGGGCTCAGCATTTTCAGTGCCATTCTGCAGTGAGATCATTTGGGCTGGAGAAGAGCCAGAGCCAGAGCCTCCTTTCCAAACATACCTGTAAGTCCCAGTGAGAATCTGAGCTCGGTTGGCTTGGGCTCCTTTGCAAATTAAAGTGGATTATTGCTCTTTAAACTGATGCATTGTGAGGCACGACAGAAAGCATCAGCGGCACAGAAGGCGAGAGGGTGGCTCTGGGTCCAGTGCAGGCATCATCCCTTCAAAATAGGCAGGGGCAAACACCATTGGACTCATTCTGCGCACGTGCATGTGGAAGGCAAGGTGGTGCATTACCTGCGGAGAGGGGATGCCTTGCAGGATGGGTTGGTGGGAACCTAGAGTCTCCTCCAGAATCCAGTCCTATTCCTGCACCTATGTATAATAATGATAACAATGATGACGATAAAAGTTTTATCTAACAAAAATAGCTCCATCATCTGGCAGCACCCAGCCCCACTGCTTCCATGAGTCAGAAATGGGAACGAGTGTGTTGTATCCCTTACACTGTCAGCAGGACTCACCCTGTATTGATTATTTTTTTTGCACTCGACTGTCTGGCTGGTGCAATCTGCAAGCAGCCATCATTAGCTCCGGTAGCCAGGGAGGAGCGCCAGTTGGTTCTGAATATCTTCACAAGTTTCTCGGAGCTTGGACAGCGAGTTAGGGCTTTGGTGGGTTGTTATTTCTTCGCGGTTGTTGTTGGCGTTTTGCTCTCACCGCCGTGGATGTTGTCACTCCGTGACAAGCTGATGAAAGCTGATCAGAAAGGAGGGCGAGGAGACAGATTTGTGCAAAAGAGGGGAAAAAAAACAAAAAAAGAAGAGAGAAAAAGCACTAATAAGAAGGCGGGCTGACATTTTCCTGGCATCTTTCACCTTGATTATTCAGTTGCATCTTCTCTACTTAAGCGCTACCCACCCTGTTGCTTTCTCCAGCTTCCAGTGCAATGATTAATCCGCTCCGGGGTTATTGCCGCGTGCCGGCCAATTGTGCCAGACTTTCTGACAAACTTCTTTTTGGCTCTGATACAATCGTGGCACCTAAATTGCAGAAAACATTAAAGCAGGTCGCCCTTCCCCGGTCTTGTGGCTTGCCCAAAGCTTCTTGGTTGTCCATACTGAACGTCAGGCCAACATCCTTTCAGATGGCCTCCATAACTTAGCTGGGTTTTGTTCCTGGTTGTGCTGCTTGCTGCATGACTGAGCAGATAGTTGCTCCTCCGTTTTGCTTTTCCCATCCATCCAGAGCATGAGTTTTGTGGACAAGCGTCTCTTGCTCAACTCCTCCCTGAACCCAGTTGTGATCCAGAAAAAATGAACACCTCGAGGGGTCTGACCTGGGAGGCATGACCAACAAAGTCAAGAGGGATGGGTGACCAGGACACCAGCCCTGGACACCGATTTTTGAGATTCATAGATTCATAGATGCTCAGGTCGGAAGGGACCTCAACAGATCATCAAGTCCGACCCCCTGCGCTGGCAGATGAGTGCACAAGCATGGCTTCCCTGGCTGGTAGCCACTGCCAACGATACAGAAACTGCTCATTTTGCCTTCAGGCATGCCTTCTGCCCACCACAGAAGTCAAAATAATTTTGGAGAAAGCTTTCAGTATTATGATTTTATACCATTACTTTTTTTTCATTTTGTAAATCACAATCAGATTGTTAAAAACCTATATTTTCTGGTTTTATTGTTGTTGAATAACTGGGGGGGTGGGGAACCCCATAGGAAATGTCAATGAAAACAGTTTCCCCCCCCCTACATTTTTCACAGAGAACAATTGACATTTTTGACTAGCTTCTAATCCTCAGTGCAGCGACAGTAACTTCAGTGCTTAATCTTGGTGCATTAATTCAAGGAGCTCTTGCTAACCTGGAACACCACAGCAGAGTCAAGTAGCATTAATATATTGAAGCAAAAATTGCAAGGCTCTCTGCAATTCCCTGCAGCACGTCAGAGGAGTGTTAAGCTTTCTGCTTCAGAGCAACCGTGCCTCCTCTACCAGGTCAAGGAGGGCGTTTGCACAGGTCACGTTCCTTTCTTCCTGAATGGCAATGGACGTTGGCAATTGTGCCCTTCTCCGAATAAATCTTTATGATACAGAGCTATCATCGGGCTGTTTGAGACACAAAGGCCTGATGTATGTCCGCCATGCATATGTTCGGTTGCTCGATTTTAGCTCAATTCTTAGCCTGGAGCCATTTAATTAACGCTGCACATTCAAACTGGGAAGGGGCTGGGTGCAGGACACAAGCGTCTACTTGGGTTTCTCCGATGGATCTCACTGTAGATTTATGCCATTCATAGGATAAATTGGTCTAATGGTTGTGAATCCTTCTCTGGAGCAGTCATCTAGGTAGCCACAGGGCTTTTTCTGCATTGCAGTAGAAGATACAAAAGCAAGCTTGGGAACAAAGCTCCCAGCAACAAAGCAGGGAGAAAGGCATCCTCAAGGCAGCTCGCATGCAGACCCTTGAAATCTGTTGCAGTAGAGCATCATAATTTCACACATCTGGCATTTGGTTACATTGGTTGGGCTGTATTAATACAGCTTCTCCCTAAAACAAAAGGATACGGAAAGGTCATGACTTCCTCCAGCAGTCAGCCCAACACTGCTTGTGTAATGCCCTGGAGGACGTGGCGCTCCATGGAGGGAAATGGTTGTCCCAGCTTGTGAGAACTCATGCGATCTTGAAACCATTCTCCATCTGAAGTCAGGACCATGCATCCAACACTGCATAGGAATTCATGAACCAGCAAAAAGAAAAGTCATGTTGAACCCCAAATTAAACTTGTGTTTATGTTAAAAGCAAATTATCCCATTTTGACATTTTTTCCCCCCAATATATTTTTGAATGGGGAGATCCATCAAAACCAGCCCTTTTATACAACTACTGGAGTTTTGGCTGAGTGGAGTTCTCTGACAGGTTTGCTTTATTTTTGGCAGTGTAAGAGTGACAAAGCTGCGATGGTCCAGAAATTATGTGGGAGACAATGTGGTATCTTTTATTAGACCAGCTCAAATAGCTGGAAAAATTCCTCTTTGCAAGATTTTGGGTCTAAATACTGATAAAGGGTACTTATACCTGAAAGCTTGCGAAGAAGAATTTTTCCAACTATTTGAGTTGATCTAATAAAAGATACCAGATTCACCCAAAGAACCTTGTCTGCCTGTGTCCAACGGGGCTACAACCTAGATCCCTGAGGGAGACAAGGATTTGAGATTTTTTTTATTGGACCAACTATATAGTTGGGATAAAGACTTTTTTATTGGACCAACTATATAGTCGGGACAAAGATTTTTCTCTTTTGGGCCAACTGTATAGTTGGGATCAAGTTAGAGAAGATTTCTGATGCAGGACATTTGTCTTCAGGTCTCTTCCTGCAGGTCCCTCTGCGTGCCCAGGACAGTCAAGTTTCCTTGCTAGGCAAGAATAATCAGCGAGTCCAGCTGACTACAAGTCAAAGTACCATGGGCCCTACCCCCAAAGTGCTAGCAAGACCCATAGCACAGGAGCGCCGCATCAGTGGGAGCAGAGTAACTCATTTGGGACGTCACCGTGGCTGTTTGCAGCCAGACCGAGCTAACCTGGGTGCTTGGATCCATGAGCCAGGCACCCCCGGTAACTTTGCAGCAAAGGAGTTCCCTACAGGGCATGGCCATACAGTCGTTGCCGACATGCAAGATGAAGTCAAGATCAACTTTTTTTTCCGTCGGGACCAGCTTTTATCCAGCGTCTCCTCCTCCTCTTCCAAGCTGAGGCAGGAATCAGCATGGAGGAAACAGCCTGGCCCGGAGGTTTGTCAGCATCATCCCTGGAGGAGCGATGAAGGGGTGGGTGACAGATGAGAACATTACGCTGTTTGGTGTGTGTTGTGCTGGAAGAACACAGAGCAGGATCGGCAGGGGAGAGGGAGCATCTATTTTTTCCTACCTTGCCTCTTCCAAGCGCACATCTCCTATAATTGTCATGCAGCCTCCTCACCAAAGGCAGAGGCGCCTGTCTTCAGAATTATTTTTGCAATCTCTGTTTGGCACTGATATCTCTTCCCTCACAAAAGCCATTTCTATAAATAACTCCAGACTGCACTCTTTATTTCTCTCCCCTCTTTCCTTCAGCATCTCTCGCCCTTTCTTTTTTTTCTTCCTTTCCTGCCTTCCTTTCTTTCCCTTGCCCAAGAACTCGCACGGTTTCAAGAACATGGGGATGGTCAGGCCTGATTAGGGGCCCGTGGGATCCATCCCCAAAAGCATTTGGTGCCAGATGCTTCATAAAAAAAAGTGCACAAAACCTTGTATTGTTTCTGCTACTGAAGAGCAGGCAGCCCGTAACTTCTTCTTAAACCCCTAATCAGCGGTCGGCTTATATTCTGAAGTGTGGGCTTTCAGATATCCCTTACACACTCTTCGTCTGTCTTATTACCTGGTATCCCGTCTAACCGAGCGGTGAAGTGTATACAAGCACATCATTTTCTTTTGATCCCTTCTGGACCATTGAGGTCAAGGATCTGGTGGCAGCCAGTTGCACAGATTGATTGTGCACTTCATTTTCCTTTTCTTCAGCCCCTTTAAGTTTACCAGCTCCTTTCTTGTTCTCAGACCCCCTCCCTTGGTGTCACCCGTCTTCAGAGAGGTTCATGTCCCCCTCTTGGGAAGGACCATCCTGGTTGAGTGCCGACCCTGGGAGACTCAGTGGCCTCAAAATGGAAGGAGTGGATCAACTCACAAGTAAATAGCATTGATCTGCAAGGTCCCTGCCAGCCCCCAACAACTATGAAAGCCAGCTATGGACAGCTCTGCTCTGACCCATTGCACAAGTTGCTGGGGTTGAAAAGAGCCATTCTCAGCCCTCTTCATCCTCAGGAGTATCTCAGACCCCAGCATCATCTCGAGCCGCTGAGGAATAAAACTAATGAATGCTGTTGGCATTGAGTTCCCAGCAGTGGTGGCAAAAGGACCTTCCTGCCTGCTGAAGGAAGGCCCCTACCATCTTCTGGCACTGGGCACCGGGCACCGGGCAGGCGGCTGTATGGTGCGGACCAGCATCCTGCCATCAGAGAGCTTCCTCCTCTACAGGTATTTCAGGCCAGTTCATGCCTACCGCGGGAAAATCCATCCCTCGGGTCTTGTGCACTTACTCAGGCTTTGTGGTTATGACAAAGGGGGCACCTCCACAAAGGGCGTAAATCAGCGTGGCCAGTGGAACCAGCACAGGGCTTGCACCCATTCCGGATCCGGGCCAAGAAATCAGGCAGCGTTACGCTGACATTTCTAGCACCCTGCTCTCCTCCGGAGCTGTCAGAGCCCTTTTTTCCGACCCGCGGCTTTGCAGCTTGTCAGAAGCTCACCTCTCAGTCCCTCCGGCCCCGTTTCAGCTCTGCCAGCCTGTCAGAAAGGTTTTGAAGTTGGAGTCTCAGCATGACGAAGTTCGGGGGGGGATCAGCAACGGACGATTTGTGTCCATTCAGCTGAGCTATCTTCATCTGACAAAGCAGCCGTGGGAAGGCGTCCCATTGAAGTCACCGTATTGATGTCCCTGTCCCTCCTTGCCATTGCAAAGACTCAGCCAAACCCTCCTAAACATGGAAAAAAGACGCTTTCTTTGTCCCTCGATAGCAGAGCTGAGTGGGATATAATTGCTGGAAATTGGGAACGTTTATAAAAGGGGGCCCATCCTGAATTGAGATGACATTTAAATCTCAGACACAAAAATTGGACTGAGGGGGAAAGAGGAAGGGGAATTGGATTGATGTGATCCTAATATTTTTCCTTTTCCCCTTTAAGTACAAAGTAATTTAAATGTGGGGGAAATGTTATTTTAAGCCCCAAATGGACCTTATTTTTAAATTGAAAATGTCACAATTGGGCATCTCGAGAATTTCAAACCTGTGTTTGATGACACGGGGCAACTCGTGGATGCCGGTCCTTTCCCAGCAACCTCGTCAAAAAATGCTGAAGTATTGAAACCGGTTAAAAAATTCTTGTCCAGCTTTATTCGTTACAGGAACGTGCCTTTGCTCAATAACGGTTCTCTCCTCCCAGGATGTATTGGTCGTTAGCTGTCTTCCCCTTTGAAGTGTTAATATAAAGCCTATTCCACATTTCAATCAGTGTTGCAGGTACAGGGCCAAATCCTCAGCAAGCGTAGGACTGGAAGACTAGAATAAAGGGAAACTGCTGGAGGGAAGTTGAGATGAACTCAAACTGCAAAATCAGAGCTGCCATGATGGTGGGGGTTTTGAAGAAGCCAAAGATAAGCTGGTTTGTGTGTGTGTGTGTTTGCATGCATGTTTGTGGTACATGTGTGCAAACACGAGTTTAACATGTATGTGGGTTTGGGATCAGTTCTTCCTTCCGGCCCTCTTTGAAGAATGGCTTGTCCCATTCAGATCCTCCTCTAGGTTGAGATCATTGCATGGGGGTCTGGCCCCGATCCAGAGGCAGAGGTTTTGTAGGATGAGGAGGGTCGGGGCGGCTTTGCGTGCTGGGATGCAGCGGAGAGACAAAGGCCAGTGGCAGCATCTGGCACAAACTCCTCTCCACACCCAGTTAACAATAGTAATGAAATGCTAGTCACACGCCGTAATGAACTGCTGAAAGACTCCGCACAGGGCTTCCAGCAAATTAGATCTGGATTATTGGAGCAATGAGAATTGAATGATCCGAGATGTTATCGAAGGGGATTGGAACTCGTTTCCTTGCTTTACGGCACCAAACGGCATGCATTTAATTATCCGGCATTAAAAAAAATATATAAAACCCAACATGCTGACACAAACCCACAGCTGAGCTGCTTTGCATGCACCAAGCAAAGGCGGCGAGGCAGGTCGGAGCCGGATCGTTCTCTCTCCAGGGAGAGAAACTGGCACCGAGACTGGCACTCGGGTGCTTGGGAGGAAGAGGTGGCAGGGCAGGAGACCTCAGAGCAAAGGATGGGTGCAAATGTAGTATCCTCCTTGGGGAGATGTGTGCAAACACTGAACCCACAAAACTTCATTCAGCTGAGACCATCCCTCTTTCCTTGACCTTGTCGTGGGTCTGGGTGGGCTTGTCTCCTCCATTCCCAGGCTTTTTGGTCCAGATGTGATGTCAGGCACCCCTTTTCTGTTATTTGAAACAGGCTAATCCTTTCCTGTCGTTCCCTTTGTGAGCATGGCCTGTCTGGATTGCATGCTTTTCGGGGCAGGCATGTGGCACCCAGCACATTGGGGCCCCGCTCTTGACTGCAGCTTCTGGTGCGACTGTCATGCAGGCAGTAAGGACTGCCTGCAGCTCTAAAGACTGTCAGCTCAAATGCTTCCTTCCCGGGAAGAATGAGCTGCTCGGCTTGTATCCGGCATTGCACCAACGCAGCTACGTGTGGCATGCAATTTGGGAGGCACGACGCATGGGGCACCTTGGGTGGGCTTCTCTGCAGCAGTGCAGACATCTCATACAGAAGCCAAGAGCTTTCTAACATTGTGCCTGAGCTAAGCTGGCAGCCAGCAGAGGCTCTGGAGCTCAAGGGTGATGGGTCTAAAACCCCGGGACGCGAGCAGGCAGCTACAGCCTTCAAGGATCCAAGTAGCCTGAAGCCGGATGGTCGTCGCTGGTCCCCACGGAGAGAAAAGGCCGGTGATTATGTGCACCAGGTTGCTGGCAATCGTGCTTCAGTTGGAGTAGCAGAGGACTGAGCTGTGGGAAGAGGAGGGGTTTTATTCTCTCCTTGGCTTCCCACCGAGCGTGGAGCAGACGCATTGTGAAGCAGGGTGGTAGTTATAGCTTTTTAGGAATTTCCAATCTAAATGGGGAGTTTTTTTGTTTGTTTGTTTGGCTAGAAAAATGCAGTTTCTAGCAAATGGGGATTTTTTTTTTCTTTTGTTTAACCATCCACTGAGTACATTTAAATGAAATCTTTCGTTTTCAGTCCATTGGACTCAAAGCGGAACAGTTTGGCATGGTGAAACGAGCCCCTCTTTTTCATTGCCAGTGTGTTTGATGCAGCGGCAGAGAGAAGCATCTCGGGGTAGTTGTCCAGATGCTCGTGTCCCTCCTCTGCGTGATGCTCCGCTCTGACCAAGCCAGGTGGTGCATTTTGGGAATAACATGCCTGTGAATGCGGCACAGGAGATTTAGCCTGGATGGGGATCCTAGACCATAAGGACGGAGGAAGGCGTGAGTCATTCTGCCATCCCTGAGGTACAAGCAAAGGCAGCTGCATGTCAAATTGACTCAAAATGGAGCCGTTTAACATTTCCAAACTAACTTTTTTCTGGAATTTCACATCCTGCAGAAACTGTCAACATTTCAACAGATTTGTCCCCATTTGGGGATGCAATGTGGGGTTTCCCATAGGTTGGAAGTGCCAGCTGCCACCCAGCTCCAGGGATAACTGCGGATACCTCCGTGCTCAGAGCTCCATCGAAGTGCTGGGAAAGAAGCTGGCAACACACCGCCATGCAGGCGGGGAGCATCTCCTGGGCAAGTGGAGGGGGCTCCAGGCCACGAATTGGTGTTTCGCTATATTGTGGCCCATCGGCTGAGCAGCGAAGAGGCCAAAGCCCTCCTTCTGCAACATGGCTGATGTGATTTAGCATTAATAATCGATCTTCTTGGGTTGCTTTTCTCTGTATTCAGTTGTTGGTCAGTCATATAAGAGATAGATGCGAGGGGAGGGCAACCTAAGAATAAAAGGGGGAAGGTCCCTCAATCTTAGGATCTTGTAAGGGCTCCACTATATAATAGCTGTGCACTTTGCAGTGTTTGCTATAGTTATCCACGAACCACCATGTGAGGGAGGGCCATGCTATCATCCCCATTTTACAGATGGGGGCTGAGGCTAAGATCCACAAAGATAGGGAGGTGCCTGCGTTGCACTGATTGCAATGGGAGGTGGGTTTTTAAAGAATGTGTACATAAGAAACTTGCTTCAAGGCATAATCCACCCATGATTGTGTGCAGTCAGGAAGGACGTTCTTGTATCTGCAGGTTATCACAATCGTTGCGCTGTGAAGCAGGTGGGGGTGGACTGGACTTGATGGACCCCTGCTCTGATGTGCAGCGTGCTTCTTATGGTAAAAAGCTCGAGGCAGTAGCAAAGGCAGGTGGGGAGCATGCCTTTGGAGAAAGCTCCCCAAACCTCAGGACTCTTCAAGGTCACCACCGAAGACAGCGCCTCACTTGATCAACACCAGCAACAGCCCTCCGCGGATCAAGCTGCTCCCTGCCTCGATGAGGAGGGAAGAGTCTAGGTCTTCACAGCGCCCTGCCACGCTGGCATATCCGTGCCCAGCTGGTTGTCCAGCCTGCCTCTCCATGATTGAACTGGGTTCTGCCCAGGTTGGTGCACCCCTTCGTCCCTCAGGTTTCTCATTGTTTTTCTGGCTGGCATCTCCAGAGAAAAACAAATTGATTTTTCAACCCCCCTCCCTGCAAAACCCCGTCTTCATTAAATGCCAGGGCAAGTGAAACAAGCAGTAGATTTACAGAATCATTTTTCTCTTTCCCTTTCTGGCTGGAACGTCTCTTAATCAATTCTGCACAGAGCACGCTCTGATTAAGCCTGGTATGTGCTCCACGAACCAGGAGCAGCACGAGGCTCGCAGGGAGGCAGTTGTACAGCCTTGTAATCAGGGGTCAAACGGAGCTGGACCCAACGCCAGGCCTGCCCGAAAGCCCCCACCCTGCTACCCCGTGCCCTGGTCCTTGGCCTGTCCATTTTGGTCCCTTCCAAGCAGAAGCGTGGTGCATTTGCAAAGGGGACATTTGCAGATTAGTCCTTGCTACCTGCCTTCTGGAGCACATGGAGAGGAAGGAAACCTGCCAGCCAGTACAATAAATGGAAAAGCACTTGCATTGTAAAAAAAATTTTTTTTTTAATTCTCATAAAAATCCAGCAGCCCCTGGTCCCTTGCCTGTGCCCATGCACCCCATTCATTCCTGGTCTAGTGCACCCCAGCCCATCCAAATCCTGATTCCTCCTCTCCCTCCTTGCAGCTCCTGCACCCAGCCTCCCTTCAGCGGTTCCCATCTGGAGCACCAGTCAGCTGCTAAGTTTTGGGGTGGGAGACGAAATGCCTTGTTACCTCGTATCATTGGAGATTAGATGAGGTGTCTCCTTCAGGCATCTGTATGCTACCAGCGCTGCTCAGCTGATCTCTAGCCACTCCTGCTCGTTCGGTGACTTGGCGCCCGCAGAGTTTCGGAAATGCCCGGCGCTCTTGTTAGGCATTATGCCATCCCCCGGGAACGCAGAGCCCTTCCAGTGCACAGACACCGTCCTACTAACTGGGCATGCACAGGGCTTGGCCAGGCCTTCCCAGTCTGGATGGAAACTATCCCAGTCCGGGGGGATGCGCAGCGCCTGATGTAGCACTGGTCTGTTACCTGGGAATGCCAGGAGCGCAGCCCCGATGGCCACTATCCAAGTCCATGGGAGGCCACAATGCCCCAGTGCTGCTTCCCAGCTTGGATAGGCACCGTCCCAGTCCCCGGGCTGGTACAGAGCTCGGCTGATGTATCTCAGCCCGGATCGACTCTGTTGCGGTCCCCGGGAACGCGCAATCCCCTGCCAGGCCTTCCCGTTCCTGACCGAGAGCACCCCCTGCAACAAAGTGCCAGCAGCAAATCTCTCTGACCCCAAGGGAAAGGGGGGCATATCTGAAAGCCTGCCTGTGTCCTCCTTCCGCCTAGTAACAGAGTCTCAGAGCTCATTTGAAATCCAGGCCCATAAGCGGAGAACAAGCAGATTTAATTAAACATAACCTTCCCTTTAGCAAGAAAATAAAACGCATTCTCCTTATAGAACAATTAGTATTTACCACCCCGCCCCCTCGCTCCCCCCCACCCCTTTTAATACCTCTCCGTTATTATCTCCGACTTGGAACAGGCTCCATTTGATTTCCATAAATTTGCATAAGGGACTGTGGAAAAAGAGGGGAGGGGAGAAGGGGGGTGGGAATGGAAAGGAAAAGCAAGCAGCCAACTTCTCTGGTGAGGTGGCAGCAGGAACTTCTCACCCTGCCAGCCAGCCGTGTGGCTCGAGGCCCAAGATGAGGGGATTTAGCTCTTCATTAAAAATAGTGATAATTAAGTGAGCGCAGCATGTACAAGAGCGAAGGATTAATGCTAGCAGCTTGGGATGGACCTGCTGACAAAGCCTGAGCTGGCTCCCCTAATCATGCCCCTTCCTCCTGCTCTGCTCCTCTAAGTCCCGCTCACCCCTGAGCAGAGCCATTTCCACCTCGACCTGCTCCCAGCACCCAGTCTTAGCTTGCCCCCTCTTTAAAGACAGGCCATTGATGAATGATGCTCCGATATCAATGCACTCGGGCTGTGCTGAGGAGGTCTGACTCCAAGCACCTGCTTTGCTAGATGCTTCCCAGATGACCCTTGTCAAGTCACTTAATGGCTTTGGGCCTCGATTGCACTTTTGCAATAGGATTGTGATGCTTCTGTGGTCTGCTTTGACTCTTTAGATTGCTCTTCAGGATGAGGGACAGTCCTTCAAGCTGGGGGCTGCTTTTCTTTATGGGTTTGTTCAGCGCCAAGCATAGTGGAGCCCTGATTTTGGTGGGGGTCTGCAGGCCCTGCCGTGCTGTGCACGGTAATAGAGGAGGAGCCCGATGAAAGGAAAGTAGGACACATTTACTAATTGCATTTTGCATTGTCTTCTCAAACCAGCTCCCTTCCCCTGCAAACTCAGCTGAGCAGAAAGGAAAGCAGAGATTGGAGGGAGGCTGGGAGATTAATATTTTTGAAAAATGAATGCACTACCATGAGGAGAGAAAAAAAAAAAGAAAAAAACCCGACCCTTCTCAGCGGGGCAAGGGTGTGGGTGGGGGGATTATGATTTTTAAAGTTCAGGCGGTCCCCAGTGTTTCTTAGGAGATAAAAGCTTTCGACATCCTGGGCAAGGAGCCAAAATCAGTGTTTATTTGAACATGTTATAAAATATGATCTACACGAGAGCAGCTAATTCCTCTTTCATGGGGAGGGCCGGTGTTTTGCTGCGTTTTCATGTGGATGAAATGTCATCTCTAAGCTTCCAGGCATTTTGTTGTGAGGATGCGGTGCGAGCAAGAGCTGATTAACCTTTCCTGCTACACGGGCATCTTCTTCTTGGAGATCTGGCTGTGAAGAGCAGCACAGCTGATTTGTCACGGGCCATCCCGAACCTCCTCTCCCCCTCCCCATTATGTTTGAAGAGAGTCGAAGAAAGATCTTGGCCTTTCCAAGAAATAACCAAGGAAATGTTGACTGTGACCATCCAGCAACACTTGAAAGGATGAGGAGAGGCATCTGCGTGGGGCTGGCTGTGGGCTAGAAGCAAAGATGGACATGTTTGGGTACCAAAACAGGTGCGTTTGTGGTTACGGTAGCGGCCGTCCCAATACATGGGAGTTCTTTGTCTATAGACATGCTGCCACCCAGTCTTGCTACCCTTACACGGCTCATGGACAAGTGTGGAGTTTGACTGAGCTAGGAGATACCCACATAGAAGTGTCTAAGTATGAAGGAGAAGGGCCATATTCTCAGCTCTGGCAGCGGAAACAGGACGTGCCTCCATAGCCCGGCGAGCCTCAGAGGTTAGGATGCCTGCCTGAGGACTCAAAACATCAGTTAGGCCCCTGGCTTGCTTTATGTCAGTCCATCCAGAAAGTTTGCACTGGCCCCAGAGGCCAGGGACGGCAATGGTAGCTCAAAGCCATTTTTCCTCCGTGCCCCGTGCCAGACGCTGCGTGACCATCTGGCCTGCTGCCTCTTACCCAGGCAGAGCCAGAGGTAAGTGCTCGTGCAGAGAAATAAAGCACGGGCCCCTTCCTTTTTGCAAAGTGAGAATCTCGAGAGTTTGATGAACATCTCCCAACGTTAGAAGTCGCTGGGCTGTGATGAACAGCAATTTCCTCCCAGCTTGCTGGGTTTGGCAATGAAAGGTTCCTGAAAAGCAGTTGCAGAGTTAGCAACAGTGGTGCGTGTATATATATGTGTGTGTGTGTGGATGTATATATGTGCATGTTATATACAGGAGCCAGTGGGATACATGAGGCTGGGGAAGGGTGCAACTCTGCTTTGAAGGTTGGATTTGCATGGAGCAGCTAAGCCAGGCCCAGGCGGTTGCAGAAAGCTGAGTCCTAGGCATTCCCCGAGCTGGCCAAATGCAGATTTGGGCTCGTGTGCTGCCCTCCTATGCTTGTAAGCAGGGGCAGTACGAGGAGTTTGCCTTGTAGGCTTATGTAGGACGTAATGGCACATCGGTGTGCACAGACAACATTTCGCCCTTAGTGACCCAGTAGCAGAATGAACATCTGGTCTAGGGAGCATCACTCCCAGCAGAGAAAGGCAGAGATGAAAGAAATCAGTGTAACTGACTGACAAGCAGTCACAGGGCTCCTGATACACATGCATTTCTGTGCACAGGGACTTGCTGGAGTCTTTCCATCGCCTTCAGCGCATTTTGGATTCAGCCCTAGGTGTGGCTGAGAACATGAGTCAAAAGCTGGCTTGATGGCTGGTCCAATGAGTCATAGATATCGCAGACATAAATCATCTTTCATAGCTTTATGGCAAAGCAAAAGCCAAGATGCCCCAGAGTGGGGATGTGTGACAGATCCCTTGGTAGCTGCAGCGACTGGAAAGGAAAACTGCTTTCCAAGTAGTACATGCAGCTGTGCCACCTGCGTTAGCACGGAAAACCCAACCTAGCTATGGAGACAGTCAGAGACATTTATTGCAAATACCACAAGTTGTTATAAAGAGAGCACAATGCAGATGAGCAGGTTGGTTTGGCTGTTTCTTTGTTTTTCCAATGTCATCTCTGGTTTAAGATAACTGCTAGGGAATTTGAGCCGCATTCAGTGACCACAGTGAGCCTTGGGAGACAAGGTCCAAGTTGGAAGGGATAATTTGAGACCACAGGAGTTGTACTGAATAGCAGTCTGAAGACTGAGTTGGTTGGTCCTACAGTAGTAATTGGAAAGACAAATATAATATAGCTATCCTGTGACTCACATGATTTAACTAAAGCCACATAGTGTGAATATTTCTTAGTGAAACCTGTTGGAGGAGGAGTAGATTAGCTCCGAGGACCAAAAATATCTCATATGTTATTAGATGCAGGATGTACATTGTGGAAAGGAAAGTTTGATGAGTCGGGCTCCGAGCCACTGACTTTCAGAGCACCGACTGGATATGACAAATTTCATCCCATGCCTCTAGGTATTAGTTCTGCTCCTCAGGTATTTCAGAGACTCATTGCCCAGGTCTCTGAGGAATTACTGATGTTATAAATGGATGAAGCTTTCAAATGAGCTTGGCAGCATCGAGGACAAAGTGAAAGGTTTGGATGAGGTTTGCAAAGAGTGAGAGCAAGCGAGATACTGAACTCCTAAAACCAATAAAAAACCCAATTCACTGGAATTGCTGTCTGTCGGACACAAGCGGAGTAAAGATGGCTTAATGGGCTGGTTCAGCTGACACAAAAGCAGGTGTTGAAACGCCGACTCCACAACATTGAGCTGACCCTAGGTATCTCCCATGATGATACTTCCAGCAGGGCTGGAAGAAGGCACGTGCTTTGCCGGAGGGTTTCCCAGTGATTTCCTGCCATTAGGAGATGCCGTCTGGGTTATCCGTGTTGTCTTTGTTGTTGAGGGTTATTGATGTGTTGTCAGCGTTGAAGTCTCAAGAACCGCAGCGTCGACAAGTTGCAGCCGGGAGATTTCAACCCCAGTTTTGTCTTAAAGCAGAGCCACAGGCTCAGTTTGGTGGCAAAGCTTCGGCCACATTTATGCTCTACAAGCACAGCCCTGACACCTTTTGGCCTAACCAGCACATCAGACCGGGAGTTAAGGCATTTATACCCATGACCAGGTAGTGGCACAACACTGCAGAGGCTCCCCTCCGCTGCTAGAAAGTTTTCCCACTTTCCAATCCTCTGTTTATGCAGTGATCAAAAGAAATTACGTATTGCATCCCATCTGGATCTTGAATGTCTCAGACCGTCCTGTGCTATGGGCTTGTTTCACACCCTGACCTGAGGGTTCCCATTGCAGCCTTATCATCCTGGGACTGCATTATCCTACCTTATACCATCACCTCCCCCTCGCATCTCTGGGTAGGAATGGATATCTGGCTCATATGCTGAGTTTTGTTCCGGTGAGGAGTTCATGCATCAGTCAGGTTTGCTGGTGATGCCTACTTTGGCCAATGCTTTAGCAAAGCCTTAGTATGAGCAGCATAATATTGATCAATGCTCCAGCGAGGCCTAGAGGGGAATGGCAAGAATCGTGAATTTTGGGTTGCTTTCTGGGCTTTGGAGTGGAGCGTGATCACGAGGTCACAGATCCTTCTGCCCCTTCTTCACCCCTTCTGCCCTGCCCCTTGCAATACATCCTTATCCCAGTCAATCCCTGTCTCTTCCCAACCCCCCAGCCAGTCCCAGTCTGCATAGCCCAGTCTCCTCATCAGGTGATGTTCCAACTTACTGCATGACGTATCTACACTGTAATGCCTAATGCAGGAAAAAGAAATGATTCCCACATTGGAAAGGGGTGTTGGTTATTGTTCTAGCTGTCTTATCCTCTACTGGAATATATCGGTGTAAAATAACTCAGTTGGTTTCCAGTTTGGGGCAATGGAAATATTACTGCAGCTTTGTCAGCCTCTGTTTGTCCAGGTGCTGGTTATAAGTCAGCCCTAAGAGAGCGGAGAGATGGGGCTGGATGTATCCAATGGACAGAGCCAGGTATTGTGCATGCTGCAGTGGCACGGCAGCCCGCATTGTCCCAGCCGCTCTCCCAATGACTTCATTTAGATGTTGAACCCTAGGGGGAAGAAACACCCAAGGAGCTCAGCATCCCAGTCCTCTGGCAGTGGAGGAATGATTGTTATGACCCCCTTCATTAGTAACGTCAAATCAATGTCGAACTCTAGCAGAGCACTTTCCATCTGTAAATCTTCAAGCCCTTTACAAAGGCTGCCAGCACTACCTGTCCCCCTATACAGCTGGATAATCAAGGAGGTGAAATCATAGAAAACGAGGGACCTCAGGCGGTCACCTCTAGTCCAACCCTCTGCTCCAAGCAGGGCCATCCCCATCCCCAACTAGATCATCCCAGCCAGGGCTTTATTGAGCCAGGTCTTAAAAACTTCCAAGGATGGAGAGTCCACCAGCCTGTTCCAGTGCTTCATCACCCTCCTGGTGAGAGAGTTTTTCCTAATATCCAACCCCAACTTCCCTTGCTGCAGCTTGACACCATTGCTCCTTGTGACTTAGCCAACATCCCCCCCAGGCCATAGCAGGCCTTGTGGCCCCTACTCTATCCCCTCATTCATTGGACCTTGCTACCGAAGCTGAGTTGGATCAGAAAAACCTGGCCTAGTTCTTGTTACTCTTGAGGTTTCTCACATGTGGGTGGGACGGCGTATTTGTCGAGCGATAGCACTAGCAGGAGGTATGTGCATAAACTTCCCTTGAATAGGCATAGGAGGCAATCATCCACCTGCCTCAGCGCTGAGCTCTGGGACCCAAGGGCATTGGCCATGGACCAGTGCAACTGGGTATAGTTTCAGGCCAAGTGCAGAGCTCGGGTGGTAGCTAGCGCTGAGGGATGGTCTGTCCTCTTGGGCTCTTCTACATCCCCGGAGGAGTCGCAGATTCCCTTCTTGAAGGCCTGTTGCCAACACCCACGCTTTGCATGATAACCTTGTATTAAACCGTTGTGTTATTTGTTCTCTTTCCTTTTAAAATGCGACATGGATAGGAAGTTTCTATCTGCAATGCATGCTGTTTACTCTCTTATCCCAAACCGTCAATCAACCCTTCTTATTATGTAGGTGTGATTGACGGGTACATGGCAGTGACATCATATCTATTCATAACGTATCAGGAATAATGAATGGGTTGCAGCGATTTTACGGGGGGATTATTCCGTCAAGGGTTTTTGGTCACATCATAAACCGAACGGAGGTAGCTCAGTCCCCTCTCGTCAGAATCCCCGAAACGGGAATTAATTCCGCAAAATTTCCAGCAGCCCATCAGCTGTTCTGCTTGATAATGTATGGATCCAGGGCTATTTTTGAAGAGGACAACCATGTAAAACAACTGAAACATTTATCAGAGATGATGGAAAGTATTTAAATAGTTATTATAAGAATAAAAAGATTCGAGCCACTCTAATCTGCGAGGAAGGAAATTCCCAGAATGCTGATGTAATTGGCATGTCTGAATAATCTTCAGAAATTCTCATTTAAATGACTTTCTCTTCTTTTAAGTGAATTTAATGAAAGGTGGAGGACTTGCATCTCTTCTTGCACTGCGTTTTCCCATGTGACCATCCCTCTATAGATGTTCAGACCTGCCAATTACATGAGCAATCTTCTCTTAACACATTGCCACACCGGTTGCCCTTGCAGGGAGCGGTAATCTTTGGGAACCGAAGACAAAGCCGTCAAAAGTTTGTCCAGGGTCAGATGGCCCTTCCTCACTTGTCGCTCCGGGACAGCGCTCAGCCCTTCTCAGTCAAGTCTAAAGACATCAGTTTTGGGGCATCTGAGCTGAACCCTGCTGTCCCCTCCCAGCCCCTGCGCTCTAGCAATAGCAAGGTGCCCATGTAGTGCAGATGACAAATCTCCCTGTCCCCTTTCAGGTTGTAGCTGTATTGGTCTAGAGGAAAAAGCAATCGGGACTTGTGGTAGAGATGATCTCTTTTATTAGACCAACAAGATTTTTGCAATTTTTTTTTTGTAAAAATCTTTTTGGTCTAATACAATTTGGTCCTAATTGCCTTGTTCCCTCTTTCAATGCATTTTCTCTCCCCTCTCCCTTCCCTGCTTCCCTCACAAAGGTTGTCAATACTGTCTAGTCACTTAGAAGAGGGTGGCATTTCTGCTGAGCTTAATGACCTTTCTGGCCTGGAGAAAATGAAGATGGAGCTACTCTTCAAAAAAGCGGCCACTGACCACAGTCCCAATCCTTCTTCCCAGCCCAGACTGCAGAGAAACCCCCAATGTGCTGTCTGGTGGGCAAGGGGAAGTAGCTCAGGAAAGCTCTGCTCCAAGAGATACCTGCACATGCATGCCCAAATCAGCATCACCACCACCTCCAGTGATGGCATGTATTGTACACGGATGCCCAGGACCTCTTCGAGGACCTCAGCTGGACATGGAGGATTTCCAAAGCAGCAAGGACCCGCTGTCCCATCTGGCTCCGAAGAGGCAGAGACCAGGAGGGCCTGAAGACTGGGATGGATGCTGCAGGGAGTGCTCCTTGTCTTGGAAAAGATGGGAAAAGGCATCCCTGGGGCTCCCGGAGAGGGATGCCCTTTGTCTTGGATTGGACTTTTCTTCCAGCTCCCTTCCCTGGAAGGGTCACAACCGTCCCTTGCCTCCAGCTCTTCTTACAAGTTAATTTTCAAATAACGCTGCCGGCAAATGGCACTGCTGTGGCTTCCCTTCGATGCAGACTGCCCTGCTGCCAGTGTGCCCCCATCTAATAATTGCTGCCCCCCACAGCCACCTCCCCAGCCAGAGATGAGAGCCGGTCCCGCTAGCTTCCAGGCCTGACTTCTGCACCCGCCCATCCCGGCCCCTCTTCCATATTTGTATGTGTCTGCAATTTCCCAGCCTATATATTTTTTAAAAAGCCCGTTGATTTCCGTGATAATCCTTTGAATGTTTCCTCCCTTCCCTACACAAATCCCTGCAGCTGTTAGGACTTCAAATCCTTCATCCATCAAGTGAGGCAAAGAAAGAGAGAGGGGGAATGAAAGGGCCGCCTGGCGCACACAAAAGCAGTAGAGAAGACGACAATGCGGTTAATACATAAAACAGTGAAATTTCTGGCACTCATCGTATCATTAATCTGTCTAAAGTGGCTTTGATCTCTTCTGCTTTAATTAACTTATAATTATAATGTGATTATATTTTTGCAAGCAGGAGGGAGCTGCAGTCTCAAAGTGTCGGCAGTGCTCACGATGCCTGCCTTTCATCCCCCACCCCGTGCTCCCTGTCACTCTGTCATGGGCACGCATGCGCGCGTGTACCACCCTCCATCCACGCGGGGAGCGGAGGGGACGGGTGGCGTGAGCTGACAGCAGGTGGGAGAAGGGGAAGGCGGTTTCTTTGAGATGATCCAAGGCCAGGTTGGGCCCTTTAGTCCAGGCCTTGATGTTGCCCGGCAGTCGTTAACCCAAGCGTTTGGGCAGTGCCCTTGGACTGGACTAGGTGCCTGCCCCCCGGGCCTGCCGTTGACCCATTGCAGGTTGCAGCGTGCAGGGAGTGACAGTCCAAGATGGGGACAGTCCAAGTTAGACTCGCTCAGATGCAAGCACAGCAGAGATGCTGTACTCATCGGAGCACGGGTCCATCTCACCCGGTGTCCTGTCTTTTGCAGTGGCAGATGCAAAAGGGAGGCGCAGTTATGCAGGGCCTGCCCAGACTGACTGGTTCCCTGCGCCTTTTCTCGGGTGGCTTTTAGCATTCAAAGACCTAGGAAGCCTTAATGTGTAGGTAGCAGCTTCTACTGATGTTTAATACTTAGTGATGAACCTGTTATTTATGCACCCAGTTGCCTGTGGGCAAGGCACGCTGGCCAACTCAAGAGGATACAGTTGGCCGGTTGGCTCAGATAGGGGAGCATTGTGCTAATCATAAAACCACAGAAAATGAGGGTTGGGAGGGACCTCAGGAGGTCACATCTAGTCCAGCCCCCTGCTCAGAGCAAGACCAACTAGATCATCCCAACCAGGGCTTTGTTGAGCTGGGCCTTAAACTCCTCCAAGGATGGGGACTTACACCTCTCTGGGTACCCTGTTCCAGTGCTTTTCTACCCTCCTGCTGAGAGAGTTTTTCCTAATATCCAACCTAAACCTCCCTTGCTGCAAGTGGAGCCCATTGCTCCTTGTCCTGTCGTCTGCCCCCACTCCCAGTCCAGCTGCATCCTCTTTGCAGCCCCCCTGCAGGGAGCTGAAGGCTGCTATTCGATCCCCATCAGTCTTCTCTTTTGCAGACAAAACAAGCCCAGTTCCCTTAGAAATCCTGTGCCCAAGCCCTGCAACCATTTTGTTGCCCTCCACTGGACTCTCTCTAATTTGTCTACGTCCTCTGGTCTGCACTGGACAACCATCTGCCAGGAATGGCTTAGCAACAGTCAGTCCTGCCTCAGGCAAAGGGGTGGAGACCTTTGGCTGGGATGATGTAGGTGGGGCTGGTCCTGCTTGGAGCAGGGGATTAGACGAGATGCGACCTCCTGAGCTCCTTTCCCACCCTCATTTTCTATGATTTTGTGACTTCCTGCAGTGAATTTTTGTTTCAACTACAGCCAATCTCACAAAACCGCTGCATCTTGATTTAAGAGTTGTTGGTGAGGGAGAACCCACCACAAACCTTGGCGAGGTGGCAGCGGATAGGTTTGAAGCCCCATTAGCCAGCAAGTCCCAAACCTGCTGCCCCCCTCGAAGTTTAAACAAAGATCATCTCGGTGCCTCGCTTGTTGGGATTTGATCCCAACGGGAACTATTAAGCAGTGCTGCGTGCTACAGCCAGGGCAGATACTCCAGCTTCGGAAATGCTAAGCAGCATCTCCACAGGGCCTTTCCACCATGATGAGCTAAGCCGATGGAAAGCTATATTCCTCCTTGCCTGTCGAAGCAAACCTGTCGTGTCAGCGGGCCATGCTCAGAGGTGATGGGCAGCAGGAGCTGTAGGCTGTGCGTTGATAAACAGGCGTCGGTCTGTAAGTGCCATGGAGCCCAACAGCACGGAGCACGGGTGGAGGCACGATGGCTACGGTCTTGATAATGTGCCCCTGATTTTGATTCCTGAATGAAAGCTGCACTGCCTGGGAGGGCAGGGAATAAATCTGACTCCACCGCTGGGTAAGAAGGACAGGAAAACACGGAGTCTGACCTCATTTGGAAATGTAATCCGCTCTGTACGGAGAGAGTCGGCGCTTCTGTGTTGAGGGGGAAGGGAGGGAGCAGCTGTTTAGTAGTTAGGTGAGATTTTATTCTTCACCAGGTGCTCTGTGCCAAGGGGGCTCATGCTCCTAAGTCACTGAGGCACTCTGGAAAACAGCACCTATCAAGAGCTGTGGGCAGGTGGAGCATAGCCACCTACACTGGCATAAAGCCGGAGCCGCGTTTCTTAAACTTTTCGGAGCACCATCCCACAGCTTACTGCATTGGGAATGGGGGTCTTAACTCGTCACTGGGAGCATGCCCAGTAGGGCATTTTCAAGAGCTCTTCTTGGAGCTGTTGCACCGGGTATCAAACATCAGAAAGAGAGCTGGTACGTGAGAGACATTTGGTTGGGGAGCAGGACACCGGGGCGCCAGCCCCTACCGCGTTGCGTGATACTTGTGCTAAAGTGGAAGAGCATCACCCCTGCGCCCTGGTAGTCGAGCACCATCTTGGAGATGAACCCGGGTGCAGGAGGGCGCTGAACCCGTCTCGGCGGGAGTGCTCCGACCTCCTGGACGACTCCTCCTTCCCCATCGGTTGTCCGCTGTCCCGTCCCGGATCCCCGTTGGACCGCGCTTCGTTTCAGAGGCTTGGAGGGAAGCAGGAGCAGCGTGCTATCTCTGAGCCAGCAACTACAGCTTCTTTCCTTGCCTTTCACCTCGTGCTCAGCCTTGACATCCCTGTAGGAGGGCCGATTTCCCCAGCCGCATCTCTTATTCACTCTGCAGCATCGCTGTCTCAAACTTCTTGTCGTCCCAGCCACACGTGATCCTCGGTCAAGACCAGCTCGTTAGCTCAAGGGCAGCTCTTGGCCTTTGCCCGCGCGTTGGGTTTCCAGCTCCTGTGAAAAGGGAAAGCTTTAGCAGCCGGCGATACTAATGGGTGCCTTGCTCTCGCTCCTCTGGAGGGTGGCAGGAAGCAATAATGTCATGCTAGACGGGATATAATGAGAAGTGTCACCACATAAGCAGACTTAATGGGACACCTTCACTGTGCAAATTGGTTCCTCTTAAAAAGAACTAATGGACACTGCAGGGCTGCGGAGCCGGGACCGGCTCAGCTTGGCTTTCCTCCCCGGGATGACTTGCAGTGTTTTTAGGCAGCAAGTAAAAAAATCATCCCTTCTTGCAGACGCCCCTGGATCACATCTCTGTTGGGAGATAGGGGGAGGTGCAAATGCAAGCGCTCGATTTATTTATTTGTTTGAAATGACATACAGGTGTCCCAAATCGCCCTCGAACAGCCGCCGGGCAAGAGCGTGGGAAGGCGCTGATCCGTTACCAGGAAAATCTGTCGCCTCAAATCTAGACGAATGCGAGAAAAGGCATTCATTACTCCTGCCCTGACAGGACATCCCAGCGGCATCACTTAGGCTCAGCTGCTTCGTGGCCAGAGCTACTTTCCCATCTCACCTGAGATGCTTCAGCCTGGTGCTGAATGCTCTCGTGTTTGCTAGCTCACAATGCGGCACTTCAGGCAGCTTGGTTGGTAGTAATGAAGTGTAATTACAAATAATAATAAGGAAATGTAACTCCTCCGAGGGGTGCCTTGTGATGAGGAACAAGGGTTTGCTATCGCTGCCGTGAGCCCGTCTTCCCATCACATCCCTTGTGAGAATGGAGTGGAGAAAACGGTCCCTCTCCCACCCGGCCTCACGACGTGGGCTCTTTGCATCTTTGAATCTCGATGATGGGTTCGGTGCCGCGCTCTTTTTTGCGCAGCCAAAGTTTCGGGGACTCCGACTCCTTCCGTGGAGCTGTTTGCAGCACTCGGCTCTGCAGGGGAGGGTGGGGGTAGCATATAGCTCCAGTGCGGCGTCTAAAGGAGAATGCAAGGCTGGCGATGCAGACCCAGCAGCAGCACCGGGGTTAGCACAGTCATTGCTCCCCCACTGCTCCCCATACAGCGGCAGGCCTAATTCCCAGCTCCCCAAGGAGTGCCACAGGCCGGGTGAAACAGCCCTGGCATCGACACCCCGATGTAAGGGGTCATCTGTTGAGGCCCCTCGGTAACAGCCTCCCTCCCCAGCTCTGCCAGTGCCCATCCACGCCACGCGTTGTTAGGAGCTTGGTTTTTCTCTGCACGGAGCCTGCTCTCCACGATCAGTTTGCATGCCAGAACGGCAGCACGGTACCTGCCCTGCTGGATGTTGGAAAGATTTTGCAGGAGGGAGCCAAGCAACCGGCCCTGGAATCGATCTGTCAGCAGGGCTCGCGGAGCTAAACCCCCCGCAGCCACCCGGCAATGGGTTAGTCAATGGGGAGGTTCACCCCTGGATGTCAGAGGATGGATTTTGCAGTGGATAATGGGTATCGCTTGCTCACTCAAGCAGCACCAGCATCGTGTCTGTTAATCAAGATACCTCCATTTCCATTCTCCTCCCAAAGCTGGCTCCTCTTGCAGGCCGGCACCCCCTGCCCAAGTGATTTAGCTCCACCTCAGCTGGCGTGAAGACTACCCCTGCTGATCCTCACCCCCTGGGGTCCCCAGCCGGATCAGCACAGGCTCAGCCCAGCTTAGCTTGCAATGCCCCCAAAGTTGCACCATGCAGGTTCAAAGCATGACGTTCAGTTTTACGTTGTCCCTGCAGAGCTCAAGCCAGCATAGGAATAAGGATCTGGCTTTGAATTCAAGCTTGTGAGATCCATTTTGATCCCTAGACTTGCTTCTTTCCCTCCTCTCCCTAACAAGCAAGCATCGGAGGCCTGGGTAGCACCTGCCGAGCCATCGCCTCCTCCGGTTTGGTTTTCTCACTTCCTTTTTGTCGTCGCTGATGCGTGCAGCCTGCGCGCATCTGAAGTGCAAATTATTAATGGCGGTGGAACGATATCTTAAATTCTGCCTGCCACCTCCCCCGCCTGACATGCTCACAGGAGACGAGGCAAAATGGCAAGGATGTGACTACGATCCAGTTGACCGTCCTTGATGGAAGACGACATCAGCATCCTGGGTAACCCGGGAATCGTGGCCCCAGGGTTTGAGCTTGTGCAGCAGCGGGGAGCGTGAAGCACCATGTCCGGCAGTGTTTTCTGGTGGGCTGGTTCAGCTGCAAGGGGGGAAGGCCAAGCTTCCTCAAATGGTGGAAAGACTCTTTGCAGGTAAAGGATGTAAGGGGAAGACAGCGTACCACATCGCCTGTCCAGATGAGGCACAACATGTTGGCTGAGGAATTAAGAGACCTGCTGGCTGGTCTGGACTCTGCCACGAAGTTGTCATGTGCCCACAAGGAAGCCACATCACTGCTTTTTGCCTCAGTCTCCCCATCTGTAAAATAGGGACAGTGCCTCATCCTCTTGCACTGGAGATCCTTGACCCAAGTCAGGGTTATTAACCCTGCAGCCTCCCTTGCCGATGTCGCCGAGTGCTGGTGGCAGATGGGGCTTTGCACAAACCTGCCTCTGGCCGACGGAAGGGGCTTTGTTTGCAGGGCGCGAGGCGGAGCGGTTGCAATATTCCCCTTGCATGTGTCGTCTCTCCGAGGTGCCAGCCGCCTACTAGCAGC